>NW_027397066.1:77590701-78066489 GCF_003265705.2 Callorhinus ursinus
TGTGTGTGTGTGTGTGTGTGTGTGTGTGTGTGTGTGTGTGTGTGTGTCGGTATGTCTGTGTGTCTGTGTGTCTGAGAGAGAAATCATCAAAGAAAAAAAGCAAATGCATTTTTGCCAAGTAGAATAGGTGTGGTAGAATGTAAAAGGTGTTGAAAGTTTATGATTCAGGATTTAGTAAAAGTGGAGTTGGATTAGCTTTAGATTATGTATCTGACTTTATGTACCACACCCTGAGTATTTCAGATTTATACTTCTGTAAGTTGAAGAAGTGCACACTTGCATATTGTGGATTAAAAAGTGGAATTGCTCAGGATTTTAATTTTCATAAGGAGCTATGCCTTTATTTTTTTTTAAGTATCCTATCTCTCTCAATTTATTCTAGCAGGTCATTCTAGCAGGTTCTTTAAGATTTCCTTATGATTCTGCTCTTAGAAAATTTTCAACAATTACTTACTGGTTGCATAGTAGGGGCTTGGTCGGCACTGTGCTAAGTGCTGGACATACATAGGTAAATACAGTGTTGATCATCACAGAGTTTACAACGTATGGGAAAGTAGAGGCAAAGAAATGGGTATTGCCTAAGGTGTGATGTGCTCTGGTAAGGAAGTCCAAGATGTCAAGGAAAAGGAGGGGCACGTATACTGGACCTTGGGAATTAGGGAAAGTTTTTCCAGAGGAAATGTAGAATAAAACATTGTGATATGGTCCATATAGTTTATTATATTGCACGATGATTAACTTGGAAAATAGTACAGGAATATTCTATCACAATTCTAAATTTGGGAAGGAAAAACAGTACTCAGTTTGGAAGCATCTCTTTAAGTTGTGGGCAGTTTATCATGTCACAAAAAATTAAGTGCATCTATCTTTTGTAGGTTGAATTGTAGAAAAAACAAAGGCCATAATTATCCTGAATTTAAAAATGATAGGAAATGAAACTTAATTAAATTAAGTATGTGATTATGGAGTTATCCAAGCCTGTTCTGATAAGTTATGTTTAGGCTATTGTGAGAACATATTTCTATTAATAAGTCTTGCATATTTTTTAGTTACAGTGAATTTCCTTAGAAACAAATAATAAATTATATATTTGGATATCTTTAAAAGGGAAAATTCCAGATTTAGGGAAAATAATATTTATAAATACTTATGACTTAAAACCTTTTTCAGAAATGTTAATGTGTAAAACCATGTGTGACTATAGACTTCTACCCATATATGTATTTACATTTATATGCTTCAATGTATTTTGTATTTGTGAATATAATTATGTCTCTTTTGATGAAGAACCTATTCATACTGTGTCAAAAAAGCTAGACTTAATTTTAAAATTCTAATGTTTAAAATATTTTTGAGTCACTAGTTTTCATTAATTACCTATTAAGTGTCAGCATCATAGGTAAGATTTGATTCTGTGTAGTTTATAATTTTAGATTCCTCCTCCCTTTTTTTTTTTTTGAGAGAGAGAGAGAGAGAGAGGGCACAAGCGTGAATGGGGAGAGGGGCTGAGGGGGAGATTGAGAGAGAGAGAGAATCTTAAGTAGGTTCCACCCCCAGCGCTGAACCCAACTTGGGGCTTGATCTTCTGAACCTGATCATGACCTGAGCCAAAATCCATAGTCAGATGCTTAACAGACTAAGCCACCCAGGCACCCCTCCCTTTCCTTTTAAAAACTGTTTCAGGTACTGTTATTTCTAGGGCCTTCTTTTGGAAAATTTACCTCTATATAGATATTGCCATGATGTCTGGAACAGTAGAGTAGATGTTAATAGTGTTAACTTAAATATGTATTAACTCTTTTTTTTTTTTTTTTTTGATTTACTGCTGAAGGTAAATGATTATCTACTCCAGGCACTATTATTATTCCAGTTAGCTGGAGTCCCTAAGGGTTGATAGAGGAAGGTTAATTTGCACCATGGAGCAGATGATTTATTTATTTGATCGGGTTGGTCTCAAAAATAAAGGAAGTATAAAAGTCATACTGCATGGGTCAGATCCTACTCTGCAGTTACCCTGAGCCTGTCATTTAAATTTTCTGAGCATCATAGAGCTTCCTCTTCTTTAAATGTAGGTATAAGTAGTACCTGCTTCATAGAGTTGTTATGAGGATTAAAAAAGTTAATTAATATGAAGTACTTAAAATAGTCCCTGGCACATAGTAGATGATCAATAAATATTAGTAATTATCATGCTTCATTTGACCTTCAGTAACCTTTCATTATTCTCAGGGTATAGAAAATATCTTTAACAAGGTTCATAAGACAGCCCTGTTGTCTTGCCACTATGCCTTCTCCACACTTTTCCCCCCTGGACCTTCTAAGCTCCTTACCATCTTCAGGGTATTTTGTACCTGCTGTTATTTTCTCTCCTGAAATGCTCTCTTCTTCATCTTCCCTTGGCCAACTGCTTTTTCTCATGCTTCAGATTTGAGCTCAAAAGGCATATCCTTAGCCTAACCGTTGCTGATATTCCCACCAGCCCTCCACACCCCAAACAACAGGCTGCCCTCCCCGTTACTAGCTGTGTCCCATATAGAATTTTACAGTTTATAATGATACAATCAGGTTATTTGTTGCCTTTTCACTCCATAGCATATTATGGGCCCAGAACTATTTCTTAGCACATAGGCACAAAAAAAATATTTGTAGAGTGTGTGTGTGAGGGAGTGAGTGAATTATGAATGAATACATTGCCCTATATACACTTGGGAACTGTGCATACTTGGGTATTATAAACACATGTGTACTACATAATCCTGATACATGAGATTAGACATTTTTCATTTTCTTGAAAGTTGAGAAGGTAAATACTTCAGTGTGTGCAAGTGCACTTGAGAACTACCCATACAGAGTATAATGTTTGGGTTTTGTTGATTAAATGAAAAACATTTTTTTTTTGATATTTGCAAATTGTGCAAAACATAGAAGTATATACTTGAAATATGCTAATCACAGTTTGAACCTTGTTAATCGTTTTCCATTATCCTGGGGAATTTAAACCTCATGGGCTTGAGCAGCTATCCTGGGCTGCTCTGGGGTTGCAGGAAACAGAGTTGTGTCCCCTGGTGTGCATCTGCAGGTGATCACCCTGAGGCAGTTGGCTGCACGAAGTCATTGAGGATCAGAACAAGTTGGACACTGAGGCTCCTGCATGAGTCTTACAAGTACAGATTTGTTTTAGAGAACAGATCAGTTCATGATCTGTGTCGATCTTCCTTTTCGTTTTTTCTTTATACTTGTCCTACTATCTCTGTACCCTCGGTATGTTTGTTCTTTCTCTTTCTTGCCTTCCTGCAGCTTTGCACGCTTGAAAACTTTTCTTTTTTCTCACCTTCACCTCCTCTTTGAAAAGCTAAGGGAGGTTTTCTCCCCCCTCTAAGATTTTTGTGTGAATCTCCGAAGACCTCTACAACTTTGAACATTGGCAGTGAAAACCTGATCAAAATAAACCCATTTAAAGACATTAGACTTCCGTGTCACCTGGAGATTAAGGTTTAGTGTAGGACATGAAATTCTATAGTGTAGAACCTTATGAACCAGAACCAATAAAATGGCTCAGCAGAGTGGGTGTGTTTTATACTCTCCGCATCACTGATTACACAGCACAGAACCTTCAGCCTCAGCAATGAGCAGCCAGCCCTTCTTTGTCTTACTCAGGGAACTGGCAGGGCCTATTTTAGATACTTTGAGGATAAAAGGAGCTTATCCCTCCCCCCAATTGAAACCAACAGTTCTTAAGAATGAGGCTCTCATTAAAATCACAGGGGACCCTGTGCCGTTTGTTAGTTTTTCTTTGATTTGAAAATATCCTTCAAAGACAGGGGAATAGCTTCTTCTCACCTTGATGAGGCGTTACCTCCTTGACAGCCATTCACTTTGCAGTTTCTGGGCTTGTTTTGGAAGATATATAGATTTTATTGGTTGTCTGAGTCCACTTTGATTATATAGACAGTTGTAAAGATTTTTTATGTAGAGCATTTTAATGTTCTATAGAACAGTAGGGGTTATCTTTACAGCAATTTTTAAAAATGTAAGACATGCTTTCTTGACACTTTTTTTGGCAGCAGTATGCACACAAGATGTTCGACAGGGTTATTCCCTGTGCATGCTAACACTTTGCCTGAAATTATTTTCTAAAAGAAATGACTTTTAAAAGTGGAGTAATCTAGTAATATTAACAAGTTTTCAGAAATGCAATACATTTTATCAGTTGGCAAAATATTTTATGTTGTCATAGTGATAATGTCTTTGGTGATAAGCAAATGTGGTCAGAAAGATGCAATAATACTCTTTTAGATGCCAATTTATATTGAAAATATTCAAATATAAATTTTGTAAAACTCTGCTGTTTAAAGATTTTTATCTCCTAATACCTGCTAATTGTTATTAAAAAGCGAGATTACCAACCACTTAAAAGCTATCGTATTTCCTATTGTTGGTAGTTAATTGGGTAATGATTAGAATAGCTGTAAATGAAGTAATTTTCAGTAATGTTTTTTGGTATACATTCTAACCTTTGTGGAAATCTTCTCTAGTGAGTCACTTAAAGGAGATGACTGCTGGAAAAAATGAAGGATATTATCACCAACATGCCTACATATGGTCCTTGAGCATGGATATGTGCTTTGTTAGGGGCTTGGTACAGCAGGATAAAAAGTGCTTAGAAACTTTTAAATTTTAATTTACTGGGTGACTAGGTTGTTTGGTACATGATACAAAACGAAAAGCTGCAAAAAGTAAGCTTTCTCCTTGTTCCTGTCTCCCATCCACGTGGATGTCCTTCCCAGAGACAATTGCTGTGACCACATTCTTGTTATTCTTCCAGAGGGTGTGTCCATGTATACATGTATATTGTATATGTATATGCATAGACACATATACGTGATGCACAATAGTGTATATAGCATACATATTATATACAACATGTATGTCTTTTAAATCTTTTTTTAATTAAAGATTTTATTTATTTGTCAGAGAGAGAGCAGAAGCAGGGGGCGTGGCAGGCAGAGGGAGAAGCAGGCGTGAGAACAGTGTTATGAGCATCCTATGTCACGTACTGATGTGATCACCCAATGATTAGCTGGTTATCCCAACTGAATGAGGTTCTCCTTAGCTTCTTCTACCTCTCTCTCTCTCTTTTTTTTTTAAAGATTTTATTTATTTGGGAGAGAGACAGAGTTGGTGAGAGCGAGCACAAGCAGGGAGTAAGAGGGAGAAGCAGGCTCCCCGCTGAGCCGGGAGCCTGATGCGGTGCTCAATCCCAGGACCCTGGGATCATGACCTGAGCCGAAGGCAGACGCTTAACTGACTGAGCCACCCAGGCATCCCCATATATGTCTTTTAAATACAAATTAGAGTAGCTGTATACACTGATCTGTATCTTGCTTTCAATCGACAATAAATGTCATGCATTCCATATTAATACATATAAAACTGCATCATTCCTTTAAAGGCTACATACAGTTCTTTTAAATGCACTGTATGGGTATAAAGTGTTGGGTTTTTCCAGTCATTTTTTATTTATATATGTGTGTGCATAGAACTGCAAGAACATTTCCTAGAGTATAGAGAGTTTGAACACCACAGGGCTTGTGCCGGTTTCCACACCCACCACAGTGTGTGCATTGAGTGTCATTTTAGATGCTACCAGTGACTCTGTATCCAGCTCCTGAACTTTTGCAAAACTGGTAAAGAAAAAATTCTCTCTCTTTGATGTTTTACTTTGCATTTTTCTTATGGAAGTTCGGTATCTTTTCATATACTTAAAAGCTACTTAGGTTTGATTTTTTTGGTAAAATCTTCATTTATGTTGATTGACTAGTTTTCATCAGTTGTCAGTCTTTGTTCTTGCTTATTGTTTAGGAGCTTCTTATATTCAAGGAAAAAAACAGCTCTTTGTGAGGATTTGGAAATATTTATTCAGTTTGTATTTAACTTGATATATGAGGGGATTT
Organism: Callorhinus ursinus; assembly: GCF_003265705.2. NCBI lineage: Eukaryota > Metazoa > Chordata > Mammalia > Carnivora > Otariidae > Callorhinus > Callorhinus ursinus. Next base: position 77,596,656 of record NW_027397066.1, read on the forward strand.
TTTTGAATTTTTTTTTTTTTTTTTTTTTTTTTTTTTTACCTAGGAGAAGGTAATTCTTCCTACAAGAAATTTTTACCTAGAAGCATACCTAGAATTTTTTTTTTGCCATTTACTCTGTGCCAGACACTCTTTAAAACCTTTTAATTTGTTCTCATAAATTCATTGAATCCTCAAAAAATAAAAACCATGAGAAGTTAAGTGCCCAAAATCTCACAGCTAAGTTGAACTTACTCTGATCCCAAGGCCCACTGTCTTAACTACTATACTGCTTAAACCTGTTTTCCTTAAAGAGCGAAAATGTAATATTTCTGATAATTTCTCAAAAAATTCTAATTCACAGGAGTTTTTTTCTTTTTGAAGTGGGACACTGATACTTAGCAGGTATCCATTTTAATTATAATTTTTTTCCAAATAGAAATACTGATTGAATACTCAAAGTAAAATGAACAATTATTTGTTCTTATGGTTATAAAAGCATTTTATACTCAGATTTATATATTTGATGAAAGAAATATTAGGCATGGAAGAAATGGATATCTGAAAAGGTGATATTTATAAATAGTACATTTTGATTTATCTCTTTCCATCTGAAAAAAATAAGAATACTTATTTACTGCGATTGGGTTTTAGGTGAAGTGTGTTAGACTAATAGGAACATTTTTGGCATAGCAGAACCCTAAGGCAGGGTGCAACACATAGATGTGGAATCATGTTTTATGGGGTTCCCAACTTCAGAAAGATGGGCAAAAGGCCAGAGGCTATTTAAATACCTTAGATCTCTATTACTCTTTTCTGGGTAAGCCTATTATTGACCAAGACCTTCTGTGAATAGTTGATTGTTTTCTGTCTTAAATGTAAAAAAATAAACGTTTAAAAAATACTGCTTTTTTACATGCTTGCATTTAAAAAAATTTGCTGTCTTAACACCAGTATAATTTGCTCTTAGTCAAGTTTTATGAGTCTACAGTAGAAGTCGGTAAGTTGTATAGTGAGTCACAGTGGCAGGTAGGAAAAGGTTTTGTGGATGAAATGGTCCCTGTATTAAATCTTGAAAGAAGAGGAAGCGGCATTACACAAATAGGGATGTCTTCACTGCTTCACATCTTCATGCCATGTTGTCCGGAGTAACAGCCATGTGCTTTCACTCCAGAAAGTCTAGAGAGAATGCTGAGACTCACCCTGATTGGACTGCAACTGGAGTGCACATTCCATCCCTGGTCCCAGGATTACATGCATCCCCATTGGAAGGTAGGGCTTCTTGGGAAGTAGGAAAATAGACTGATAATACAGTCAGGAGTTCCCATGGGGCCAATGGGAAGGGAGAGTGAACGAACACACACACCAGGGACCTGGCACAAGTACCGTGGAGCATAACTTCTAATGTCTCCTGTTTTATGTTAAATATTAATTATAATTTTATATTACCTTCCACAGTACACTTAAGTATAAATCAAAAATTCTCTTAAAATCCTTGAGTAAAAGGAATGATTCAAAGCTATTGTTTAACCTGTGTTCAAACATCCCTTGGTACCAGTAGGTACTTGTAGACAAGTCATATAATCCTACACCAACACTCTTGAATGTAAACACACATTTGTTGTGTAAAGAGAACACTGAAAGATATTAAATACTATGTCCTAGATATATTCTAAGCCATGAAAATATTGTCCGTTTTAAGGGTAAGTTTTCCACAATTCATTTTGATGTACAACTGCATATAACCACTGGGATTAACTACTTCTTGGGTATTAATAACCGTAATAAAAATATCTGAGGGTACTTATTTTCAAAACATGCTTTGTATCCTGGGTCATTAAACTTAGTCTGTGAATGTGTTTAGAAGCTGTAATTGTGCTGCAGGACATTTTAAAAACCAGAATTGAACTCTTCACCCCAGTTTTCTCTGAGGTAATTATAGGATGAAAAATAAGGAAAAAAATCTATTTATCTTCATTAATGAAAGTGTCTCACAGTACTGTTCAGTACCTTTTAAATTTAATGATATTTTCATTTTACACGTGCACACACAAACAACACACTTAGGCTTATCTGTCTGTTTTTAGGAAATAGAGTTATCCATTTACTCTGACACCCAGATCTCATACAAGACTCGGAGAGTAAAGAGAAACTCTAAATCATTTTTAAGCAGGAATAGGACTTACTATGTGCCAGCCACCGTTGTAATGTTTTAAAATATGATCATTTGACCTTTACATCAACCCTGAGAAAGTCAGGTTCTAGTGGAATTAAATAAGTTGCCCAGAGTTACCCATGTAGCTAGGGCCCATGATCTTAACTGTACAGTGTAAAATTCCAGTTTTCTATTAAGTAAAAAGGAAACCCTTGCCAGGTAAATCTAGGGAAGTTTATTGTGAAAGCAATTTGTGGTGATACCATTCAGAGTCTTTTCTAATTTGAAAGTGAGCGGCCAACCCTGTGTTTGAGTCCTGGCTTTGGAGCAGGCTGTTTGCTGGAAGCTCACATCTGTGCTGTGCCTTTTGAAGTCATGCTTTGCTGGATCTTTGATGTGTTTCTTCTGTTCAGGTTGCTTTCAGGTGTCTAACTTCAAATGAATGGTAATGGTGCCATTTTTTTTTTACCAATAAAATAGAACTTGGATTCTTTAATCCTTGTTGTTATGTTGGTTATAATATGCTGGATTGTTAGAGAAGCTTATTTTAACTAATTGGAATATTGAATTATAAGGTTCATTTTTTGCTTGTTATTCTACGTGCTTGTTCATTCAGTGATAAATTAGGAACTTAAAAAAAATGTTTTTGTAAACACCAGCCGTTCTTCAAAAGAAGTGCGGTGAATGAATTTCATTTTTGTTTTGGTAAGCAACAACTGGTGGAAAGCCTTAAGAAAGATTTGCTCTCTGAGCCTCCCCGAGATGCATGCAGCTTACCTTCACCTTCTTTATTTTGGGTACTCACCTCAGGCTGCTGTCAGTCCCATGATGCGTTCCAGTTTTGTTGGAATAGTGAAGAATGAGCTGGGACTGTAAACCCTAAGCCCAGAAACTCTGAAGAAATATTAAATGTAAACATACACTTCTATTTTGAATCATCGATGTGATTTGAATAATCATAATTTATTTGAATAATTATTTGAATAATTTTATTTTGGGTTGTTTACTTTCACTCATCTTCCTTTGTGGCTTTTTCTTGTCCTGTCTTGCCACCCCACCCCAGCCACCTGTTACAGTTACAGGAAGGAGAAGCTGATCTTAAGGAAAATAGGTTTCTTGGGAGGATTCAGAGTGGCCCAAAGAAAGAACTGAACAACAAAGCTTTAGAATTGAAGCCAATTGCCAGTTGACCTACGTCTAGACATCCTTCAAGTGGATGAGTTCTTTCTGGTCACATTCTCTGTTCAAGATTATGGTGTCTGGCAGAAAATTTGGGACGACCCAGGTTAGGTAGTTCTCCACTTGACCCCATCTCTGGGCCAGAGAGATGGGGTCTATGTACTGTGTTGAGAAGCTTGCCGCAAAAGACTGTGCAGACGGGATGTTGGCCTCTCTTTCCCTCTCTGCTGCCCTCTGTCTCTCTCCCTCTGGATTACCTGCACACTCCCAGACATAGGCAGGCTAATTTGATACAGGATTTTGCTCTGGGAAAGAAGGATGTGCTGAAAAAAGAGAGAAGTAATGGCTCTGGATTCCAAATCAATTTCATATTGATCGCTGGGTAATTCTTGGTGAGACATGTTTTTCACTAATCAGGAGTGCAAATTGATAAGATTAATGTATATGGCTGAGATAATAGTGGGCCAGAACTTAGAAGGCATGTATTTCCACCTATGCCCCTCTTCAGGGAAAATCAAGAGAGGAAGAAAGAGGAAGAATTAGATTAGTAATTGTACTGTTCTTCTGGTTTAGCTTCTTGCAAGACTTCTCTGCTGTCACCAGTTAGAATGTAGCAGAACAGAATGTTAACACTAAGGGACAAGAGAAAGAAAATCATCACAGAATATTGATAATTAGAATTTTATAAAATAATATGTCACAGATGACGTATTTTTAGAGGAATTAAAATTATGTAATTTAAGGAGTAGATGGGTAGAAAGTTATGAGGGAATATTTTTTTCTAGGAAATACATACTTTTTTGTTTTTTTCTTCCCTGAGTGGTTACATGGATTAACTGATACAGTTTACGCCTCCTGCCCTACTCAGTGCCTGGCACATGATAGTATGAGACAAATTTTGGTCCCTTTCCTCTCCTCTCCTCTCCTCTCCTCTCCTCTCCTCTCCTCCCCTCTCAATTCCTGGCTAGATTATAAAATCTTGGAGGACAGAGAATTGCTTCACTTAACTTTATATCGTGCTCAGTATTTGGCGGTAATTAAATACCTTGTGAATACTTACCAAGTACTTGTGTATCGATTTTTATTGAAGTATGATTAACATACAGTGTTATATTAGTTTCAGGTGTACAATATAATGACTCAGTAATTTTGTACATTTACTCAGTGCTCATCACGACAACTGTACTCTTAATCCCCTTCATCTATTTCACCCATCCCCCCACCCACCTCCCCTTTGCCAACCACCAGTTTGCTCTCTGTATTTAAGAGTCTGTTTTTCTCTTTGCCTCTTTTTTCCTTTGTTTGCCCATTTGCTTTGTTTCTTAAATCCTGCACATGAGTGAAATCATATGGTATTTTTCTTTCTCTGACTGACTGACTTCACTTAGCATGATATCCTCTAGTTTTCATCCATTTTGTTGCACATGAGAAGATCTGATGTTTTTTATGGCTCAGTAATATTTCAGGTATATTTACTACATCTTTATTCATATCACCACATTCATCTAATTGAGGGACCCTTGAGTAGCATGTTTCTGCATCTTGGCTATTTAATATATTTAGATTTATATTTTTTAATAATTTCAATTCATTTTAGAAAGTTCTTGAGTTTCAAGGCAGTTCAAAGTAAATTGTTAGGTTAGAAAAGGTGCGACTGAAAATAACTAGGGAATTCTTATTTTAAGGAAGGCCATTTCAAAACTTGAGGAGACTCCTATTTGTTTCAATCACAGTCTAAAGTTTCTACTTCATATTTTCTATTTAAGCTTTATAAAACTAATTTTTATTTAAAATTCTACTTAGGTATAAGTAAAATGTTGGGATCTAGTCTATTTACATGAAATTGCAAGAAATACTAAGCAAGTATTTTTATCTGGACTTAATGAGGGATCAGGTAAAGAATTTGGAAGAATGATTTCCCTTTAGGAATCTGTGTTTAATCTTTGCTATTTTAGGAAGCACATTAGAAAGATTCTTGCAAATTCAGGGGAAATAAGAATAACAATATCAGCTTAATATATTGAGGTAAAAAAGTACATATTTATATAATTGAAGTATTTGGTAAATAAATGCACTTCTAGTCTACCTGTCCAAACCTTTGTATTCAGTCAGGAATTCAAAGAAAGGTGAAGCTAAATTTCAGTTAAATTCTTCCATTTTTGAGTCTATGAAAGCCATTTTAAGAGGGGAATTAAAATTAATTGAAGTGCTGTATATAACAGTTCTTCATAATTAATCCCCCAAAGTACCCAGTGGGGATATTTTTCAGTAATGGAAGTATTAAAAAGGGGAAAATGTTATTTTAAAGAAATAATCACTGTAGTGATTTTCATCTATTAAGAGTGAGGTACATTTCATTTTTTATTGGGGGCAGACGGCCCTGACAGAGGGAAGAGCAAGTGTGGATAACTCCAGGCAGTGATGTGACCAATGTGCTTGAAGACCAGCGAGGAAGCCAGGGAGCCTGGAGCGCACCGAGCCAAAGGGAGAGTCTTGAGAGGGTGTTTGGAGAGGTAACAGATCATGTTCGGACTTGTAGGCATTCATGAGGATTTTAGCTTGTATTTTTAGTGATATGGAAATTCATTGGAATGTTTTAATCAAATAAGAAACATGAGTTGTCATTGGCTTTAAAAAGGTCATTCTCGCTGCTGCATGGAGAGTAATGTTAGGACAAAGGATGGGGAAAAAGACTTGGGGAGCCTACGGCCGCAATCCTGGGTGAGCCAGGGTGGCAGCGCTGGAGCTGATGCGAAAAAGTAAATTCAGAATGTATGGTAAAGGAGGAAGTAAAAGAATTTGAGCTGTACATGGGAAGGTAAATGGAGAGACGTCAGGAACAAGTAGGGAGATTTCCCCAGATTGGCAGATCAAGTTCCCATTTATGGGGCTGAGGGAGACTGAGATGTGAAGGTGTGGGTAAAATCAGAAGTTCATTTTTGGACATGTTGAGATATCAAATAAAATGGGTATGTGAGGCGGGAGTTGAGGGAAGGGCCTGGCTGGAGATAGAAATTTTGAGTTTTGTCGGCATACAGATAGTGCCTCAAACTACTAGACTGAATGATTCATTTAGAGATTGAGTATAGGTAGAAAAGCAGCTTGAAGACTGATCCCAGAGCACTCTGTTGTTTGGAAGTTGGGGAGATGAAGAGGAACCAGCAAACGGGGATGGGAACTAGTGAGGGAGGTAGAAGGGCATTCAGGAGATCGTGTATATCCAGGCAGCCATGTGATGAAAATATTTCAAGGAGAAGGAGTTGATAACCTTATTAAATCTTGTTTAAAGTTCAGCATCAAGGGGGTGGTGGTGGTGGTGGTCAACTGATGACCTTGACGAAGCAGACTGGAGTTGATGGAAAACCTGAAGGGTTAGAATTATAGGTAGCAAGTGTAGACAGTTCTCTTGAGGGAAAAACGAGCTGAGAAATGAATGGTATTTGGAGTAAGAAATGAGGCCAAGAGAAGTTTTTGATTTTTTTTTTTTTTTTAAATGAAAGCAATTCAAGCATGGGAATGATCTAGTGGAGAGATACAAGGGGGGGGCCGGGGGGGGGTGGGATGGGGTGGGGAACTGCTGTAGTGCTGTTACCGAGTTAGCCAGACAAGATGGGATCCTAGTGCAAAGATGGGCCTGTGGGGTGGGGGGAGAGAGCGGTCTTTTTTTTTCTTTTAAGATTTTTTATTTATTTATTTGACAGAGAGAGAGACAGTGAGAGAAGGAACACAAGCAGGGGGAGTGGGAGAGGGACAAGCAGGCTTCCTGCAGAGCAAGGAGCCTGATGCGGGTCTTGATCCCAGGACGCTGGGATCATGACCTGAGCCCAAGGCAGACGCTTAACGACTGAGCCACCCAGGCGCTCTGAGAGGGGTCTTACATAGGTGCACAGACTGTTTATTCAGTTAGGAGGAAAGGCAGAGTGTATGCGCACAGTTGGACGTGGGCAGTTAGGTGTGGTGGGGCAAGATAAAGGCAGAGGGGTTTTTTTTGGTGTGTGTTTTTTACTTTTTTTTTTTTTTTTTTTTAGTTATTTCATTTTTATGGGCTGTCCTAGATAAAGGATTATAGGGTATGGGAATGAGGAGTAAGGAAGGGCTGGAGAGAGAAAGCTGTCCTAGAAACAAAGTAAAAGGTCTTTGGTCAGTGGATTTTTACAACAGCCGTTGCCTGTCCTAGGGTATATTGTGTTTCTTCTTTCTGTTTGTTCCAGCCTTTCAGTCAAAACCTATAGCACATAGACGATTGTCCCCTGGCTTGCTTCTTTTCCTTCCTCTTAGTTCTTGATGCTGTCCCTTCAGTTCTCACAGCGCCATGAACACAAGGGCTCTTGTGTGCAGCCCACTTTGATCAAGGAGTTGAGGCAATGGGGGGAGATGATACCGTAATCCTTCCTGTCTCAATTTTTCCTCTCAAGCTTCAGAGTGGTAGTTCTTCATTTCTTGTGCCATGGATCCCTTTGGCCGACCAGGGAAGCCTTTGGACCGTCTCCTCAAGATAATTTTTAAATTAGAAAAAAACCCATAGTATTATAGAGGATAGTTTTCAAAATATAACACACTTGTGATATGATATGTGAATCTTTATCGTGCATTAAATAAGCTCTAGTGACAGGTCGTGTGACTACCTTAATTTCAAAGTAGTTAGTAATGTAAACAGTATTTTGAGATAGCTGTTAACAAGTGAGATATGATATAAAAATGTGATTTCCACTGGTGCCAAGGTTACTGGTATTGGCACTGTGATTTGTTGCCTGCCTTCATACTGAAAGCAAAGGCTCAATTTCCTTTTGCTAAAGGTTTACAAACACAGAGATGAAATCTTTTCCCCATCCATGTTTGACCCTGCATTCTGTGTATGCACCCTTTGCAGGTCGGTGGTCATCAGGTGAACCACCCCTGCCTCAGAGGAGGTCGTGTTCCTCTTCTGTCCAAGGCTGACCCCACCGTCAAGGATCTAGCCTTCTACTCCCATTTTCTCTGAGACTTACTCCAAACAGATATCCCAGATTGCCTTTACATCTTGATCTCTTTTTCTATTCATGGGTTTTTTTCCTTTTTTTTCTTGGAATATTCTTGCCTTTCATTTTTCATTTCCCATGGGCAATAAATAGCCTTACTTCCCTGGGTGTGGCCAGCCCTGTGACTGGCATCGGCTCTTTAAATGTTAACTGCTTGTAGAAGGTGCTCACTAAATGTTTATTAAATGAATAAATAGATGCTTCTGTTTCTAGTAGAAGTGCACAGGCTTTTGTATTAGCAAATATTACATTGTCTTCCTGCTGGTAAAAGGATGATTCTCACAGGGCTAACGAATATCATGCAAGCCCCATTGGTAAATGCAGTAGAGTAAGTAAATTCATCAGACAGACTATGGAAAAGTTAACATCCTCATAGAGGGATATGCTAGATTTCTATATTTATTTTATTTTATTTTTTTTAATTTTATTTATTTGAGAAAGAGAGAGCAAGAGCAAGGAGGAGAGGCAGAGGGAGAGGGAGAAGCAGACTCCGCACTGAGCAGGGAGCCTGACAACGGGGCTCCATCCCAGGACTCTGGGATCATGACCTGAGCTGAAGGCAGACGCTTAACTGACTGAGCCACCCAGGCTCTAGATTTCCATATTTAGATACTTATGATAAGGACAGTTCAGATTAGCTCATTGGTTTCCATGAAAGTCTGATAAGGAAGATAATTTAAAATGATTTATAACTTGCTGGACTTAAGGATTTAGAAATATGGTTAACCTAAATTTCTTTAAGTTGCATGTTTAAAAATTTAGTTCTGGTTTGAATTTTGTTATTACATTGATATGGACGTGAGGTATTTTAGATTAAAAGGAGAGAACTCAGACAATAGAATTCAGTTTTGGGGAAGTATTCAATATTAGTATTAGAACATGTTTTTTATACTTAATATGAATTTACTTTTTCCTATCATAATTTTCCTGAATTAATTTATCTTTGTCATGCAATAACTGATATTTGAACACATACCTCTAATTTATATAGCTGTTCATATTTTATATTTATTCTTTTAATTTCTTTTAATTATTAATTGTTACTTGAATTTTTATGTGTGTATTTATGCAAACATTTATGAGTCAGTTGAGGTAATAATGTACGGCTGTCACATTAGTGCTTGGCATATAATCACTATACAATAAAATAAGGAGCCACAAACATACATATACACAAACATTTATTTTTTTCTCCAACTAGATTATAAACTTTGTGTTAACCCTGTGAACATGGGATCTTGTTTGTATTGTACATCTTCTCCCCAGTGCCTCGCACCATGTCTGGCCCATAGTAGGTTATTAATAAATATTTGTTGCATGAATGTAAGCCCATAAAGAGTGGTGGATCATATAGTTTAGGGACAGAGATGGAGAAAGTAGAGATTATTTTGGTAATTGTGCTAAGAGTGAACACATTTCCCCCTCTTATCTATTTATACTCTGTGAAATTAACATTCTTACAAATACAAAAGAGTATGGTTATTGCAGGTGGATGAAGTATAGGGACACACGGACACACTGGCATATGGCTGTCTTGGTTCTTTTTGGCCATTTCCATTCTTACTGGATGTATACGGGCCACATCAGTTGGACAGCATTTTGAATGTCATCTGTGGTCTTCAGTGAATATTTGGAAAAAAAATTATTCAATTAAGCTGTTTAGTCAAAAATATTGTATATATACACATATATATGAACATTACTATGTGTAATTTTAAGTAGTGATAGAAATCTTAGCATATATTCAATATAAACCATTTATATGTTAAAGAACTTACTTAAATTAGTAAGCTATATCTTAATATTACTAAAAATAAGATACCTTAATATTTAAGATGTTGCTTTTTCTAGTTCTACATGACAGGTATGGCAATGAAAGTACATTATTTGGTTTTATGATACTTACGTACTTGCCAATTTAGTTGGTAATTCAAATATTTTACAGGGTCATGAAAATCAGTAGTATTTTCTTCTTGTAATGATAAGCACCCACATTGAAATTTACACATTCCATGTACCTTATTTTTTGATCATTGTTGTATTTGTCTCCTTAAAAAAAGGCAGAACAGCTACTACACTATATATAGGTAATTTTATACTTGCCAATTGATCTTCCCTTGGGGGCTACTGTAGTTTTTATAAATAGCTTGCTGACTTCGAAGAAACAGTTCTGTTCTTAGGAACTCATCTGGAAAGGGCATTTCTTTGAGGATATGGAGACCATGTGTGGAATTTCAGCTACAAGAAAAATTCTAGGATTGAGACAAAGAAATACTGGGTGGTTTAAAATTGAGAGTCCATTTGTGAAAAATTGGTTTGCTTTTAATAGCCATATTTTGTTTTTAGAACTAAATATATTGTAGACTCATGGTCCCCAGTCTGGAGTTTTCTGACTCCTAGTGACCTGAAAATGCAGATTGGTACCACTGGTCATATTATCCTGGTCAAAAGTACTGATTTAAAGTAGTATATCATTGATTTACTAAAAATGAATAAATGTTTATTACTTAAAAAGGGCAGTTTGTTTAGTTTACTAAATTTTTCATCACGTGGAGTTCGTGGAGTAAAACTAACAAAAAATTCTCTTAGGAGGGATTCATGCCAATTTGAAGCCTGGCCTATACAGCGGTCATAGGTGTGAGATTGTTCACTCCAAAGGTTCTTATTGATTGAATTAATAAATTCAGTTGTAAATCTAAGAACTCAAACTGTTTAACTGAATTTTATTTCAGTGAATATCAGAGTTTGGTGAACTACTTTTTACCCCAAATTAATTTTTTTGATGCAAGATGCAAGTGGTTTTATGATATTTCTGTGATGAGAATATTTGTGGGGGATGGTCTATCTTATATATATATTACCATCCTTAATGCAGTGGATGTATGATACCGAATCCATATTTTTTAAAGTAACTTTTATTTTACTTGGATGAAGAGATACCCAAAATAAGCTTTGCTGTTTTCAATGTCAGTGTTATTTTCTCTTTCTCTCCTCCCCCAACCCCTGCCCTGCTGGGCAGGGAGGTGGGTGAGGTCATGGTTAGACTTTAGCAGCACATGCCACCGTCAAGCTTCAGACATTCTGAGCGGATAGCACACTCCACCCCTAGTTTTTTTTAAATCATTGTAAGAGCTCTAAAGCTGTTACTTGAAAACTGAATTTTGTATAATCTCCTTATGAAACATTTTAAAACTTTAAAACATTTAAATGAATCATGATAGAATTGCCATGGTTTATGGTACAGCCTAATTTTTAAGAAAGCTTTATTTATTTGACAGAGAGAGAGATAGCGAGAGAGAGAGTAGGGGGGAGTGGGAGAGGGAGAAGCAGGCTTCTCGCCGAGCATGGAGCCCAATGCGGGGCTCGATCCCAGGACCCTGGGATCATAACCTGAGCCGAAGGCAGCTGCTTAACCGACTGAGCCACCCACGTGCCCCTGCTTATCACTAATCATAAATGGCTTAAATATGCTGATAAAAAATTCTCATTGTGGTGATTTACAGTCCTTTTCTTCAGGATGGTGTTTAAAATACCTAACCTAAATTCTTCTTACTTCAAGTTCAAGTTACTCTTTCCTATTCAATGTAACTCTTTGAGTTACTTGCATTTACTGTGGGCTGTCTTCCTGTGTTTGAGGACCTCTGTGAAACTCTGTTCCTCTCCTGCTCTCTTCCTTCAAAACCCCATGCTGCCTCATTTATAACGGTCCGTTAGTATCCTAATGATAAAAAATATTGTTATATTCTACTGTAATCCTCTTGTAATAAAAAGAAATTACATGAAAATATATTTGTTACAAAAGACTTTAACAAATACAAAAGACTTTAACATTCAAAAATAACATGAATTTCAGTATGGAAATGCTTGGACATGACTGGACCAGGAATAATGAAATAGTTAGATTCTTGTACATACGTGTGACATCTCTAGGAAGATCACAGCTACAAATCCAACTACCCGTTAAAAAAATTTGTATCAGTGACTCAGAATGAGTGGTTTTGAGATTGTGGGTGTGACTTTTCTTAATATGTTGAATCACTTTTGTCAAAGCTCTGAGTGAAACAAATCACTTGATGTAGTTGTGTTCTTGAAAAAGTCAGTGCATGTTAAAATTTTTTCCTTAAATACCATGTGTTTATGTAAAATGGTGTAAGGTTCTAGACTCAGATAATTATATTTTTCACCCTCATGAGTCCTCTAGTTATTCATTCAGAGGACATGAGGGACCCAAGCAAATTTTTTGTTTGGGACTCTTCTTTGAGTTCCAGTAACTGTAGCAAGCTTCTCAGCCCATGAAAAGCAGTTAATACTCCCTAGCCATTGTGTAAGCCAAAAATATGATCACTTATTTTCAAAAAAAGTCCAGTCCTAAGTGATTTTCTTGAGAACTTTGCTCCAGGCTAAGCTTCTAAGTTTAGGGCCTATTTTCTGAAGCATCAGTAGTTTTTTTTTTTAATTTATTTGACAGAGACACAGTGAGAGAGGGAACACGAGCAGGGGGAGTGGGAGAGGGAGAAGCAGGCTCTCCGCCGAGCAGGGAGCCCGATGCGGGGCTTGATCCCAGGACCCTGGGATCATGACCTGAGCCGAAGGCAGCCGCTTAACGACTGAGCCACCCAGGCGCCCTGCATCAGTAGTTTTTTTGTGTTTTTGTTTTTTGTTGTTTTTGTCCTCAGGTGTCTATCTAATTTTTCTTACACTTTAATATAATCGATAAGGACAAATGATTCATATTTGTTTCTCAGAATCTACCTAAGGTGTCTTGAATGGTGCAAGCTAAAATAATCTAGGTGTGAAAATAGATCTAAGCAAATTACTAGTTGCTAGCAAATCATTGTGGGTGACTACTGAGGACATCCTTTCACCTTCTTTAAGGTGGAATCCCACTTTGTGTAAAGATTGTTTATTTTAGAATATGTGGGGGGCGATCATACCAAACATTTCTAGAGCACTTAATCTAACAGTGACATTGCTTGCCTTACCTTTTATTCTTAAGTCTGCTGACCATCTGATGAAGCAGGCATTATTAATATCTTTATTTTACAAAAGAGAAATCAGAGCCATAGAGAGGTTAATTACCTTGCTCAAGGTCACACAACTATTAAGGAGTAGAGCCCAGATATTATCTCAGGTTTCTTTGACTTTACATTAATTACTCTTAAGTTTCAGTGGTGTTCACATGAACTTTTCAAAGGTAGATCATCACTGTTAAAATATGTATAGCACAGACCTTCAGAGAAGCTCTCCCTATCTCTTTTCTAATAACATATTTATTTGCAATTCCTCTTATTTTCCATTCTTTTGAGTTAGATAGATGTGTGGGATATAAATGTGAACTATACACAGAAATTCTACTTCTTGTTATTTAAGTGTCAACATGGCAGTTAGAAATTGATGCAGCCAAGTACTTCAAACTTGCCAGTATCATGATGGTCATCCGTAATCAGCAAGTGAGCTTAGTTAGCCTGTGTGGTCTAGAGTGATAGAAAAAACACTGCCATGTACTTAACAAAACCGTATGAATAATAAAACCCAGAAAGCAGAGGATCATGTTTATTTTTTTGTTCACCACTTTCAACTTCAACTAGTGGGGAAAGTCTGCTTTTTATTCTTCTGGTGCTGTTGCCAGTGCAGAAAAGTAGTCTGCATTTCTGCACCGGTGATATTTGTGACTTCTAGATAAACAGTGCCTTCTAGTCTCCTGTGTGTTCTTTTCAGCATTAATAAACTTATTTAAAATAGTTATATTAGTGGATCAAATGAGTTCTTGTAATTGACAGTGAAATCATCAGATTCTAACATTTAAAATTAGAGAGGCTTCCCATTAAAAATAGCATTTGGTTGCAGTTGCTGACAGCCTCTTCCAATTTTCTGCTAAGAGATTAATGAAGACCTAGAAACAGACTCTCAGTAATGGGGAAAAAAGAGACTGATACTCAGTTGCTAGAAATGTTGATACATTTCTTCCGTCTACAAGGAACTGGATTAGGAAAAACAGGAAATCTGATGGAACAACTCAGTGTAAGGTTGGAAATGTAGTTTGCTTCTTTTGTAACATCATCTGTTTGCTCAGACACCCGTGATCTTGAATCATTGAGGAGATGGGGCAGCTCTCCATCTGCTGCAGGGGTGCTGTTTTTCTGGGGAAGCTGTGGTATCACCATCACTTATGCCTCCAGTCTCTTAGTTTTTCTGTCTGTCCAGCAGCTTTAAGAACATAGAAAACAGCAAGGACATTAAAATGAGGATGGTTGGAGCCGTAGACCACTGCATCCTGAAAGGAAGAGACCTCCCCAGGTAGAGGGCTCAAAGTGGGAATGGAGATCTGAGTGGGAGGCATTTTAGACTTCAGGTGATTCTTTTTCAGACCAGCAGTATGTGAGGACAAGGGTCCTTTGGCATCCAGAAGACAAGCTTTAAGTTAATGCCTGACGGCCACTGAGAACTGGACTTTTACCTCTTCGTATCTACTACATTCCTGCTACAGCACTGAAAAGGGATTTCTCTAGACATTCGAGAACACGGTGAGCCAGGCCAAGCCTTCCGTTGGATGGTGGACACCATCACCATCATGGGCAGAGGCAATAGCAAACGTAAACAACTTTTGACTTGTTAACTAATACTGTACTTCAGGGAAAGGGCCCATCATCCTGAAGATGCAAGAGAAAAGCACATTTTGGAGAGAGTGTTTCTAGAACATTTAGAAAGCAGTTTAACATAGCATCAGGTAGAAGGCAGGGGATCTGTGAGCCTGCAGCAGAGAGCTGCAAGGAGAGAACTAACTCATGTTTCTATAAAGGGTAAGGGGTGACTGCAGGAAACAGTAAAACCATGAAAGTGGGATCCAAGACTTAGAGGAAGCAAGAAGGAAGAATTAATGTTTTGAAAAACCAAATCGGTGATGAAAAGAACAAACTTGAGGACTTTTGGTTTCAGAGAAAGATCAAGAAGTAAAAACAGTGAGATAAAAAATAATAAATATGGGGAGAGAGAACTGAAGTCCAATCTAGGAAGGATAAATACAAATGGCTGATAAAAATATGAAAAAAAAATCAGCCTTAACTATTTTGCAAAGAAATGAAAATAAAAATGAGTATTCACTTTGGGCTAATCAAGTTAACAAACATCAAACAGGGGCGCCTGGGTGGCTCAGTTGTTAAGCGTCTGCCTTCAGCTCAGGTCATGATCCCTGGGTCCTGGGATCGAGCCCCACATTGGGCTCCCTGCTTCTCCCTC
The DNA here is from genome assembly GCF_003265705.2 of Callorhinus ursinus. NCBI lineage: Eukaryota > Metazoa > Chordata > Mammalia > Carnivora > Otariidae > Callorhinus > Callorhinus ursinus. The sequence goes on from NW_027397066.1 coordinate 77,612,220, forward strand.
TCCCACTCCCCCTGCTTGTGTTCCCTCTCTCTGCTGTCTCTCTCTCTTTCAAATAAATAAAATCTTTAAAAAAAGAAAAAACAAATATTAAACAAGTAAAATGCCCTTTTGCTCAGTGAAAAAGTGCTGTTTGAAATGTATAGTCATTTAGACAGTTCGGTAACATTTTCTTAAAAAGCCTAGCACTTTATCTAAAGGTTGTAATCATGCATATGTAATAAGGTTACTATATAAGGATAACAAATTGGAAAAATTCTAGTAAACTATGAGACCCTTAAATGCAGTGGTAATTTATAGCCCCAAAATCATGGTTTGAAACGATTTAGCAATATGGAAATGTCCTTCCAATATAATGTAGTTTCAGTGTTTCCCAAGCTGGAAGCTAATAGATGAACAAGGAAGATATGTTTAGTGGGGAATAAATTTGGGAACCTGCTTGCTCCTCAAGTTTGTGATGACTTGTTTCCTAAGTCGTTTATTATGAATTAAGTCATAATCAATGTTAGTACCTTATAGGCTCTGAGAAAGCTGCAGTGGACATCTCACTTTGCTTAAACCTTTTTATACCATTTTAAATACCACAGACCATTGTTTTTAGTGGAACAGATATTAACCTTATATTAACATCTTCCACAAGAATGTTATTTAAATACCAGTTTGGGAAACAATATGTTAAATTAAAAAAAATTAGGGGCGCCTGGGTGGCTCAGTTGGTTAAGCGACTGCCTTCGGCTCAGGTCATGATCCTGGAGTCCCGGGATTGAGTCCCACATCGGGCTCCCTCCTCAGCGGGGAGTCTGCTTCTCCCTCTGACCCTCTTCCCTCTCGTGCTATCTCTCATTCTCTCTCAAATAAATAAATAAAATCTTTAAAAAAAATTAAAAAAATTATATGAAATCAAAGTAAATACACCAAATAATTTAAAATTGTCTCTGAATGGTGGAATTGTTTTGTCCTTATATGTAACTCCTCAATTTTTCTTCCACAGGAATTTCTTCAATAAGAATGCTTTTTTTTAATAAGAATAAACAACAACTGTATTTAAAAAGAGAAATTTGAAGAACTCTGGCTCTAATATTAATAGTCATTAGAGGGTGTAAAATAGAATCATTCTGATGGAATTCATGTCATGATTATTTGCTGTTACAGAGTTCTAGATTAGGCATTTATTTTTAAGTGTGTAGGGAGACATTTTGACCAAATATTTAATTATACACAGAATTTGTTTCTCCTTAATTGTGAATGAGTTTCAATAGACCAAAAAATTAAGAGTTATCCTGAATCAAAATAGAGTGAAAATAGTTGTTTTTTGTTTCTTTATTTTGTTTTAATCAAAGAACTGAATACAACCCTTGTCTTACTTGTTATTAACCCCAACCATACGAAAAATGGGACAGGGAGGTTAGTTGCTGTGATGGTTGAGTGTGTGCATGCGCACACGTGTGTGTGTGTCTGATCTTTTTTCTTCCTCATTTTCAATACATCAAAGTGAAAGACACTGTAATCTTATCTCCTCAGAATCTTTCCTCTACCTCTTCCAAATCAACTTAAATTCTTCTAATTATTCACAGATGAGATTAAGTCCAAAACAATTTTTGTTCATGTTATTGTTCTATTTCTCTTATTTGTTTTTCTTATAGAGATGACTACCTTGCTTTTTGCTGCTATGTTAATAGATAAGCATGTCCACATAGTTTGCTTCTGCCATAATCATGTTATTTTGTTAATGCAAGAATTTTAGACTCACAGAGGCAAATCTGGAAGTGATTTAGATCATGGCCTTTTTGAAGAATTTGAATTGTGCCCCCATCAGACTGTCTAGAGCAAGTTACTTTGGGAGGTGTGAGAAGTAAGCATCAAGAGGCTACACTTTTTTGGAATGGGTAGTATTCACTGTGAATTGTGAAGTTGAAAGAAATGCATGTTCTGGTTAATTTTTTTTAACAGCTTTTAATTTTCTCAATTATTCAAGTTCATTTTTTGTGATTTAAACTGAAGACTACAGAACACAACATTAATATCCTTCCCATGAGGGATGCTTTTCTACCGAAGAGTCCATAAACCAGTCTTATTTTATGTACTGTAGTGTATATAAGGGCACTCCCACATTAATTTGCTAGGTAGGTCATAGCTTCAGAATACCTTGTACACATTTATTTTTAGAACATTCAAAGATAGAAAGTACTGGAATACTCATATGGTCAACTCCTGTATTCTTGATTTGGTGAACACTTTGATCAGTGTAGTGTGGCAGTTTTGCAGCCAAAGCTCAAACCAGGTGGCATAAAGATGATGAGCCTTAAAACAACTGGGTTCAGTGATCAGCTATTTTTTTTAAGAGTTAATATGCAGTAATAACTCAATACTAATACTTGAGAAACCTGTGAAAATAACGAAACATTTTTCAGTTATTTTGGCTCAGTCTGAGCAAATTACTTAATTGTATATAAATAACTGAAGGGTGTTGTGGTTAGAATTTCAAAAGTAATTCATTTCCATTTTATCATGAAAAATCCTTCTCTTCCTGGGTCTCCCAAGAGCTCAGTTAATGATTTGTATTGTGATCAGGGTGGTTTTGGGGATTTTCATCTGTAACTAATTAGAACTAGGTTTTTTGATTTGAAATTCCACCTCCTTGGTTAAACTTCCTAATTGGAATAAGAGAAGCACATTTTTTCTGCCCCTATTCTCTCTTCCACAAATGATTCCCTAACACTTCATAAACTGGGTGGAAGTACTTTTGATGAAGGGAGAAATTGAAGGTTGAAAAGATTTAATTAACGGGGCTGTTATTTTATTTTGTATCCAGATTTTTTTCACAAGGGGAAATCTTTGGTCTCTTTTGGGTAGGGACAAAATAAAATAAGGTCTGAGAATTAGCTGATATATGCTACAAATTTGAAGAGCAATAATTGTGTATTTAGAAACATTTGGAGATCCAGAAATATTAAGATCATTGAGCAAATATTATTTCCAAAATAGTTATCAGATGTTATAGAATGAGATATACATAATCTCAGGGCAGCTCGTGAAGACAGGGGCCATTTCTTATTTATTTTTTAATTCCTAGGTCTTAAACAGCAGGTTCACATAATAGGTTTGCTTTAATATCCATCAAGAAAATTTCAAGATTGAGGTACAGATATTCAGTCGATTAATTGAATTCTTTGTATCTGTTGGTCTCTGTAGCCAGGCATATTCCTTTTTTTTCTTTTTTTCTTTTTTTTTTAAAAGATTTATTTATTTATTTGAGAGAGAGAGACGAGAGAGAGAGAGCACATGAGAGGGGGGAGGGTCAGAGGGAGAAGCAGGCTCCCTTACTGAGCAGGGAGCCCGATGTGGGGCTTGATCCCGGGACTCCGGGATCATGACCTGAGCCGAAGGCAGTCGCTTAACCAACTGAGCCACCCAGGCGCCCATATTCCTTTTTTTTTTCTTTAAGAAGTTGTCTGCTACATATAGATATTTTTTTTTCAGTTTTCATAGGAGTTTGCTTTTCTTCCTATTAATCATTGAGGTTATAGTAAGTTCAGTTTTATAATAGTTCAAACCAACTTGGAGTTTGGCAGACCTGGGTTGCTTGGTTCTAGGCATTTCTGCTGCTGATCCATCCTACAAGAAGTTCTTAGACTAAGTCTGCCTTAAAGTCCAATTGCATATGTCTGTCTCTTTCACAGATCCCATTCCATTTCATTCCATCTGTTCTTTTTATTCCTTCACATATGTATATATGTTTTTCACTTCTGGCTTGAGAGTTATAGGTAGTATGGTGCAGTGATTATGGGAAAGAGTGCTGCAAATAAATTGGATTCAAATCCCAGTTCTGCTCCTTACGAGCTGGGTGATCTAGGCTAAGTTATTTAATCGCTGTCTGTTTCCTGATGTATAAAATTGGGATAAGAATATCTTATCTCTCAGAGGTGTTAGAAAATTAAATATGCTAATACATATGAAGCGCTCAGAACGATGTATAGTGCAGAACTAAATTCTTTGTCTAACTTTGAAGGCTGATTTGAACTTGGTATTTACTGTTTCATCCCAGAGTATTTTCTGACCCAGTTTGGTGTTCGTATTTCATTTTAACCAAGATTGAACTTTTCCTTTGGTATGTCCCATCTGTGCCTTTTGAAGTCCTGGAACACTCTCCACACAGCTCCCCGAATTCTGTTCATCTGGGAGGGTCCATGTCAAGCCTCCTATCCTACTTTTATTACCAAACTAAAGACCGTGGTACCAGAACTCAGAGAACACATATCCCCAACCTGGACTGCAGACTTTGTGAATGTAGACAAATAGTGATTTTTGATATTCCATAAATATTCTTTATTACAGCATTGAACAGAAAAGTTACCCAGTAAACCCATGCTGGTTATAAAATTGCTGCTAATCTATTTTCTAAAAGAAATTTAGGAATGATACGCGTTGATATACGTGAACGGACTCATGCTGTTTACAATTTCATTTGTGCATTAGGAATGATCAGAAGTTGTTTCACATTGTGTATTCTCTTGAATCTACTGTTTGAATAAAATAGGATTATCTTAAACTGAATGTCATCCAGGTAGGTAAGTAGCTTGTATTTACTGCATATTAGACTTTGGTTGTGAGGAAACTATACATAGCGGCAACTGACGATATAGTGCTTACTATGTAGTGCTTATGGGCCACATAGTGCCTGCCTACCAATACTTAATCTTGACTGAAAAGCCTTAAAAAAAAAAGATAAGATGACTTAGAAAGTTATAAATTTTGGAAACTTTTTTTTTTTAATGAAAGATTAGAGAGTTTTGTGTTCAGTAGAAATGGTGCTTCTAGATAGTTTACCAGTCTCTACCTGTCTCTGGAGGATATTGTTTCGTGGTGGTCACCCCAAGAACTCAAGTGGGACAGTGAAGTGCACTGTTGTTGGAAATATGGAATGGTGAATAACAGTATTAGGGTTTTCTTTTCCACTAAAATTCTAAGATCTTCAGGCTATTCAAAGTGAAAGGTGAAGAAAATAGTAGTACTCAGTATTTATTTTGCAGTTGCAATTTGGTTTCTAATTTAGGTTGTGTATTTTCCTTTAATGTTTCATTTTGACATAATAATATTTTAACATGGACTTTTCTAGTGGATAAACATTTTATGTTATAATTTTTCTCAAGTTCTAGGAGACAATGTGGCTGTGTTTTATTTACTTGAATCATTTGTGACGAGAACCAGACTCAAACTTATTTCAGAAATATTGTTAATTATGCAACCAAAAGAGGCAGATATCTTTTTGATTCATTTACACATTTCAGAGTTGCTCTATAATGCATTCCTAAAACCATATCTAAATAATCATACAACATATTCTAATGTTGGTAGATATTTCATACTTGCCCATTGGAAATGATCTTTCATTAAATGACTACACAATAATGTGTGGTTGTCAGGCAGAGTGAGATTCAGTAAACGGGTAGTTAGCACATGGTAACACAGTTGATGTAATGGAAGATGGATTAAAAAATACACGATGAATTGTATATTTAAATTGCTGCTTTAATTATTGTAGATTTTAGTCAATATCCTATTGTTATTTATAAAACAAAGAAAAGTAAAAAAGATGGTAGGTCAGATTATGTTTTCAGTTATTAACATTTTTAGTGGGCAGAATTCAAGGAATATGTGTTGCAGTAGCAATACTGCAAAGAAAGTTGTCTGTGGCTTGAGTGTCCACCATTGTAATTACTGGCATCCAGTTTTCAGAAGACCTTCTGAATAGATTTCAACCTCTCCCATTCTGCCTCTCTTTATGGCAGGTGGACAGTAAGCAGTGGCAGGTGGGAGGATGTCAGGATGAAAATCAGAATTAAGAAAAACTCTCAACTTTAAAAAAAATCAACATGAAGGTACCATTTAGAAGTTTTGAGGTATGAGGAGGAAGAGAAGTAGAAGGAGGATTGGGAAATGATTTTGGGTATTAGGGTGACCTGAATCCCATTGGAAGGAAGTGCTTGTTAGCTACTATTTCTAAGCCATGTAGCTTTGTTTTATATTTCTTTTCTTTCTTCTCTTTCTTTTTTTTTTTTAGAGAGAGAGAGAGTGGGGGAAGGGCAGAGGGAGAAGGAGAGAGAGAATCTTAAGCAGGCTTCACGCCCAGTGTGGAGCCCGACTGGGGCTCGATCTCATGACCCTGAGCTGAAATCAAGAGTCAGATGTTTAGCCAACTGAGCCACTCAGGCACCCCTGTTTTGTATCTTTAGAAATGAATCCTTTAATAAAAGAGTCAAAGACTTACTAAAGGATTACTAAAGGATTTAAATCACATTTAAGCAGGTAATTTCTTAGAATTCTTTTATTTAAAAAAAATTTTTTTTTAATTTTTAAATTTCGGGTGGGGGGAGGGACAAAGGGAGAGGAAGAGGAAGAGAGAGAATATTAAACAAGCTCCCCCACCCGACGTGGAGCCTGACATGGGACTCAGTCTCACAACCCTGAGATCATGACCTGAGCCAAAGTCAAGAGTTGGATGCTTAACCGACTGAGTCACCCAGGTGCCCCTCTTAGAAGTTCTTCACGGTAGATTAGGGATTTATATTATCATTGGGGTACAAGCTCAAGGTGCTTTTTTTATCTTTTAGAAATATTAGGACAGAGCTTAAATGTCACAAAAAGTCATACTTGGCCTGATTGCCTTTTTTTTTTTTTTAAAGATTTTGTTTTATTTGAGAGAGAGACAGAGCACAAGCAGGGGGAGTGGCAGAGGGAGAGGGATGAGCAGGCTCCCCACTGAGCAGGGAGCCTGATGTGGGACTCGATTCCAGGACCCTGGGATCATGACCTGAACTGAAGGAAGACACTCAACCAACTGAGCTACCCAGGCGCCCCCTGATTGCCTTTTAATGAAGTTTATTTGCATCATACTTAAAATTGTAAATAAGGTCAACATTCAAAAAATCAACTTAGTGCCTTTTTCTATTTATATATTTTTACATTATACATAAGAAAATGTTTTTAATAGTTTAGTGGTATATCGAGGTTTGTTTTATAATTTACAAATGGTACACTTCAATACAATATGGAATTTTAAGAATTTTCAGGTTTTATGAGTATATTCTAGATCAGTTCAGAAAAATAGAGATTTTTATTGATTAAAACTAGTATAAACATGTAGCATATAGTTCAAAATACGAAGCTGCTCATGCTGTTTCTTAAGATCTTCCAGTGGTTCCCATTGCCTTCGAGATGAAGTCCAGTATTTCTGTCATGGAAGCCTCATCTTCTTTGTTCAGTTGCAGAGCTTCTGTTTGTCCCCAGTCGCTTCTGCTCCCATTCCTAAGGATTATGTGCTCTACGTCAGCATATCCTTATAGCTTTTCAGAGACTGACCATTTCTTTTCTCTAATTGAGAGAATACATGTCATGAGAGGTCTCCAGCTGCTTTCTGCCTCGTATCAGCATCCACCTATATTCCCATATATTCATACTGTCTTCCTTCCTTTCTGAGTATAAGCTTCCTTTCCACACTGAAATAATATTCTTGTTCAGAAATTTTGTCTCCTTTCACTCTCCTCTTCCATTGTTCTCTGTTAACTCCTTTTTTATAAACTCTTTTCCCTTAGCAAAACCCTTCTTTGAACCATTGTTAGCCTCTAACTGCGGCTCTAACTCTCCTTCTGGAAAGAACCTGTGTGTGTTCCTGACCACCCATTCATTGTTTATTTCACTGTCTGAAGCTGGAATTGCTTTTGCCAAATCACTAATGACCAACGATTTGCCAAATTCCCCTAGACACTTGTTTTAGGCCCTGGCATATTCCCTGTATCCAATGAAAATGACACTTTTCGCTATTATTATCTTCTCATCTTATTTATATGGCTTCCCCTTCACTAGGCACTTCTACTGGCTTTTCCATATGCCTTGTAAATATACATTCTCCGAGGTTCTGAGAAACCGCTTTATCTCTCCAGCATGGATTTAGTCTTTGGACAGATGCCCCATTCACAAGCATGACTCAATACTCTCACCTTAAGTCTTGACCCTCATTAAAAGGCTTCAGTCTTTCTGTGTATTCCATAATACCTCAAACTCAACATGCCTAATTTTGAATTCATGATCAGCCTCATAGAATTTAGTCCTTTTATGTTATTTATTACCTATGAGTGACATCCCTATACAAGACACCAGATACACAAACACTGAGACCAGGAATCTAGGAACAAATCTCTCATTCTTCCTGCCTGTAGTATCTTAATCTTGAGTCTTCATCTTCTCTTTATTCCTGCATCTTATGATCCTCGTTAAATACCATCTCCGTTTTCACCTAGGATAGTCTTAATTTAGTCTCCTTGCCTGCTTCTCAGGCTTTGGCTACCTGTGTTTTGTTATTTTTTTCTTCTCTTTTTAATTTTCTTTTAACTTAAAACTTTTTAGTTTTCTGATGCGTGAAATTTTGTTTTGTTTTGGAGCAAATTGAAAAAATACTTGTATGTGAACCCTTCAGAAAATAGAATTTTTCATAACCTTCAAAAAGTGACCAACACATAGCTCAATACATGTTTATGGCTTAGGTATAATTATTGTATTTTTGAAGATTAGTGTTAGCTGCACATTGAGGTCAAAATTTAACAGGATCATGATCTACCAGGATCACATTTCCTTTGAAGGGACCAAGAAATATCCTTTGTTTTCAGTGTTGAAGGATCAACATGACTTTAACAGTTATATCTGACAGAAAGGCCATTCTAGGCAGAAGGAAGACAAAACCAATGCTTATTGCCATGAAAAGGGTAAAAATATTCTTGGAACATGAGAGTAGTGTTTCAATTTATGGGAATGCATCTGACTTCTTATTAATCAAAAGTATTGAAAAGAAGATGGGTATTTATGTTCAACTAGTGACTTTATAATTTATTTAGACAAATATTTCATCTTAGGGATTCCCAGTTTGGTAGACTGGACATGATGGATTGCATGTTGCACTTTAATTTATTCTGTAATTTTTAATTTCTTGTTAGTACTGCTTATTTACATAGTAGTAGGAGTCTCCATGGAGTAATTATTTAAAAGTTAAGTGTTCGAGCACTTTGAGGACAGACGCAAAGACTGTATCTTAAATTTCTCTAAAACCTCTTTTAATTAAGAAAGCTGTGATTTGTCTAAGTTAATTTCTTACCATCTTATGCGCACACACACACACACACACACACACAGTTGGAATGATAATTTGTAAGTTTCATTTTATTTTTTCATAATGTAAAAGATAAAACCTCCATAGCTTTTCTTTTAAAGTCTAGATTCATTATTCACATATTGTATGAAAACAATTTTACACTTTTTTCCCCCCTCAAACCTTTTTCCTTTATAAAACTAAGCACCAGAAGAAAGTCAGACTTTTCCTGTGATGCTAAAATTTCTTCCAGATCACATGTTGACATACCCTTTCTTCTTTTAGGCCTTTCTTAAATGATCAAATGTAGACTTTTAAGTATATATGGCCAGCTCTTTAATCTGAACTACTTGGGCTAAATCTATGCTATTCAGATAGCATGTATCTTCAGCGTTCAGCTTTGCATCTGGGCTCTGCTTTAACCAGGTAGTATCTATTTATCTTCTTTTAGATTTAACTGAAATTATTCCATCTATATTGTGTGGGTTCAAAAGGCCTGTTTGATTTTGAAAGACTCACTTTTACTTGTTATAAAATAAAATGTGACTGTGTTTTTAAGTACAAAAACTTTTCCTAACTGGTAACATTTTAATTGTCATTTTCCTTGACATCACCTAAGCATTTCTTTTAAAATTTTAGTTTTTATAAAATGGTACATGTTTTATATATGCTTGGCTTTTATTTTTTCTAAAGATGCAAAGCTGAATGAATGGTTGTAAAGAACAGTGGCACCTCTTTCCTGTTTGAGCTCTGGTCAATATTTGTGTAAAGCATAACTCCTATCTTTAAGATTGAACAAATTTTCAGTAGTGCTTTCAAGTGATATTTAGCAAGCCTTAGGGGCAGTAGGGTTGAAAATGTGCATTGTGTGTTTAAAAATTTACGTTACTTATAGAAGCTGCGGAGAAATTTAGATTTTAAGGAAAAGAAATTTATCTTGTTGTTCTTAACAGCCTTTTAAAATTCTATTTTTATAAACTATGACCAGTCTTAACTAAATTTTTCTTTTAAACCTTTGGATAAAAATTCATTTCAGTCTTCCTGCAGTGTGAACTTAGTGCCGTATTTGGACTTGTTTTTGTGATTTTCTTCCACTAAACTTGGAATGCAGTCCCGAAGAATGGGTTTTTGGCTCTCAAGGACCATCATAGTCACACACTAGTTTTTAATCACTGTGTCTGTGTAGTGTCTTGCCGATGTAGCTCTCAGTATATTGACTTCCCTTTCTATTTCCAGCCAAGATTTTTTGAAATGTTTCAACCAAACAAAAAACTCCAATTTTACCACTTGTGATAGAGAACATCTTTACTTGGTTATGCTATTTGCTGTATGGTCATTATGGAATTACTATTATACTAGAAACTGTCAGCTTTAAGTTCCGTGCATATTTTGGATTAATAGCATCCTTAGCTTTTTTTTTTTTTTTTCTCTTCTCTCTCCTTTGGCTTGTTTTGTTATACCTTAGAGAATGGAGAATTGGGAAGAAAAAGAAATGATATAATGTTTCATCGTTTAATGAAACATTCTTGAGTATGTGAGAGTAAATTTAAAAGTTTCTGTTACAATGAGACTTTTGCATTGTCTTTGCACTTGATATTCTTCTGGCAAAAATTATCCTCTATTAGCACAGCAAGTTGATAATTGCTCCAACATAACCGAAAGTCTTGCTATGGATTCTGGTCTTACTCTGGGAGCTTTTTTCTTTAAAACTGAGATGATACAAAGAAGGTTAACTTGACTCGGTTTGGGATTTCCCATGTCAGCATTGGAAGGTGTCTTGTGGTAGGCTCCTGACAAGCAATTATGGACAATGGAAATAGCCTACACTAGGGGATGAATAAGCACCTTTGTCAAGTAGACTCTATAGTTTACAAGGACACTTACCTGTAAACAGCGATGATTGCATGTGTGTGTGTGTATATGTGTATGTATGTGACAGAAGGATTATGTCATGTGCTGCATGTGCATTTTCTTCTTTAACTATTACAGTACATGTGAGCTAGGCATTATTATCCGCATTAACAAGTGAGGACACCAAGGCTTGGAGAAGTTAAGCATCTTGCCCAAGATCATACAGCCAATAATACCAGAGCTGATATTCATACCCAGGGACTGTTTGACTCCACAGCTTGGCTCATTACTGCTCTGCATTGTGTTCTATGTTGAGTATACTGTGTGCTTGTTGTGAAGATTAAATAAGCTAATGTATATACCTTTGTAAAGCTATTATTCTTGATATAGTAAAATATGGATATATTTGGAAGTTGGAACTGTTAATCCTTTCTGCTCTTTTAAGGATTGGCATTTACTTCATAATTTTATATATAAATATTTTAACCTTCAGGATTATTACTATTTTGTCAATGTCCTGTTTGATTTATGAGGTGTGTATACATACATATATATATACTTCATATAAGTATTTATATATATATGTATATATACACTTCACATAAGTATTCATATATAGGTATATATATACACATATACAGACATATATATACTTCTAAAAGGGAAGGGAATCTGTGATGTTTTCCCCTCTGTCCCTCTGTAGTCTGTAGATTATTTTTATTCTGAAAAATAATTTAATAGCTTTACCTCAGGATCTCCTTTATAGGATTTTCTGGACTTCAGGATTTAATAATGTATTATATATTCACTTATAATTTCATGCTGGAGAAAAGGATCTTTAATACTCCACTGTTTTAAGGAATCATACATGGTAAACACATATAAAAAAGGATTGATTGCTTCAGTAAGGATACTGAATCGTCAACAATTTTTAAACAACTTAGTTTACTATATACACAAACTATTTTGAGTGTTGGGCATTACTAAAATACTTTAAGGCCTTCTTTAGTTTGTATGCATTGCTGAAATACCCTAAGGTTTGATTCTGGAATGCTTGAAAAACTAAATTGCAAGAAGAAAACCAGTGAGTACTTACTCATGTTGTAACACTTTTCTGTAATTTCCCTCAATTTCTGAGGTTGTCCTCTGGTACCTTTTATTCAGGTTAAAGATAGATTTTAAGTACTCTTGATTCCAAGTAATTTGTTTAATTGTCTTAATGCTATCTTTATAATGATTTTAAGCTGTGGCATTCTGTGAGCAAGTGCCCAGGGGCTGGATAATTGACATTCAGACAGTGAGGTCTGCTTTCCCTTACTGGCCTCTTGGCAGCCTCTGTGACCTCACAAGGGCATTTAAAAAAATCTTTTAACCTCTAGTAGCTTTGAAGGCAAAACTCTAGATTATGGTTTGGGAATTCAAAAATGATAATTTAAGTAAAACTACATGTAAATATTTGTAGACAAAGCCTTCAAGTTTAAACTGTAGTTAAATATCTTCTAAAAGTATAAAATGTTTTTTCAAAATAATTTTTTATAGTATGAAAAGTCCCTATCAATATCACATATTCAGTAATGGTGACAAGTATTTATTTGAAGTATACATTTTGAAATTCTATTTTTTGATTAAGGTAGAAGTATGAAATTATTAACCTTACTTTTCAGGTGGGAAATAATAGAAATTTCTCCTTTGTCTTTCATAGTTAGTATGATTTTATGAATATACTGCTTTTTGTGATATTTAGGATTTATCTTTTATTCATAGTTTCGAGTGTTTAGCATAGCCGTGTAAACATTCAGCAATAAACAATGAGCATTTGTTGCCCAATTACTTATATATGCCTCCTGTGAGCATAAAGCTAAACTTTGGATGAAGGATATAAGAGATAATTCCTCTTCCTAAAGCATTTGGCGTGAGGAAAGTTTTACCTTGATACAATTCAAAGGTAATGTAGGTCCATACCGGCTTTGAAAGGTTTTCTAGGATATGTCTTCATTTATGGGAAACTCAACTGATTTGGTTTCCTGTGGAGTCCCATCTCACATGTGCCTACACGATGTCTAGAAATAATCTATCTGAATTTTATTTGCCATAAACCAGATTTCTCTGGTCAGCACTGAGCAGTCTTGTAAGTTGTTCCTGATGACATTGTCTCACCTCTGCTCTGTCTGGCCAGAGCTTTATTTTACTGTCACCTCAGAGACTCTCTCGTTGAGTACTGACCACCTTACCAAATGATCTTCAGTCTACTTTTCTAGTTTCATCTGGGCCACTCTGTTCTTCTTTGCCTTGTCACCTGAATTTTTGCTATTCTCCTCCAAATACCTTTGAATAGGTTGGGTCTTCCACCTGGACTTTCCTCTCTTCTCCTTTTCTGAATCTTGTCTATACTTCAAGACTATGAATTCTGACTTCATAACCTCATGTATGTCAATTACTGCCTATGCCTTGTTGCCTTAAAAAATTGTGGTAGGAAACACAGCATAAAATTTACCATTGTAACCACTTTTAAGTGTACAGTTCAGTAGTGTTATGTATATTTACATTGTTGTGGAGCATATTGTCACAACTTTGTCATCAAGCACAACTGACACTGTGCTTATTAAACAATTCCCAGCTCCTCCCCACCTAGCAACTGGCAACCACCATTCGAGTTTATGAGTTTGACTACTTTAGATATCTCATATAAGTGGAATCATACAAGATTTGTTTTTATTTTAAGATTTTATTTATTTGGGAGAGAGCGAGAGAGCGAGAGAGTGCACGAGCAGGGGAGGGACAGAGGGAGAGGGAGAAGCAGGCTCCCCACTGAGCAAGGAGCCTGATGTGGGACTCGATCCCAGGACCCTGGGATCATGACCTGAGCCAAAGGCAGATGCTTAACCGACTGAGCCACCCAGGTGCCCCAGGATTTGTCTTTTTGTTACTTTGTATAATATCTTCAAGGTTCATCCATATTGTAGCACGTGATAGCATTTCCTTCTTTTTAAGGTTGAAAAATATCCCATTATAGGTGCATCCTGCATTTTGTTAATCCCTTCATTTGTCTGTGGGCATTTGGGTTGATTTTACCTCATGGCTATTGTGAAAAATGCTGCTGTGAACATGGATGTGCAGATATTTCTTTGAGATCCTGCTTCAGTTCTTCTGATATATACCCAAAAGTGGGATTGCTGGATCACATGGTAATTCTATTTTTAATTTTTTGAGGAACTGCCATACTGTTTTCTGTAGTGGCTGTTCCATTTTATAGTCCTACCAGTGTTGTACAGGTGTTCAGATGTCTTCACATCCTCTCTAACGTTTATTTTCTGTTTTTTTTTTAATTGATGTATAACTGATATATTGCATTATTTTAGTTTCAGGTGTACAACATGATGATTTGATATTTGTATACAGTGTGAAATAATCACAATAAATCTAGTTACCATCCATCACCATCCAAAGTTGCAAAAATTTTTTTTTCTTGTGATGAGGACTTTTATGATTTATTCTTTTTGCAACTTTCAAAAATACAGTACGATATTATTGACAGGCGTCACCGTGCTGTATATTACACCCCTATGACTTACTTATTTTATACCTGGAAGTTTGTACCTCTTCACCTCTTCACCCATTTTTTTTTAAAGATTTTATTTATTTATTTGAGAGAGAGAATGAGAGAGAGAGAGAGCACGAGAGGGGGGAGGGTCAGAGGGAGAAGCAGACTCCCTGCTGAGCAGGGAGCCTGATGCGGGACTTGATCCTGGGACTCCAGGATCATGACCTGAGCCGAAGGCAGTCGCTTAACCAACTGAGCCACCCAGGCGCCCCTCTTCACCCATTTCATCTATCCCCCCCAATTGTCCTTCCTGCTGGCAACCACCATTCTATTATCAGTATCAATGAGTTTTGTTTTGTTTTTTTTTTTAGATTCTCCATATAAGTGAAATCATATGGTCTTTGACTTTCTCTTTCTTGTTTCACTTAGCATAATATCCTCAAGGTCGATCCATGTTGCTGTGAATGGCAAGATTTCATTCTTTTTTAAGGCTGAGTAGTATTTCACTGTGTGAATACACACACACACATACATATATACATATATATTTATAATATATATATATCGTTATAAAATATATAATATTTATCCATAGATGGACACTTAAGTTGCTTCCATATCTTGGCTATTGTAGATAATGCTGCAGGGAACATAGGGGCACACACATCTTTTCTAATTAGTGTTTTTGTTTTCTTTGCATATATACCTGAGAGTGGAATTTGCTGGATCATATGATAGTTCTATTTTTAATTTTTGAAGAACCCCCATACTGTTTTGTATAAAGAAGACAGTTTATGATGTACTCTCTTGGCAAAAAATGGCTGTACCAATTTACATTCCATTTTTTGGTGGAGTCTTTAGGGTTTTCTATATATAAAATGATGCTTTTCACAAATAGTGATAGGTTAACTTCTTTGTTTTCAGTTTTGATGCCTTTTATTTCTTTTTCTTGCCTAATTGCTTTGACTAGGACTTCCAATACTATGTTGAATAATAGTGATGAGAGTGGGCATCCTTGTCTTGTTTCTGATCTTAGAGGAAAAACTTTTAGTTTTTCACTGATGTTAGCTGTGGGCTTGTTGTATGGCTTTTATTATGTTAAGATATGTGCTCTCTATACCCACTTTGATGAGAATTTTATCATGAATGGATACTAGATTTTGTCAATGCTTTTTCTGTATCTGTTGACGTGATCATGTGATTTTTAAACCTTTGTTAATGTAGTGTATCATTTGTATAGTATATATAGTTAATGTAGTGATAGATTTGCAGATTTTGAACCATCCTTGTATCCCTGTAATGAATACCACTAGATCATTGTGTGTTGCTGAATCATTTTAACGTATTTTTGCATTTGGTTTGCTGATATTTTGATATTTTGTTAGGAATTCATTGCATCTTTGTTTATCAGGTATATTGTTTTTTTTTTTTTTTTTTTTTTGCGGTGTCCTTGTCTTGTTTTGTTACTAGGGTAATCCTAGTTTCATAACATGAGTTTGGAAGCATTTTCTATTCCCCCCTTTTCTTTTTTGGGGAAGAGTTTGAGAAGGATAGGTTTTAAATGTTCTTTGAATGTTTGGTAGAATTCACCAGTGAATTGTCAGGTCCTGGACTTCTGTATTTTGGGAGGTTGGGAGGTTTTTGATTACTGATTAAGCCTCCTTACTAGTCTCTACTCCATTTATTTATATTCCAGTTTTTGTTATTTCCTTCCTTCTACTAACTTTTGACTTCATTTGGTATTTTCTATTTCCTTAGGTGGAAAGGTAGTTGTTTATTTGAGATGTTTGTTTCTTAATATAGATTTGTCTTGCTATGAACTTCCCTCTCAGGACTGTTTCTACTCCCTCCTATATGTTTTTGAATATTGTATTTCCATTTTCATCTGTCTCAAGGTATTTTTTAATTTCTCCTTCAATTTCTTTGTTGACTCTGGTTGTTCAGTAGTATGTTTAATCTCCACATATTTTCTATTTTTCATTTTTCTTCTTGTAATTTATTTCTGGTTTCACAGCACTATGGTTGGAAAAGATGCTTAATATAATTTGTCTTCTTAAATTTATTAAGACTTGTTTTGTGGCCTAACATAGGATCTATCTTGGAGAATGTTCCATGTGCACTTGAGAAGAATGTGTATTCTGTTACTTTTGGTTGGAATGTTCTGTATGTATTAAGTTCATCTGGTCTATTGTGTTGTTTAAGGCCAATGTTTCCTTACCAATTTTCTGTCTGGAAGATTTATTCAGTGATTTAAATGGGTGTTAACACCCTTACTATTGTTGTATGGCTGTCGGTTTCTTCCTTTAGGTCTGTTAATATTTGCTTTTTCTATTTAGGTACTTATATGTTGGGTGCATAAATATTTACAAATGTTATATTCTCTTGTGGGATTTGCCCCTTTATCATTAAGTAAGGCCCTTCTTTGTCTTTCATTACAGTCTTTGTATTAAAGTCTATTTTGTCTGATATAAGTAAGCTACCCCAGCTCTCTTTTGGTTTCCATTTGTATGAAGCATTATTTTTCAGTTACTTCACTTTCAGTCTGTGTGTATCCTTACCTCTGAAGTGAGTCTCTTATAGGCAGCATGTAGATGTTTTTTTTTTAATCTATTCAGCCACTGTCTTGATTGAAGAATTTAGTCCATTTACATTTAATGTGATTATTGATAGGTATGCACTTATTGCCATTTTGTTAATAGTTTTCTGGTTGTCTTGTAGTTTCTCTTTGTTCCTTTCTTCTCCTGCTCTCTTCCCTTGTGGTTTAGTGACTTCCTTTAGTGTTATGTTTAGATTCCTTTCTCATTATCTTTTGTACTATTTTAAGTTTTTGCTTAGTGGTTACCAT
Organism: Callorhinus ursinus; assembly: GCF_003265705.2. Classification (NCBI taxonomy): domain Eukaryota; kingdom Metazoa; phylum Chordata; class Mammalia; order Carnivora; family Otariidae; genus Callorhinus; species Callorhinus ursinus. The sequence goes on from NW_027397066.1 coordinate 77,629,593, forward strand.
GAGGCTCACATATAATAACTTTATATAGCAGTCTATTTAAGTTGATAGCAACTTAAGTTTGAATGCATTCTAAAACTGCATCTTTATCCCCCACACCACATTTTATGTTTTTGATGTCACATTTTACATTTTTTGATTTTGTGTATCCCTTAACAAACCTTTGAAGTTATAGTTATTTTTACCACTTTCATCTTTTAACCTTCATACTGGTTTTTGTAAGTGATTAATCTACCTTTACTATATATTTATCTTTACTAGTGAGGGTTATACTTTCATATGGTTTCCGGTTACTTATTAAAGCCCTTTATTCCAGCTAACAGAAGTCCCTTTAATATTTCTTGTAAGGCTACTTCAGTGGTGATGAACTCTATCTTCTGCTTCTCTGGAAAACTCTTTATCTCTCCTTTAAATCTGAATGATAACCTTATCAGGTAGAGTATTCTTGTTTGGAAGGTTTTTCCTTTCTGTACTTTGAATATACCATGCCACTCTCTTCTGGACTGTAAAATTTCTGCTCAAAAATCTGCTGATAGTCTTACCAGGGTTCCCTTATATATAACAAGTTATTTTTCTCTTGCTGCTTTTAGGATTCTTTCTGTAACATTTGACAATTATAATGTCTTGGTGTGGATCTGTTTGGGCTCATCTTTTTTGGAATTTTATGGGATTTCTGCATCTGGATGTCTATTCCTTTTCTCAGGATAGGAAAGTTTTCAGCCATTATTTTTTCAAATAAGTTTTCTGCTCTTTGTCCATTCTCCTTCTTGGACCCCTATAATGCAATGTTATTCTGCTTAATGCTGTTCCATAGGTCCCTTAGGATAGCTCCACTGTTTTTTTTTTTTTTTTTTTTTGTTTTTTTTTTTTTTTTTTTTTTGATGCAGTGTTCCATGATTCATTGTTTGTGTATAACACCCACTGCTTCATTCAATACATGGCGTCCTTAATACCCATCACCAGGCTAACCCATCCCCCACCCCCCTCCCCTCTAGAACCCTCAGTTTGCATCTCAGACTCCATAGTCTCTCATGGTTCATTTCCCCTTCCGATTCCACTCCCCTTCATTTTTCCTTCCTACTATCTTTTTTTTTTTTTTTTAACATATAATGTATTATTTGTTTCAGAGGTACAGGTCTGTGATTCATCAGTCTTACACAATTCACAGTGCTCACCATAGCACATAACCTCCCCGGTGTCTATCAGCCAGCCACCCCATCCCTCCCACCCCCCACCACTCCAGCAACCCTCAGTGTGTTTCCTGAGGTTAAGAATTCCTCATATCAGTGAGATCATATGATACATGTCTTTCTCTGATTGACTTATTTCGCTTAGCATAATACCCACTAGTTCCATCCACGTCATTGCAAATGGCAAGATTTCATTTTTTGATGGCTGCATAATATTCCATTGAATATATATGTTATATCTTCTTTATCCATTCATCTGTCCATGGACATCAAGGCTCTTTCCATAGTTTGGCTATTGTGGACATTGCTGCTATAAACATCGGGGTGCACGTACCCCTTCGGATCACTACATTTGTATTGTTGGGGTAAATATCCAGTAGTGCAATTGCTGGGTTGTAGGGTAGCTCTATTTTCAACTTTTTGAGGACCCTCCATACAGTTCTTCAGAGTAGCTGCACCAGGTTGAATTCCCACCAACAGTATAGGAAGGTTCCCCTTTCCCTACGTCCTCGCCAACATCTGTCATTTCCCGACTTGTTAATTTTAGCCATTCTGACTGGTGTGAGGTGGTATCTCACTGAGGTTTTGATTTGGATTTCCCTGATGCCGAGGGATGTTGAGCACTTTTTCATGTGTCTGTTGGCCATTTGGATGTGTTCTTTGGAAAAATGTCTGTTTGTGTCTTCTGCCCATTTCTTGATTGGATTATTTGTTCTTTGGGTGTTGAGTTTGATAAATTGTTTATAGATTTTGGATACTAGCCCTTTATCTGATATGTCATTTGCAAATATTTTCTCCCATTCTGTCTGTTGTCTTTTGGTTTTGTTGACTGTTTCCTTTGCTGTGCAAAAGCTTTTTATCTTAATGAAGTCCCAGTAGTTCTTTTTTGCCCTTGCTTCTCTTGCCTTTGGTGCTGTGTCTAGGAAGAAGTTGCTGCAGCTGAGGTGGAAGAGGTTGCTGCCTGTGTTCTCCTCTAGGATTTTGATGGATTCCTGTCTCACACTGAGGTCTTTTAACCATTTTGAGTCTATTTTTGTGTGTGTTGTAAGGAAATGGTCCAGTTTCATTCTTCTGCATGTGGCTGTCCCATTTTCTCAACATCATTTGTTGAAGAGATGTCATTTTTCCATTGGATATTCTTTCCTGCTTTGTCGAAGATTAGTTGACCACAGAGTCGAGGGTCCATTTCTGGGCTCTCGATTCTGTTCCATTGATCTATGTGTCTGTTTTTGTGCCAGTACCATACTGTCTTGATGATTACAGCTGAGAAAAATAGAGATAAACAATTACTGGATCATGAGGGGAGAAATAGATAAGTGATATCATAAGATGAAACAGTATTAGAATAATTGGGATCCCAGAAGAAGAAGAAAGAGAGAGGGGGCAGAAGGTATATTGGAGCAAATTATAGCAGAGAACTTCCCTAATGTGGGGAAGGAAACAGGCATCAAAATCCAGGAGGCACAGAGAATCCCCCTCAAAATCAATAAAAATAGGTCAACACCCTGACATCTAATAGTAAAACTTACAAGTCTCAGAAAAAAAGAGAAAATCCTGAAAGCAGCTCAGGACAAGAGGTCTGTAACCTACAATGGTAGAAACATTAGATTGGCAACAGACCTATCCATAGACACCTGGCAGGCCAGAAAGGACAGGCATGATATATTCAGAGCAGTAAATGAGAAAAATGTGCAGCCATATCCAGCTAGGCTGTCACTGAAAATAGAAGGAGAGATAAAAAGCTTCCAGGACAAACAAAAATTAAAAGAATTTGCAAACACGAAACGGGCCCTACAGGAAATACTGAAAGGTGTCCTCTAAGCAAGGAGAGAGCCTAAAAGTAACATAGACCAGAAAGGAACAGAGACAATATACAGTAACAGTCACTTTACAGGCAATACAATGGCACTAAATTCATATCTTTCAGTAGTCACCCTGAATGTAAATGGGCTAAATGCCCCAATCAAAAGACACAGGGTATCAGATTGGATAAAAAAACAAGATCCATCAATATGCTGTCTGCAAGAGACTCATTTTAGACCCAAAGACACCCCCAGATTCAAAGTGAGGGGGTGGAAAACCATTTCCCATGCTAATGGACACCAAAAGAAAGCTGGGGTGGCAATCCTTATATCAGACAAATTAGATTTTAATCCAAAGAGTATAATAAGAGATGAGGAAGGGCACTATATCATCCTTAAAGGGTCTATCCAACAAGAAGATCTAACAATTGTAAATATGTATGCCCCTAACATGGGAGCAACCAATTATATAAGCCAATTAATAACAAAATCAAAGAAACACATCAACAACAATACAATAATAGTAGGGGGTTTTAACACCCCCCTGACTGAAATGGACAGATCATCTAAGCAAAAGATCAACAAGGAAATAAAGACTTTAAATGACACACTGGACCAAATGGACTTCACAGATATATTCAGAACGTTCCATCCTAAAGCAACAGAATACATTCTTCTCTTGTGCCCATGGAACATTCTCCAGAATAGGTCACATCCTAGGTCACAAAGCAGGTCTCAACCAGCACCAAAAGATTGGGATCATTCCCTGCATATTTTAGGACCACAATGCTTTGAAACTAGAACTCAATCACATGAGGAAAGGTGGAAAGAACTCAAATACATGGAGGCTAAAGACATCCTACTAAAGAAGAATGGGTCAACCAGGAAACTAAAGAAAAATTTAAAAAATTCATGGAAACAAATGAAAATGAAAACACAACTGTTCAAAATCTTTGGGATGCAGCAAAGGCCATCCTAAGAGGCAATCATATAGCAATACAAGCCTTTCTCAAGAAATGAGAAAGGTTACAAATATACAACCTAACCCTACACCTACAGGAGCTGGAGAAAGAACAGCAAATAAAGCCTAATCCCAGCAGGAGAAGAGAAATAGTAAAGATTAGAGCAGAAATCAATGAAATAGAAACCAAAAGAACAGTAGAATAGATCAATGAAACTAGGTGCTGTTTCCTTGAAAGAATTAATAAGATTGATAACCCCCTAGCCAGACTTCTCAAAAAGAAAAGAGAAATGGCCCAAATAAATAAACTCATGAATGAAAGAGGAGAAATCACAACCAACACCAAAGAAATACAAACAATTATAAGAACATATTATGAGCAACTATGTGCCAGCAAATTAGATAATCTGGAAGAAATGGATGCATTCCTAGAGATGTAATACTACCAAAACTGAACCAGGAAGAAGTAGAAAACCTGAACAGACCCAATAACCACTAAGGAAATTGAAGCAGTAATCAAAAATCTCCCAACAAACCAGAGCCCAGGGCCAGAGGGGTTCCCAGGGGAATTTGACCAAATATTTATTTATTTATTTATTAAAAGATTTTATTTATTTATTTGACAGAGACACAGTGAGAGAGGGAACACAAGCAGGGGGAGTGGGAGAGGGAGAAGCAGGCTTCCCACTGAGCAGGGAGCCCGATGCGGGGCTCGATCCCAGGACGCCAGGATCATGACCTGAGCCAAAGGAAGACACTTAATGACTGAGCCACCCAGGTGCCTCTATCTACCAAACATTTAAAGAAGAATTAGTACCTAATCTTCTGAAACTGTTCTAAAAAATAGAAATGGAAGGAAAACTTCCAAACTCATTTTATGAGGCCATCAATACCTTGATCCCAAAATCAGACAAAGACCCCTTCAAAAAGGAGAATTACAGAGCAATATCCCTTATGAACATGGATGCAAAAATTCTCACCAAAATACTAGCCAATAGGATTTAACAGTACATTAAAAGGATTATTCATCATAACCAAGTGGGATTTATGCCTGGGCTGCAAGGTTGGTTCAACATCCGCAAATCAATCAATGTGTGATTCAATACATTAATAAAAGAAAGAACAAGAACCATACGATCTTCTCAATAGAGGCAGAAAAAGCATTTGACACAGTACAACATCCTTTCTTGATTAAAACTCTTCAGAGTGTAGGGATAGAGGGTACGTACCTCAGTATCATAGAAGTCATCTATGAAAAACTTACAGCAAATATCATTCTCCGTGGGGAATAACTGAGAGGTTTCCTCCTAAGGTCAGGAATACAGCAGGGATGTCTGCTATCGCCGCTGCTATTGAACATAGTAGTGGAAGTCCTAGCCACAGCAATCAGACAATAAAAAGAAATAAAAGGCATCCGAATCAGCAAAGAAGTCAAACTCTCACTCTTTGCAGATGATATGAGACTTTATGTGGAAAACCCAAAAGACTCTACCCCAAAACTGCTAGAACTCATACAGGAATTCAGTAAAGTGGCAGGATATAAAATCAATGCACAGAAATCAGTTGCATTTCTATATACCAGCAACAAGACAGAAGAAAGCGAAATTAAGGAGTCGATCCCGTTTATAATTGCACCGAAAACCATAAGATACCTAGGAATAAATCTAAGCAAAGATGCAAAGAATCTGTACTCAGAAAACTATAAAATACTCGTGAAAGAAATTGAGGAAGACACAAAGAAATGGAAAAATATTCCATGCTCATGAATTGGAAGAACAAATATTGTGAAGATGTCAATGCTACCTAGAGCAATCTACACATTTAATGCAATCCCTATCAAAATACCATCCACTGTTTTCAAAGAAATGGAACAAATAATCCTAAAATTTGTATGGAACCGGAAAAGACCCTGAATAGCCAGAGGAATGTTGAAAAAGCAAAGCAAAGCTGGTGGCATCACAATTCCGTACTTCAAGGATAGCTGAGAAAAAGAAGTATAGCTCCACTTTTTAAGATCTTTTTCTTTTTGTTGCTCTGTTTGTGTGAGTTCTACTGCCCTGTCTTCTAGATCACTGGTCCTTTTCTCTGCTTCATCCACTCTGATGTTGAACCCCTCTAGTGTATGTTTCATTTCATTTACTGTATTTTTTAGCTGTGTGGTTTTGGTATGGCACCTCCTTTTATTTTTCTCCCTTTAAATTCTCACTCTGTTCATCTGTTCTCCTCCCCCCCAACTCCCCATTTTGGTGAGCATCTTTTATGGTTATTACTCTGAACTTTTAATCATATAAATTACTTATGTCTGTTTATTGAGGTTCTTCTGAGGCTTTATCTTGTTTTTTTGTTTGGAAATATTTCTCGGTTTCCTCACTTTGCTTGACCCTCTGTGTTTGCTTCTAGGTATTAAGTGAAATAGCTACCTCTCCCAGTTTTGAAGGAGTTGCCTTGTGTAGAAGATGAATGTTATCATTTGACCTTGTCCTAACTTTAGATAGCATCTTGAATCTTTGTGATTGTCAAAGCAGCCAGATTTATTCTTGATAGGTTCCAGTTGTTGAGGTTGTGCCAAGACCTGTCAGTTTTCCAAAGGGCAGGGTCTCAGTCAGCACCTACTTGTAGTCTGATTAGAAGCTGGACTCTAAGGCAGCCGCTTTTAAAGTGTGCAAATACACACAGTCTTGTGGGGCCACAATTGTGAACCCCGCTGTCTTCCAGACCAGGTGGTCTGGAGGTGTCTCCTGAACAACAGCTGGAGAAATCAGGGCTCCAGATGAGTGTATAAACTCCTTTCTGGGTGATACTGACAAGGGATAGTGAGCCCAAGGGAGAATGCAAATTGTGTCCCGCCAGCCTATTTTCCCTGAGAGCATCATTACAGTCTCTAAGTGTATGGCAAAATTGAGGTCTGCCCATCAGGCTGAAGTTCCAGGACAAGTAAAAATAGTCCTTTTTCACAGATTGACTGGGGATTTGTTTCAGTCTGCCATCTGTGCACTGCCCTGGGGGTGGTAGCCTGTGAAGAACTGTCTCTGTGATTGTTACTGTCCCAGGGAACCCAGGAACACAAGCTCCCCTGGCCGCTAGAGCCAGGGAATCAAGGAGTACCCCCCATATGGACTATGTGTGCCTGCTGGCTTTAGTAAGGCAGAGGAAGAGCACTAGGTTGAAATGTACCTGCTGGCTTAACAGGGCAATGGAAGGGTATAGGGACCACGTGTGCCCCCCGCCAGCACTAACAAGGTAGAGGGAGAAAGCGAAAATGGCACCCACCAGTGCCTCCATCTTTACGGAGAGGCCCAAGAGACCTTTTGCCCTCTGCCAGATGCTTTAAGAATAGCAAATGAATGTTCTTCAGGTATTCTAGGTTACTTTCAAACTGCTGCCTCAATGCGGGGCCCCGGGACAAGTGAGTCTTTGTGTGAGCCCTTTAAGAGCAGTATCTCAGTTCACTGCAGCCTTCTGGACATAAACATCGTTGATTTTCAAAGAGAGACATTTTGGGAGCTGATGTCCTCAGTTCAGTCCCAAGCATTGGCATGCCTGAGGAGGAGCACAAACCCCTTGCTCCTCAGGGAGAAGCTCTGGATATGTGAGATCCTTCCCAATTGTGGGTTGCTGTGCTGGCATTGGGGTTTTGGTGAGACTGCATTTCTGCTTCTCCTACCTTTCTCAGGGTGGCCGTTTTATTGTTTGTTGTGAAGGAGCTGTTTAGCTAGTTTTCAGGTCTTTTTCAGAGGGAATTTTTCCATATATAGCTATAGGTTCAGTGTGTCCATGGGAGGAGGTGAGTTCAGGATCTTCCTATGCCTCCATCTTGGGACACCCCCCACTCTGTTTTAATAGCTGCCATCCTAATGAGCGTGAGGTGATACATCATTGTGGTTTCAAGTTGCATTTCCCTAATGACTAGTGATGTTGAACATGTTTTCATCTGGTTGTTGGCCTTTTTTATTATCTTGGGAGAAATGTCTATTCAAGTCCTTTGCCCATCTTTTAATTGGGTTGTTTTTTCATTGTTGATATGTGGGAGGTTTTTTTTTTTTTAATATCCTGGATATTAAACCCTTACCAGATAAATAATTTGCAAATATTTCTCCCATTTAATTGTGCCTTTACACTGTTGATTGTGTTATATGCTGTGCAGAAGATTTTTAAGTTTGGTAAGGTTCCTTTGGTCTGTGTATGTTTTGTTGCCTATGCTTTTAGTATCATATCAAAAAATTTATTGCCAAATCCAGTGTCATGGAGCTTTACCCGTGTATTTTCTTGGAGCAATTTTAGTTTAAGTCTTACATTTAAGTCTTTAATCCATTTTGAGTTAATTATTGTGTAAAGGTCCCACTTCATTCTTTCACATGCAGATATCCAGTTGCCCCAGGACCATTTGCTGAAGACTGTCTTTTCCTTAATGAGTAGTGTTGGATCCTTTGTCAAAGATCGTTTGATTTCTGAGCTCTTTGTTCTGTTCCATTAATTGATATCTCTTTTTGCCTATACAACACTTTTTTTTTTTTTAACTGTAGCTTTGTAATATGTTTTGAAATCAGGAAGTGTGAGATCTATTTTTTTTTTCTTTTTCAGGATTGTTTTGACTGGGTTTTGACAATAACCACATCTGGGTTATTGTCTTTTAAAAAACAATACCATTTATAGCTTATTGATGTTTGTGTCTCCTGGACTTAATTACACTGCCTGGTGCACAATACTAATTTAGAAAATACAAGTTGAATTACTGCTATAAGCCACTTTTGCACTGAATTTGTTTGAGTTGGATTATTAGGTTAAGTGGCAAGCAAGTACAGTTGACTCTTGAAGAATGTGGTGTTTAGGGACACTGATCCCCTGCATAGTTGAAAATCTGTATAATTATTAACTCTCCAAAAATACCTTAACTTTTTATACCCTACTGTTTACCAGGAAGTTTTACTGATAAACAGTCGATTAACACATGTTTTGTGTTTTTTATTTATTATATACTGTCTTCTTATGATAAAGTAACCTAGAGAATGATAAAATCTTAGGGAAGAAAAGGTACATTTATAGTATTGTACTGTATTTATAAAAAAAATCACATATAAGTGGACCCACATAGTTCAAGCCTGTGTTGTTCAAAGATCAGTTGTACTCATTATCCCAGAGACTCAGCTGGCTGATATTCTGGGATAGTTGAATTCTATACAGTCTATATTCTATCTGTGTTGGAATTAAAGGAATATAGCTGAGTAGTGAAAAGGAATTTTCACTACCAAGTAAGCAAGTGAAGAAAACTATTACTCAAGCAAGTCAGAAAACTTGTCATAATAAAAATACATACAATTTTAAAGATTTTTCTCTAAGAGTATAAATAATAATTACTTTAAGAGAGTAATACATATCCTGGTATGGTATGAGTTAAGATGCCAAATCAATTTCACACAAACTTTCCTTTGGTGATTTTTTCTTTTTAAATTAGTGATCTAGATTCTAAGAAGTAAGAACAAAAGGGCTTCCTTAATAAAAGATGTGCTCTCAACATTTATGAAAACATTTATGAATGAAAGGAAATATGAATATTTTATAGGTTTTTGCTGTCTATGAATTCAGTTCTTTAAGCAAGGAGAATGTTTCCTATTTTAAATCATTTCAACATGAATAGGTAAGTTAATGAATGAATAGCTAATGTTCAACTTTCTTCAAATTGCATACCTATAGTGTTCCTTGTCATTAGTTGTCAAACCCAGATCATCAGTGTTGTAAAATGATTTCAAATTCCTGAAATTAACATTGGTTCCTGTTAGATATATTCTTATGATGTTGTCATAGATATTTCCACAGAAATTCCCTGGAGACTTGATTTTTGTTCTAGTGTCTGTCACTGTGTCATGAGCATTCTGTCTCTAGAGAGTCAAGGCAGATTACATTTGGGGCCAATTTCTCTGAAGACAGTGCTGATAATGAGAACTGTTACCCCAGCAGATAACTCAAATTAAAAAGATTCCTGGGATCAAGCAAGCAGTCTTAGCCTAACAGTTTTGTTTTATCAGCACTGCTATCCTTTTGATTTACTGTCACAAACCAAACTTTTACCTTCATGCTTTGATGAGTTTAGGTTTATAGGAAAATGACTAGAAGAGACTGGGCGTCCTGATCAAAGCCATTTTTCTCTTACTCCTCTCAATTTCAGGGGAAGTTATTCGTTTCTCACACTCAAAATTCATTTTTTCCTGGATTCTCTTTTTGGAGAGAGGGGGCAAAAAAAAATAGCATCTTTATGATTTAGATATTTGTGCTTGATTTTAAGGCTTTCGCAAATGAGATATACTATTTGTGTTCTTTGACAGTCATGAGGGACCCACTCTTTAGAAAGAGATTATTATGGGAAGATACAAAAGAAAGGAAAAAAATAAATATTTTGCTTTTTGAAAGTTGTAATAATGGGTGATCTACTCTATATCAAAATTCCTAGTAGAGAGTAGGCACTCCAAGTGCATTTTTAATATAAATTAGACCTTGAGAATTATCTAATCTACTTTATTAATCACACTGAAGCTAACAATTATTGAGCATTAGGCATTTTTGAAACACCCTAACTTTTTACAGGTGGGGGTTGAAGCACAGAGGGAAGTTCAGTAACTCATCTAAGGCCAGGTTGAGACATATGTATTAATTCATCAATTACCAGTTACTTATCAAATTTCCTGTGTACTAAGCATATGTTTCTAGGTGAATTGGTCATGTAAGCATTTCAGGCAAGACTGCCAACTGTATTTAAATGTTTCAATTTGATGTTCTTTCTAGAGTTAGGGAATTTATGTTGATTGTGTCAGTTATTAATGCTTTTTTTCTTCAGATTTTTAAAAAAATGTATTTATTTGTCAGAGATAGAGAGGGACCCCAAGCAGGGGGAATGGCAGGCAGAGGGAGAAGCAGGCTCCATGCTGAGCAAGGAGCCGGATGCCAGCCTTGATCCCAGGACCCTGGGATCATGACCTGAGCTGAAGGCAGATGCTTAACCAGCTGAGCCACTCAGGCATCTCTTATTAATACTTTTTTGAGTAATTTGAATGCTCTTAAGATTGCAATAACTTTAAAACATCGGGTTAATAAAATCAACTAATTTCGTATTTGGCATCACCATCTCATATAATTTTGTTTTCAGACTGTTAAAATGTTCTATTTTATGAATCCAAATCAAGGTCTCTCTTGATTTTGGCTTAAATATAATTATATTGTAATAAAATTCTATGGGACATTTCTATATGAAATGGGTTTTATTTTCCTTTGGGATTATGGAAATCTTATTACACTAATTCTGGCCGTCATATCATTTTGTCAACTTAATTTATATATTAATTTGTTTGCCTACTTAATCTGATAACATTAGATTGGAAAATATTGTTATCTTATTTTTGACCTTATTTGACCATGCAGGCATTTTGCCTCTAGTCATCTTTCTTGTTCTCATCTCTCTTGTTGATGTGCTTTAGCTGAAAAAGCATATTTCATACCTAATTAAGGTCTAAGCGTGGTTTATACAAATTTTACTAGAATAGTATATTGGTGATATAAATACAAAGATTTATGAAAATCTGATTATTCTTTCTGTTTTTAGAAAATAAATTTGGTTAGGAAAATAATAAAGGTGAAAATCCAGTTTATTATTTACTCTGAAAAATTTGTGGCTATCCTTTTGTTTAAGTAAAATTTTTGCTTTAAATAATATCCCCAAACTACAAGACTATTTATAGTTAAATATTTGTTTCTGTCAGAACAAACTTCATATACTGTCTGTAATTCTCTTAGATAGAGTACTATATTTTCTCATGTTTATCAGCTAAGAACTCCAAAGTTAGAGTTTTAAGATGCTGCAGTGCATATAACACTTCTCCCCCATCCCCAATTTTGTTATGTGTTATCATTGGCTCTGCATTTGAATTGGTAAAAGATCACCTACACTTTTCTCAAGCCAATAGATGAAAACAAAGAGCAACTCAGTTTTTTCCCTCTTTGTTGACAGGGTGGACTTCAGCTAACTGTTTCTTAGATGTGAAAGGAAGGGGAGGTCATTTCATGCTTTGTTGATAAAAGTAAGGTCATAGTAATTATTAAAGAGTTTGGGATGTTTGTTAGGGATCAGTTTTGCTTTTGAGATTCTGACTTTGTGGTATGCTGAAGTCAACAGAAAGATAAAATATTTTATACAATGAATGGAATGTACAATTGTTCTTTTAATCATCAGTAAGAACGTATAAGATAAGGAAACTGGTGTAAATAACATGACAAAGTGGACGTATTTGTTATATAATTAGAAAGTAACTTGTGCCTTTCATTTGAAATGTTGGCTTACACACTCAGTCTTTTCATCAAACATGTACACATTTGCTAATAACCTTTCTCCAAATATTGCTGATATCATCATGATAACATTTCCGGTTAATACAAACTAGATTATAAAATTATGCTGTTTTCTAGCAAATCCAATCCATTATACTTTGGGGCTGATAGTTCTAGTTGGCTTCACTCATTTGAGAGGATAAATGTGAAACAGGTGGTGTGGACTTCAGAGGCTCAACCCTGAGTAGATTGCTATAGACCTTGGTGACTGTTCAGTTGGAAACTCTTTTCTAACCAGTTTGTCCCTATGTGTAGCTACTTCATATAGTGTGCTACAGTGTTTAGGCAGTGTTACAAATGCTTCAGATACATTCAATTTATGCTTTACAATAATTCTTTGAGGACTACTTTGTTAATATTTCCATTTTGTAGATTATAAAACTGAGCACTAGAAGGTTAAGAAATCTGTCCAAGATTATATGGCTAGTAAATGGTAGAGCTGGGATTAAATAATGACCCCATGATCTTTATTGCTATACTATACTGAAGACATATGACACTACTTGAACAAATATTCTGTAGCAGACCCTTAGTTATCACACATCTACTTACAGCTCCATCTACAAATCCACATTGGTGGTCAGATCCTGCCTTTATGTAAAATTTTGTATTTCATAAATATCTCACAATTCTTGGCAACATTTTCAGTCAAAGGCAAATATATAAAAATTATTTCTGTGGAAATATCATTGTAATGACTCTCCTCCAATTTAATGTCTATAATTCTATTCATGTTTGTAAAGATTTAAGTTGTTGTAATGAAAGGTAAAGATCATATTCAGTAAGAGAATATAATTTTCACCTTTTGATGAATGATCATACTTCTTTGTTTTCTTTTAAAAAATTGTTCTGGAGGGACGCCTGGGTGGCTCAGTCAGTTAAGCATCTGTCTTTGGCTCAGGTCATGATCCCAGAGTCCTGGGATCAAGCCCTGCATCGGGCTTCCTGCTCCGCGGGGAGCCTGCTTCTCCCTCTGTCTGCAGCTCCCCCTGCTTGTGCTCGCTCTCTCTCTCCCTCTGACAAATAAATAAATAAATACAATCTTTAAAAATAAAATAAAATAGAATATTGTTCTGGAAAATATTTGCATCATTACTTCATGTTTCCTAGAATGTTTGCTCAATGTTACAAGATTAATGGCAAATTCTATGAGGAGAAATCACTCCATATTTCTTTGAAAGTGAAATGTTTAATATATATTATTAATATTTAATATATAAATATATATTATATTATTTAATATATATTCTATAATATTAAATAAAATAGTTGTTGGAGTGATAAAGTTCATTTTCACAATATGACTGGTTATAGAGACAGGAAATGTTGGTCCAGACAATCTTCTGAGTGGGGAATATAGGAGGCCAAAGAGATCTGAAAACCTGCATGTAAGGGCTTTGTCGTTTTCAAGGGTGTTTTATATTACACTCTATTTAAATGCTCAGGGATGCCAGTAATTGTTTATTTGTTTTGCTTTTATAGTTTTCTATAAAATTATACTCTACTAAAGGTATGTTCCCTTCTTTCTGCTCTTTCTTTAACCAAAGATAATATCATCCATCTGGTGGCACTAACTGAATGATAGACCCAGTCCAGGGAGGAAAGAAGCCTCTAAAACCTTTTAGACTTCTCACCAAAGACACCTAAGGTGAAGCAACCCCTCTCCGATGTGGGACAAAGAGTTAGATGAAGAAAAAGAATAGTTAAATGTGAATTAACAACTGAAGGATCTGGATGTCAGAAAATTTACAAGTCAAGGTAGAGAAGTGCTTAATTTGTTCTTGGTAGTTAGAGAATAAGTGGTATCTTAATGCAGCTTGGAAAGAGGATAAGGATTTTCACCAGGTACCATAACGACATTGAGCCAGTTTATTTTCCATAAGAAGGAAATGAGGAAAAGTTAGATCAGTAAGAGTTGATTGCTCTGTGTGCACGTCGCAGGATAAACTGGTTCATAACAACAATGGAAAGGTATACTGTATTTCTCTTATATATATTTTTAATAACAAATGAGTTGATGGAATAAAAGTTACACTTCTTAATGTGTTTGACTTTATCAACATTTTTAATTCCTTAAATCATTACTCAATATCTCAGTAAAGTTTTCAGAAAGTTACTTATTTTATATTTATATGATTCCATTGCTTGCTTGAAAATGATCCTTTTAAAATATATAATTTTAAGTAAGAATGTAGAAATAATGCAGTTGAGAAATTATCAAATTATCAAAGTTAACAAAGTATCACTTCTTTCTTGGGGTATTGATACAACTTAAATTTTTCCCCTGGGTTAAGTGTTTTAAGTTTAAATTTTCAACATGGTAAAGTCTAGAACTATACATAATTGCCCCTGTACTTCACAACCTACAATGACTTGGGTATCTGAGTCCTGGGATTTTCCTCATGGAGAGAGGTAGTGGGGAAGGAAGTCAGGAACCAGATCTAGATCTGGTAGCTGTCTCTTTCCAAAGGATAGTATCAGGGGCCTGGGGGTAGGGCATCATAAATCTGTAGTCTCAGAGTGAAGCATTTGGAAAAGGTTTCATCCATTTCTTGATTTGTGCCTACAGTTGTTGATGGATTCAGATTTCAATCCCAAAGGAAGAGGGTTCTTTTACCAGGACTTGGGATGAGATCAGAGAACTAGTCAGATGGACCGGCTTCAGGGCTGGAATTTCCTGCTAGTCAATGAACCAGAATAAATTAGAAAAGCAGGCAGAACCTCAGCCTGTGGACTAGGTCCTCATAATTCTGCTGGCAGAGAGGGTGCCTGTAGGCTTCTTGCCCTAGAAATAAAATATAGGATTAATCTAGATCCCACCCCACAGTATGGAAGGTTGCTAATTGTGTCTGGCTGTATAAAGATTTGCCAGAACAATGAGAGTGGCTTAGCCTGTAAATTAAAGTTTTCACTACATTCATGAAACAGTGAGACCAAGGAAAGTAGAAACTGAAATGTAGGTCTATTTCCAGAGATAGCAACTATCCAATGTATTGTATTTCATATATTTTCTAAAAATATAGTGTTTTAATAGGATAATTAAAACAATATTTTATTAATGAAAACAATCCATGTTTATTGTAGAGTTAGCAGAAGGTAAAAAGAATTCTACCACCTCAATGTTAGCATCTTTATTTCCCCCCTGCCTCTTTTTGTATTTCCGTTGGAATCATATTGCCTTTATTCTTGAATGGTCTTTTAAAACACCATTTTAATGGCTGTATGATCTTTCTTTTGTATTGTTTCAGATTATATCTCTAGAAAATTTTCCTGACAGTAAAATAACTAGATCAAGAAATGGGAACTTGTTTTTAGGACTCTTGAAACATATTGCAAAATACTTTCCCAGAATGCTATATGATTTATATTTGTTTTAAGTGGAATGTATGAGGGTACTGGTTTCACAGAGTATTAGGATTATGAAAATATTTGTCAATTAGATAAAGGGAAATTTGTGTTTCATTGTTTTAATATACTATTCGTTGATCCCTTCTGAGATTCTACATTTTTTTACTTCCAATATATTTTTTAGACATTTGTATTTCATCTTTTGTGGGTTTTCTATTCACATGTTTGCATATTTAAAAATTTTTTTAAATTATTTATTTATTTATTTTTTAGGAGAGGGAGAGAGAGAATCTTATGCAGGATCCATACCCAGAGCAGAGCCTGATGTGGGGCTTGATCTTACAACTCTGAGATTATGACCTGAGCTGATATTAAGAGTCAGACACTTAACCAACAGAGCCACCTAGGTGCCCCCACATGTTTGCACCTTTATATGTTGCAGTTTTAGCTTGATTAATTTGTATGAAATCCTTTTGAAATTAAGATTTATAATGTTTTGGCTATCAAATATTTTTATAGTTATCTATTTTAATGGATTTATTAAAATATAGAGGTTTCCCATTGTATGTTTAGGTCTAAAGGATTATTTCTTATTTCTTCTAGTATCCATATTTAGAAAGCAAAAAGCTGAGTACTTAGATGGTAATAATAGTTAATAGATGGAACATGTACTTTATTTTGGGGCCTGTTTTGTCATTCACTTCTCATAATCTTAGGAAGTAATTGCTTCTAGTATCTTTATCTGTAGATGGTGAAACTAAAGTGTAGAAAGATTGCTACCTCTCTGAGTTAAGTCAGCAAGTATGTGGTAAACTGGCCTTGGAACTGGTCATATGACTACAGACTCCCAAGTTTTGCAGTACTCCCGCACATCTGGTAGAACAGAGCAGACACGTGTCATCCTAAAATGAGTAAGACGGTAATGGAAAGCATCATGGAAGGCACTTGATTTAATGTTTGAATTTGATTTTAATTTTTCTAGTATTAAGTATTTTCTGTTGATCCAGAAGTTCTTTTTTTTTTTTAATTTACATTACAGAGTTAGAACAGTATCTTAGGAAAATATTTTGTCTAACCATAGCTTGATATGTATTTCAGTGTCATAAATCAATGTGTGTGTGGACAAGACTTAGACAATGAAAAATTCATTTTTAATACAAAGTTTGTTCTATTTAAAAAACTTTGTACATTAAAAATGCTGCAGTTATACCAACTATATGCATTATTTATTTCCTAGATTAAATTAGAATTTAAGTAATTATAGATTTTTTATTTGTGTTTTTCATCCAGTATCTGAGAGAAATGATAATCACACCAACAAAATAATTTTTTATTGAACTTCTTCTTATATAAAATGGCAAGACAATAACAAAAAAAACCTCTAACTTTGTTAGTATTTTAAAACTTTAAAAAAAAATGCCAGATGTTGTTGAAGTATGTGTATTTGTCATTTACTCAAAAATAGAATTTTCCTAGAAGGGAAGTCCTTTAAAACAGATGAACTCTGCATGTCTATGATGAGTTCCCATTCAATAACTGGCAGAATTTCAGAGACTACTTTTTAAATCATGGTTATCTCTGTATAGGCATATTTTGTTTTATTGCATTTTCTGATATTACATTTTTAGAAATTGAAGGTTTGTGGCAACTGTGAGTGGAGCAAGTCAGTCAGTGGCATTTTTTCTTTTTCTTTTTTTTTTTTTTTTAAATTTTTTTATTGTTATGTTAATCACCATATATTACATCATTAGTTTTTGATGCAGTGTTCCATGATTCATTGTTTGTTCATAACACCCAGTGCACCATGCAAAACGTGCCCTCCTCAATACCCATCACCAGGCTAACCCATCCCCCCACCCCCCTACCCTCTAGAACCCTCAGTTTTTCAGAGTCCATCATCTCTCATGGTTCGTCTCCCCCTCTGACATACTCCCCTTTTCTTCCTCTCCTGTTATCTTCTTCTTTTCCTTTTTTCTTAAAATATGTTGCGTTATTTGTTTCAGAAGTACAGATCTGTGATTCAACAGTCTTGCACAATTCACAGCGCTCACCGTAGCACATACCCTCCCCAATGTCTATCACCCAGCCATCCCATCCCTCCCACCCCCAACCACTCCAGTAACACTCAGTTTGTTTCCTGAGATTAAGAATTCCTCATATCAGTGAGGTCATGTGATACATGTCTTTCTCTGATTGACTTATTTCACTCAGCATAACACCCTCCAGTTCCATCCACGTCGTTGCAAATGGCAAGATCTCATTCCTTTTGATGGCTGCATAATATTCCATTGTGTTTATATACCACAACTTCTTTATCCATTCATCTGTCGATGGGCATCTTGGCTCTTTAGTGGCATTTTTTCAATAGCATTTGTTCACTTTGTGTCTGGGTCACATATTGGTAATTTTTGCAATATTTCCAACTTTTTCACTATTTGTCATGGTGATCTGTGATTGGTGATTTTGTTGTTACTGTTGTAATTGTATTGGGGTGCCACGAGCTACACCCATATAAGATAGTGAACTTAATCTATAAGTGTTGTGTGTGTTCTCTCTGTTCCACCCATCAGCCATTTCCTATCTCTCTCGCTCTCCTTGGGCCTTCCTATTCCCTGAGACACAGCAATATACAAAGTAGGTGAATTAATAACCCTACAAAGGCTTTTAAGTGTTCAAGTGAAAGGAAGAGTCACAGGTTTCTCACTTTAAATCAAAAGCTAGAAATGATTAAGTTTAGTGAGGAAGGCATGGCAAAAGCCAAGATAGGCTGAAAACTAAGCCTCTTGCATCAAAGTTAGTCAAGTTGTGAATGCAAAGATAAAGTGCTTGAAGGGAATTAAAGGTGCTACTCCAGTGAACGCACAAATAGAAAGCGCTGATGTGGAGAAAGTTTTAGTGGTTTGGTTAGAAGATCAAACTAGCCCCAACATTCCCTTAAAAACTAAGGCCTGATCCATGGCAACGTCCTAACTTCCTTCAATTCTCGGTAGCCTGGGAGAGGTAGGGAGCTGCAGAAGAAAAGTTGGAAGGGGTAGGAGAGGTCGGTCCATGAAGTTTAAGGAAAGAAGCCATCTCCGTAACATCAAAGTGCAAGGTGAAGCAGCAAGTGCTGATGTAGAAGCTGCTGCTAGTTATCCAGAAGACCTAGCTAATTCATGAAGGGTGGCGACACTAAACAACAGATTTTCAGTGTCTACAAAACAGCCTTCTATTTGAAGAAGATACCATCTAGGATTTTCATAGCTAGAGAGAAATCAGTGCCTGGCTTCAAAGCTTCAAAGGACAGGCTGGCCCTTGTTAGGGGCTAATGCAGCTGGTGACTTCAAGTTGAAGCCAGTGTTCACTTACCATTCTGAAAATTTTAGGACTTAAGAATTATATTATATCTTAAGAATTATATTAAATCTACTCTACTTATGCTCTATAAATGGAACAACAAAACCTAGATGACAGCACATCTGTTTACAACATGGTTTACTGAATATTTTAAGGCTACTGAGATCTACTCTTCAGAAAAAAGATTGCTTTCAAAATATTACTACTCATTGATAATGTAACTGGTTGTTCAAGAGCTCTGATGGAGATGTACAATGAGATGGATGTAGTTTTCATGCCTGTTAACGCAACATCCATTCGGCAGCCCGTGGATCAAGGAGTCATTTTGACTTTCAAGTCTTACTACTTAGGAAATACATTTCACATTTCATAAGGCTCTAGCTGTCATAGATAGTGATTCCTTTGATGGATCTGAGCAAAGCCCAGAGTTTTATCTGGAAGGGATTCACTCTTCTAGGGGTCATTATGAACATTCATGATTCATGGGGAGAGGTAAAAATATCAACATTAGGAGGAGTTTGGAAGAAGCTTATTCTAACCCTCATGAATGATTCTGGGGTGGGCGGTGGGAGCGGGTTCAGTACTTGAGTGAAGGAAGTGACTGCCGATGTGGAAATAGCAAGAGAACTAGGATTAGTAGGGGAGCCTAAAGAGGACAACTGAATTGCTGCAATCTCATTTTAAAACTTGAACAGATGAGGAGTTGCTTTTCATAGTTGAGCACAGAAAGTAGTTTTCTGAGATGGAAACTACTCCTGGTAAAGATGCCCTGAAGATTGTTGAAAGACAACAAAGGATTTAATATATTACATAAACTTAGTTGATAAAGCAGCAGCATGATTTGAGAGGATTGATTACAGTTTTGAAAGAAGTTCTGCTGTAGGTAAAATGCCATCAAATAGCATCACATGCTACAGAGGAATTGTTCATGAAAGGAAGGGTCATTTTATGCAGCACACTTTTTTTTGTCATCTTATCTTTTTTTATTCTTCATTTATTTGAGAGAGCGAGAGCATGAGCCAGGGTGAGGGGCAGAGGGAGAAGCAGGCTCCCCGCTGAGCAGGGAGCCCGGTGTGGGGCTGGATCCTGGGATCCTGAGATCCTCACCTGAACCGAAGGCAGATGCTTAACCAACTGAGCCACTCAGTCGCCCTGTTGTCATCTTAAGAAACTTCCACAGCCACCCCAGCCTTCAGCAACGACCACTCTGATCAGTCAGCATCTATCAACATTGAGGCAAGACCCTCCAACCAGCAAAAAGTTTACAACTCACTGAAAGCTCAGATGGTGGCTAACTAAAGCTCAGATGATGGCTAACATTTTTTAACAGTAAAGTATTTTAAAGGTATGCACATTTTTTAGAAATGTACACTTTTACATTGCACACTTAATAGACTACAGTGTTATGTAAACATAACTTTTCTATGCACTTTGAAACCAGCAGCTTCATTTGACTTGCCTTATTGCAGTGGTCTGGAACTGAATCTGCGATGTCTCTGAGATATGCCTATAAATTCAAGGTAGAACAGCTAATTGGCCCTAGGTACAATGAATCAAAGTGGTTTGAAGGTAGAAAACCACCCTTTCTTTTTTTCAGAGGCTTATGGGTGAAAAAGATGCAGCACAAGAATTTGGTAGTGTAAGCCGTTGGGTTCCAGTTCTAGGCTTGAGCAAATATTTTTATCTCTCTAGGCCTCCTTCTCTTTAGCAATAAAGTAAGGCCATTGATTTCACCTCAGCAATGGCTGAGAACCCTTCCAGCTCTAAAAATAACCTTTGTAAAATAGACTGATACACCCTGTAGTGGTTTGTAAGTGCAATGAAAGACTCTGAAGGGAAGAAAGTATCTCGACTTGGCTGTGTACCTGGCCAAATTTGTGAGGCTTTGAAAAATGCTGTTCCCTTCTCTAAAAGATCATAGTTCAGAACTCTGGATATTCCAGACTCAGGATTGTGTAATTTTAAAAAGTTGTCATGTGAAGCCATTGGATAGTCAGGTTTGGAACTACTGGCATGAAAAAGGGTCCTATGTTGCTGTCTGTCACTGTTCTTTCTCCATTGGAGGATTGAGGAGGAGGGTATCCTTCCATGGAGTGTTTCGTCTTTTAAAATTTTTGTCATAAAGGAAATTTTCTTAATAGCATGCAGAGGAAAGTGTGATAGTCTTTTGTGTCTTTTGTATTCCAGGAAGCAAGAACTATTCCACCATCAGATACATGCTTTCATCTGGGCACACATATATCTCTGCCTTACCTTGGAAATAAGAAACATTATTGTCTTCATCAGAGTGTAGTTTTGAGGGTGGAGAATGGGAGTGGAGCTATGTAAAAATTTGGCTGGAGCTTTGCCATTTGCCTTTCCCCTTTATTGTTGTTGTTTGTCACAGTTTGCTTTCTACAGTTAGGGTAGTACACACTTAGCACACATTGTTTCACTTCATCTTGTCAATAACTCTTTAAAGAAGGGGAAATATTTTAATATATTCTTTTTACAGACGGGGAATATCAGAATCAGAGACTTTATTTACCTGGCCCAGGATAACTTTGCTAGAATCAGAGTGGAAATTTGAATTTAGGTCATTTTGACTCAGAGTACTCTTAAAAGATACCGTGTCTGTGGGTTTTGTTTTTTTTTTTAAGATTTTATTTTTTATTTATTTGACAGAGAGAGACACAGCGAGAGAGGGAACACAAGCAGGGGGAGTGGGAGAGGGAGAAGCAGGCTTCCCGCTGAGCAGGGAGCCCGATGCGGGGCTTGATCCCAGGACCCTGGGATCATGCCCTGAGCCGAAGGCAGACGCTTAACGACTGAGCCACCCAGGCGCCCCGTGTCTGTGGTTTTCAAATAGGGTTTTTCAGACCTCAAGCATCGTGGGTTAGAAGTAAAATGAACTGGTTTTTGTAAGGAGCACTTATCAGAAATCGTAATTATAAATATAGGAATTCATAAGTTTAAAATGTTACCATTTTGCTCTGATTTGGTTCACAGTGCAGATTGAATGGATGGCTCCTCACCTTCGGATTTGCTTTACAGGTGGAATCAGAACTGGCACCCGGCAAAACTGTGAGCCACAGCGGGCTCTGTCCTCGTTTTCTTGGACCTCTTTGCCCTCCTTCTCACCCGTCCTTTCTCCCTCTGTTTCTCCTCTCCTTTGCCTTCTTTCTCGTCTCCCTCCTCCCTCCTCCCTCCTCTTCTTCCTCCTTTCTGCTTCTCAGCCTTCCTCTTCCTTCCTTCCTCTTTCCCCTTCTTCCGGTTTCCTTGGATTTGTAGGCAGTACCCGGTTCTCAGTGCAGGGTTCTGTCTACGGATCTGCCCTTCCTGGAAGTGTCCCATAGAGACTTTGAAAAACTTGGAAAGGGGCCTTGGAAAAGTAACTGAGTTCTAGTTCACCTCCCTTCTTGCACGAAGAAGAAGGTAACTGTGTCAGCTGTGCTCCAGTCCAGAGCTCTTGCTTTTATAAGGTAATTGCCATTGTGAGGTAGCTTTGTAGGAGACAGTGCCTGTGAATTCTGAAACTGTGTGCCACATTTGTCTGTATGTGTGTTTTCTGGTCCGTAACTTCGTCAGAGTTCAAAAACAAGACAGAACAAAGTATTAGCATTCCATCCCGTTGACATTCTAGGTAGCCTTATCTCATAATTTCTATCTCTGCTACTAATCAAATAAGACTGTGACAGCTCATTCCCTAAGGGTTTCTTATTTATACTGATACACATGCTCATTTATTTGTTTACACCCTTCCTCTATTTTCACAAGGTATCTGGGATTATTCATGCAAAACATCCACATATTAATAAGTTAATTTGATTTTTTATCCAAGGGGAATACATTTCCTAATGTAATATACATAATATATTCCTTAATTCACTTCATAAGCGTTTCATTCAGTATACTTAAAAATGGTTTCCAGACGGAGGATTCTTCATTCTGGTCAGTATATATAAAATACAGAAAATTTAAGGTACAGAATATAGAATGCCTGTTCACACTGTATTTATTTTATTTATAAATTGTTTTTGCTTCATTGTCATGATTGTGCCAAGTTTTAATTTGTTACTATTTTTCTAATCCAGAGGTTAAAAACTTGAATATCTTGACAGCTGATGGGAGTTGAGTAGGTTGGGGGTAAGACAGTAAGGACTAGGAAGAACTGTGACAAAATCGAGAGTAATTGCACTGCTAAAGTATTTACATTCACGTTGTAGGAAAAACACTGATAAACAAATATGGGCAAGGACAGGTGTATGTGACCCCTGTGCTACTGTCTTTGTAGGATTAAATGTGTGTCAATAAATTGGATACATTTGCATTTAAACTATGGCAGGAGAAAGCAAGTGATTTTTCAGTCATACTTTGAGAAGTGTGTGCTTTTTGATCCATATCTCTGTTCTTCCTTGAACTGAGAGTTCCATGAGTAGATGGACTGTTGAATCCCCAGAATCTATCAGGATATTTGACACATAGTAGCTGTGTTGAAAACACATTTACCGGGCGCCTGGGTGGCTCAGTTGGTTAAGCGACTGCCTTCGGCTCAGGTCATGATCCTGGAGTCCCAGGATCGAGTCCCACATCGGGCTCCCTGCTCAGCGGGGAGTCTGCTTCTCCCTCTGACCCTCTTCCCTCTCGTCTCTCTATCTCTCATTCTCTCTCTCTCAAAAAAATAAATAAAATCTTTTAAAAAAAAAAGAAAACACATTTACCAGTAGAGTCAGTTCCACCCTATAATTATTCCTCATGTCTGTGTGCTGTTGTGTATCTCTGCCATTAATACCCAGATCTAGGGCATTATCTTTCCTACACCAGTGCAATAATTTAGAACCTAATGGATTTTTTTTCTGATTCTGGTCTTGTCCATGTCCATCTACTGCCCTCGATGAAGCCAGAGTGATCCGTCAAGGATTCAAAACTAGTGATCTGACTCCCCCAGTTAAAAGCCTTTAATAGATTTCCAGTGCCCTTGAGTAGAGTCTTAACTAGCTGCTTACTATTCTAGCCTCATATAAAAAGCTGACCTCAAGCCAGCTAAACAGAGGATCCCCTCAAAACAGGTAAGAGTTGTGGCCACTCCAAGGTGGTATCAGAAATTTTTCATAACCTTATTCAGGTGTAACAGAATTTTTAGACACTAATAATATCTCATGAAATATCACCCACAAACTTAAGTTTTGTATGTACAGATTAGGACTCATGGATGGCAAAAATGGTTCTGGTTTTTCCCTTATCCTTGTATCTGTGTCCTCTGCAATGTGACTTACAGTTCTTCTTGTTAAGAAGGTACCTCTTGAACTGGGCTGGCCTTGTGATTTGCCTTAGCTAATAAGAGTGTGGCAGAAATATGGGTGTGCCAATTCCCAGACTAAGCCTCAAGAGCCCTTGCTTGCTTCTGTTCTCTTTTGGAACTCTGCCACTACCGTGAAAGCGTGACCTCGGCTGGTGGAGGATGAGCAGCCATGTGGAACAAAGCCAGATTGTTAAATATGAGGCCAGTCATTCTAGACTAGCCACCATCCAGCTGACCCTGAAGCATGTAAGAGAGCCCTGATAGGAGCCAAGCAGAGCCACCTACCCAACCTGTCCCTGATGACACGTGCTTGAGTGAGTCCATTAGAGACCTGAAGAGCCTCCCAGCTGACCTATAGACTCATGAGAATAATTAATGTTTGGAGTCCCTGAGTTTTAAGGTAGTTTATTTTTGTAGTGATAACTATACACAGATAACAGAGGTTTCAGTGTGTTTTCTATCCAGTCACTGAAAAGACTCAATAAAAAGAAACAAATTGAAAACATTGCATCTTTTTTAAAGAAAATCATCATTATTGATGTTTAGAAGGATCTGACAAACGCATCTACCTGTTCTTAAGAATTTGCATAAAATGGTGCAGTTTGAACATTTTTCTATTCTGATTTTTTTTTTTTAACCACAAGAAGGGAATACAGAGTATCTTTGTTTTTTTTTTAAACTGGAGGTATTGGAGCTAACACATTTATTACCAAAGAAGAAACTTGTATAGAGAACTTTATAAAAATGTCTGCTCTATAGTTTTTGAAGGAAATGTTAAATTTATATAGAAAAGGAACACTTCCATTTTGGACAGAATAAATATTTTGAAAAATCAGGATTTTTAAATATGTAGAAAGCACAAACTAATGTTAAATATGATTTTTAAATGTGTTGCTGAGCTGGCGAGATACAAAAGGAAATCTTCAGAGGCCAAAAATAAGAAAACATGAATCCAGAAAAATAACAGAGCTCTGTATCTGACAGTCCTGGTGACCCGACTCTGGAAGAAGAAATAACACTTGAAGATGAAACAGCATTACTACAGATAAAACAAGGTCACTGCATTTCTGTAAGAGAGTCAAATATCCCGAAAGATATAGTAATTCCTAACTTGTGTGTATCTAAATGCATAGCTTAATTTTTTTAAAGATAAATTAACTAAGCAGCAGGTAGAAGTTGATAAATGCAACTGTTCAGAGAGAGATTTGAATGTAATGCTCTTTGTTACCCATTGACCAAAGCAGGTCCCAAATCAGTGGGCATCTAAGAGAGTGGAGCCACACAAATACTACATTTGAATAGAATGGCTCTTGAGGCGCTTGGGTGGCTCAGTCGGTTAAGCATCTGGCTCTTGATCTCAAGGTTGTGAGTTCAGGCCCCACATTGGGCTTAAGAAAAAATATATAATGGCTCTATGCTATATATAACACAACAAAGTTGTTGAATCCATATTCTTTTCAAAGTCATGGAAGACATTTTGAAAATGACTGTAGACCTTCCAGGTAGCTGAGCACAAGGGAGGGTAGTGTGGTAAATAACCTCCCCAAATGATTTAAGTTCACAATTAAGTCTTTTTGCAGAAGTATACCCTCAGTATTCCTTGAGGGCAGAGAATGCTGAGATTGTGAAGTAACTCTGCTCCTGGCAGCCCTGCAAGGTGCCGTTCCTCCCCCTGTCATGCTCTTGCTGCAGGTTTGCAGAGTACAAATGCAGACTGAGTAAAACGGCAGGGAGCAGGAAACGGGGTGTTGGTTTGGTCCACGAGCAAGAGTTGGAGAGACCATTGCCAGAGAGATTAAATGTAGCCCAAATCCAAGAACACTAAAAAAGAAATTGGGCAGAGCAGAGCAAGACTGAAGGAAAAGGATTTCAAAGAATATTAAAAAGGTCCAGACCAACAATTTGTTGGGACAAGCTTCCAAATGCGTAGCTTTGCAGGGAGGAAAAAGTAAAAAGAAAAGAAGAATTCTTTGTGGGGGGCACCTGGTTGGCTCAGTTGGTTAAGCGTCTGACTCTTGATTTTGGTTTAGGTCATGATCTCAGGGTCATGCGATTGAGTGCTGCGTTGGGCTGCGTGCTGGGTGTGGAGACTGCGTAAGATTCTCTCTCACCCTCTCCCACTGCCCCTCCCTACTCCCTCTCTAACGAAAAAAAAAGAATCTTTGGTAATTAGATGGTGAAGGAGAAAAGAAAGGAAGGGGATAAATTTGGGGCTCTAGGAAGCAAAAGATAAACAGAGTCTTGGAGAATTTAACACTTTCCCCCATCACCAAATCAAATAAATACATGACCAAGCAAAACAGCAAAAGAACCTGAACTTGGCCAGACTGACAGAAAAGAGAACCAAAAATATTCCAGTATCAAAAAGTGAACAAAAGGAAAATAAAATCGATACAGATCTATTAAAGAAAAATCAGGAAATGAATTTTCATATACATCACTAATAAAATCAGGTGGAATACCACCCCTGTTCTGAAAAACAACCAGGAAGGAGAGAAAAACCCTATGTCTACCCTCCAAACAGAATTAAATGTATTTAGCAAGTATTTAAGTATATGAAAGCCCACCTTTAATCAGAAATTTAGGAACTAAAAGCAGAAATGAAAAAAATGAAAAATAGCATATGTATCGAATTTAGGAAATAAATGGAAGGAAAAGACAGTTATGTCAAAAATAAAGATAAATTGCAAGGCACCCAAGGGAAAATGGACTCAAGTGAAAGTTAATAAGAGGCAACAGAGCAATACAGGGAAAAATGCCAAGAGAGTACAAATGACACAGAGCAGCAAAGTGGATCAGAGAGGAAGTAGCGGAAGTGGAAGACCAGCAATGAAGAAAAAATATTTGCATTGTCTGCTGAAGCAGAAAAACAAAATAATGTACGGAACCACTATTTAAGACCATAATCCAAGAAAACCTTCCAGAAATAGAAAATGACTTGCACATTAAAAAGCTTGCATGGGAAAATTAACCCCAAAAGGTCTGCTCTGAGATTTAGCCAGTTTCAGAGATAATGATACAATTCTCGAGGCCAGTAGGCAAAAAGAACAAGTAATCTACAAAGGCAAAATAATTAGACTGGCATCAGATTTTTCAAAACCAGCATATGAAGAAAGCAAGCAGCCATTAAGCAGTTTTTATTGTGATACTAAACTAACTGAAAATATGAACCAAGAATTTTAGAGCCAAACTGTCCTTCAAATAGCAAGGCTTTAGAAAAGCAGTGGGGAATTTTGTGCCCATCAGCTTTCATGAGGAATCTGCTGGAGAATGAACTGTGTCCAACCAAATGACGACTAGGAAAGCTTGAGCAAAAGGACTGGTAGTGATTATTTTAAAATAAGTAAGTATACATGTAAGACTAAAAGGTAGAGGTGAGATATCACAGTTAAAAAAAAAATTAGAGGAAGGGAAAAGAGGATGCTAGTAAAAGTTCTTTTTTTGTGTGGGCTGTAGGTGGTATTAAAGGATAGTGAGAAAACCCCACAGATCGCAATGGTTAAAGAAAAAAAACAAGACTTAAGGACATTGAAATTGTGTAAGTACCAAGGTAACCAGTATATCAAAAATAAAATGCTTCATAAATACTACAATCTTTTAAAATAAAAGAGCAAACAGCACATATAATAAAATACACATAATAACCCAAGATTATGATACATTTGAGACCAAATATATCAGCCACAATGATAGATGTGAGTGAGGCTAACTCACCTAGTAAAAGAAAAAGATTTTTATTTTGGCATCTAAAACAAAACCCAACAATATACTATTTTGTTAGAGACACACCTAAAACAAGGTGATTTAAAAGGCCAAAAATAAAGAATGGACGAAGGTACATCAAGCATAGGGACACACAGGAAGAGAGCAGGCCTCCTGATAACAGATAAAACAAAAGTCAAGACTTACCATATTAGGTATCACAAAGGACACTTTTCAGTGCTAACTGCCACAATCCTCAACAAAGTATTTTCCAAATAACCCAGCAATAGCCTTTATGAAACAAAACCCACCAAAGATAAAGGAAAACAGATAGAATCCATTGCTAATAGGTTACTTCTACGTCCTCCTCTCAGCATAAGACAGATCAAGTAGACAGAAGATTCATTAGTAGGAGATAGAAGATCTAAACAGCATAACCGGGGTGGGACTCATGGAGATATATCTTTATATATTATATACCCTGACAATAGAGATGACACGTTCTTCTCAAGGCCCCGTCACACATTCATAAAAATTGATCACCTGCCAGTCAAAAAGAAAACATCGGTTGCTTTCATAAAATAGAGATATGGCAAATATCATTTCCTGCTCACTATGCATTAAAACCAGAATTCACTGGGGCGCCTGCGTGGCTCAGATGGTTAAGCGTCTGCCTACGGCTCAGGTCATGATCCCAGGGTCCTGGGATCGAGCCCCGCATCAGGCTCCTTGCTCGGCGGGAAGCCTGCTTCTCCCTCTCCTTCTACTGCTCCCCCTGCTTGTGCTCTATCGCTTTCTCTGTCAAATAAATAAATAAAATCTTTAAAAAAAAATAAAACTAGAATTTGCTAACAAAACCAAAAACGCATTAGGAGCTTTGAAGGAAATAGAAATGTTCAGTTTACAGAGAGAAGGCCAGGTGTGTATGCATAGTTTGTAGAATGATGAGGGCAGAATCTTCAGGGCTGTTGAGAGAGTATAGTTGGGTTAAAAAAGAAAAATATCACATTAGAAGGAATAAAAAATTTAATTTACCAGTCCTAATGCTAAATTCAACAAACTGAATTTCTATTTTTCCTACTATGTGCCAAACGGTGGGTATTTGGAAGTGAAACTCCTCCTTGCCTTGGAGAAACTCCCAGTGGAGGTGGGTAATTATGACATTATTACAGTGGCAGAATTGATGAAGAAAATGCTTGCCATCTAAATTAATATTTTTGCCATTTTTTTTTGCTTGTGAAGGAGCTGGAGCTTCGTAGTAAGACAAAGCCCTCCAGACCTTGTGCTGTTTTTCTTCTTTATCTTGTGACTTGGATGATGCAAATCCTGTTTTATAGACTACATAGTAGGCATTCAGCACAGTTAAAACCCAACTAACGATTTTCACTGGTCCTGTTTTTATGGTTTATAAGTACTTCTTTATTGTTTTATTATTTATACTTTACAGCAATCCTTTAAATAAAGAACAGATTGGAACCTAACCTCATAGAGTTGGGTGAAGACCTTCACCTGAACAGATCTTTTCTAGATGCTTCCTGCATTGGGATCCCTTCTTATATTCATTTTGGGCTAGCAGTGAGGTGGTCAGTTAAGCCTTGTTTTTGTTTATCAGTAGTAACTTCCACTTCTTTTAATTACATGAGTTAGACTTGTTATTTTAGACCACTTTGAAAGTATAAGATCAAAAAAGAAGAAGATAAATATTTCCATTAGTTCTGTCACCCCGATGAGCCCTTGTCATACTTTGGTATATGTTCTTCCTGTTCTTTCTCTTCTTCCCATCTCCCCAGCTCTCCTTAGCTCCTTTCTCACCCCCTCCTCTTTGACTTGCACCCTGTACATGTGTATAATTAAAAATAGTTTAGGTACCTACTTTTCTTTTACAAAATGTGATGGTGGTGCCCAAAGTGATGGTAAATTATGGGTGGGAGGCTCAAGATGTGGATATGGAGATGTGGCTTCTGAGCTGGCCCTCAGAGGACAGGAGAGGATTTTGGACAGGCAAAAGTAGGGAAGAAGATGATGGCAGGTAAAGTTCGGGAGCAGGAAAACATAGGCTGTGTTTGGCTGATGCAAGTAGTTGTGACTGTATAATTGTTCGTCGTCATGACGGTGTAGATACCAGTAACGATACGGAGTGCTTTTTTAAGGACCAGGCACTGTTCTAGGAACCTTGTAAACATTTAACTTTACACATTGCATGCAGTAGGTGCCATTATTAATCATGTTACAGTTAAAGAAACTAAAACAGATTAGTGGTGAGTTGGTCCAAAACTGTGATAAAGCCGTGATCAAGACTGAGGAGGACTGACTATAAGTTTGTGCCCCTAAGTAAAATGACAGTGACCCAGCATTTCTAGTCTAGTCCCAATTTCAAACATTTTGTTGTAAGTTTATTCACATGGGACTGAATTGTTTTTATCGGATTTTATTATTAGAAAAGCTGTTAATGATAGATGTATGAGGAAACCACTTACTCCAATGTTTTTTACACTGAAAACCCAACATCTTACCAGTATTAAATATCATACACAATACAAAATTGAAATAGGATTAGTTTTAAAAACATAAAATATAGGCTTCAGGAGCCTATTTTTTTTTAAGATTTCATTTATTTATTTGAGAGAGAGAGAGAGAGAGAGTGGGGACAAGCAGGGGGGAGCGGGAGAGGGAGAAGCAGACTCCCCGCCGAGGAGGGAGCCCGATGCGGGACTCGATCCCGGGACTCCAGGATCATGACCTGAGCCGAAGGCAGTCACTTAACCAACTGAGCCACCCAGGCGCCCAGGAGCCTTATTTTTGTTATTTCAAGTGTATACTGGAGCCTCAGTGAATGAGAAAGAAATTTATAATGAAGTCCTTTTATTATGTCAGGACCAGAAGTACTTGTGTGGGATCCAAGAGACCTCCCTCCTAATGAATTTTTATTGTAAATAGTACAATGCTGATGTTCCAAATGTGTTATCCAAAAGGGAACTTAATAGAGCTTTAATAAAGATATTTTATTCCTTGCCTTCTTATATTTTCATCTTAATTTGACTGTGGTTAAAATGTTTAAAATAATAATATATCATTATATATCTAGAATTTATCAAGTATTTTTTTTAAAAGATTTTATTTATTATTTGAGAGAGTCGGGGGGGAGAGAGAGAGAATCTCAGTCAGATTCCAAGCTGAGCACGGAGCCCGACACGGGGCTCGATCTTACAACACTGAGATCATGACCTGAGCCAAAATCAGGAGACTAATGCTTAATCAACTGATCCACCCAGGCACCCCAAGAATTTGTTGAGTATTCTACACATGATAGATATTTTGTGATCCAAACATGTCTAAGCCTTATGACAACTCTTCATTATCTCCATTTCCCAGATGAAAAACTGAGATTCAAATTAGTGAAGTGAAACCAAGTTATGACTGAAATTCAGGTTTGTGCAACTCCAAAGCCCATCATACATGTTCTCCTCTGCAGTGAGAAAGTTCTGGTTCTTTCAGTGCAAGAAGTGGTTATTGAAAAACAAAAGGTTTTTACTCTTTGTCGCAAAAGGAACAGAGGATAGTCGTGAGCCTCCCCCATTTTTTTCATTGATGCGGCTGTCCTGCAGAGAGCTTTCCCATACAGAATAACCCTAATGTACCACAGCTTTCTTGTTCCAAAACGGGAAGCCTGAGTGGGAGCCACAGTCTTCCTGTAAGCAACAGATGGTTACTGTTTAAATGAGGGTAAACTCTGGATCTCATCTGTGGAGTGACTTTAGGTTTTTGTGGGGTGGGTGGGTTTGGAGGGTTAGTCAAGGGAACAAGCTGGTAACAAGATTTAGGAGGAGGAGCACGAAAAAGTGAACAAACCAAATTTGAGTGCAGCATTTTTCACTCCTATATACCCTTTAACCATAGTCCTATGGCAGGTTGTATTTCTCTGCCCCCTCCTCCACCCCAGACAGAGGGGGAGGAATGAAGGGAGGCCATGGCAGGCTGTTGAAATTTGTAGTGTGTTGGCATCCAGCAAGTGAGTTTTGCTGTGGGGTAAGTCCTGTGGCTTGTTTTCTGCCTTCGTGAATAGAGCCTTTCCATCTTTGCCAAGCCTGCAGTTAATGCGGTCAAGGGATTTATTATGAAATGTACTAAATCTTGGCATGGAGCTAATTGCATATAACAAGAAGCGTGCTAGAGGCTTGGACCTGAGAAGTGACACATGCAAAAAGCATTCTCTTTCTGATGCTGCTGAAAGAGGTTTTGTGTAGGGGAATGTCTGCATGTCTGCGCTTATTGCTAATGAGGTAACCCCTCACCCAAAGCATATTTCTGAGTTACTTGTTAAAATAAATGCAGAGTTCTCTCTCCCTCGCTCTCTCGCTCTCTCTTTCTGTCTGAACAATTAATTGAAGAATGAATATTTATTAACCCCAACTCCACTTCTGAAACTCTTAGTATATCATAAAAAACACATCTGTGGCAGTTTTGATTACCTAATTATGACCTAGAATAATTCTTATGTAAAGGTATAAAATAAGTCTTATAAAAAGGTATAAAGGTATAAAAGCAACCAGAGAAGTTGTATCAGCTCAGTCTACCGTAACAAGGTACCACAGAGTTGGTGGCTCAAAACAACAGAAATTTATTTTTCTCATAGTTCTGGAGACTGGAGGCCTGAGATCAGGGTGTCAGCGTGATTAGTCTCATGAGGGCTTTCTTTCTGGCTTGCAAATGGCTGATTTTTTACTGTGTCCTAATGTTGGTGGTTGAGGTGGGCAGCAAGCAGGGAAGATTGAAGGAGAGGGGGTTTGGGAGAATTCTTCCGGTACCCCTTCTTATAAGAGTATTAATCCCATCATAGGGACCCCTGCTTATGACCTCATCTAAACATAATTACCTCCCAAAAGCTCCATCTCCAAATACTATCACATTGAGGGTTAGGGATCCAATATAAATTTTGGGGAGGGGGCACATTTCCATCCACAGCAGACGTATTTGAAGGAAAAGACAAATATTGTTATCTTTTTAAGCCCAGTGTAGGTCTTTAAAACTTTACTTATTTTTACATTTAGTTTAAAAGTAATATTTGAATAATGTAGAAGTAAAAATTACATATTTTTTATCCTTTTCTCTTTTCATGAAGTTTTTGTTATATGAATTTTCTTTTTATTGAGATATTTACATTCCATTGAGATATTTATATTCCTCACAGCACCCTAATATATGCATTGTGTATAGTAGGTGTTTCATACTTGTTTGGCACATTAAACAGTTAAATAATTTTAGCATTTTCCCATAGCACATAACATCTACATCTTAATTTATTGAAATATACAAAGAGAAACCAATGAAAGCTGGTTCAATCCAACCATCATATCCTCTCTTGAATGTTACGAGAAACATTTTTCTGCAGATAACTCTTCCCTTTTGATGACAGAAACTAGTTAACAAGGTACATTTAGAAGATAAATGTAAAGTTTTATTCATATCTTCCTAGAATGTAGTAATTTGTGTGCACGTGTAAAGCTAAGACCCTGATACTTAAAAAGTAAAAGGGGAGAGAATGATTGGAAAGGCTTCCAGCACATGGCTAACACTAATCTTTTAGGTCCTAGTGGTTTTTGAAGTGGCAGTAATCCTGAGTTTAAAACAAAACAGTAGTGGCCACAAATTTCAGTCCTGGCGCAGCAAAAAGGAAATGTTGGGGGAAAAAGGTAACATTCAAAAATAGAACAGCAAAGAGATCATTTGTATGATCCCTGTAACACTGCAAATTCATTAATATCTAGGGCTTACCAGATCAGTTTGAATTTTTATCAAGTGCCAGAAGTTGGCATTGATCAGGGTGATAAAAGCCTGATGATTTACAGAGAGGGAATGGTTTGTTTGCTTGTTCATTCATTCATTCAACATTGATTTACTGAGGTTCTCCTGTGTTTGAGGCACCATGCCAAGCACTGTGACAGAGGATAGACAAATCACTGATAGCTTTTACCCTCGAGTACTTAATTTTGTATTTACTTAACTAATATGAAACTGAGTCCCTTCTACATATACGGTACTGTCCTGCCTCTTGGGACTGAAAAAACACACATCATTAAGAATGGTCCTTTTCAAAAAAGCTGGTGTCTCATCTAGGGAAACACACATAAACACATAATTGCTCTTAGTTATGAAGTTTAATAACTTGAGGTTTGGAGCCAGGTCTAAATAGAGGTTAACATTCAAGAGGAATATATGGCTTTCTGAGCCATTCACTAAGTCTGGTGTGTGTTGTCCCAGTAGTTTAGGTACTTGCTGCCCATGGGGTGGTCTGAGAAACGGCAGCCATGTCATTATCTGAGAGAGATTACTAGAAACACGGGATCTCAGGCTCCACTCCACACCTGCTGAATCTTAGCTTACATTTTAATAAGCTGTCCACATGACTCATGTACCTTTTAAACTTTGGGAATCTTCAATGCAAGGTTTGACTCATAGTCGTGTGAGATTTTATCTGGTCTCAAGGCTGAGCACTTTTATTTGTGTGTTCTTTGAACAAGCATTTATTGAACATAAGGATTTATTGAACGTGTACCAGGTACTGCACTGGGAGCTGAGGACAAAAAAAAAAAAAAAAAAAAAAGTAATTTTTAACTGCATTTAATAGTTAAATAAATTATATGACCTATTAAAGAAGTAATTATATGAGTATGGAGATCAGGGAAACTTCAGATAAGACATGATGTCTGGGGTGCCTGGGTGGCTCAGTCACTTAAGTGTCCACCTTCGGCTCAGGTTATGATCCCAGGGTCCTGGGATCAAGTCCCGCTTCAGGCTCCCTGCTCCACAGGAAGTCTGCTTCTCCCTCTGCCGCTCCCCACACTCATTCTCTCTCACTGTCAAATAAATAAATAAACAAATAAATAAATAAATAAATCATCTTAAAAAAAAAAAAGACACGGCACCTGAACTGGATCTTAAAAGATATGTAAGAATTAGTCCAAGAGGAGAGGCAGATTCTTCTCTCAGATTTCATTTATCTGTTGACTTTGAATAGGTGAATTAGTAGAGATAGGTTGTTGAAAGTCTTTTAAAAATTATTAGGTAAACTTATAAGTTAAAGTTTGTATATTTTGGTGTATTTTGTCAATGTGATGAGTATACTCTTTCTTAAGAAGATATGATATAATGAGCATTGGAGTTCAGTGTGAGTAATTTTACGTTCTGAGTCTCAGCTTTTCCATATGCCAAGTGGGAATATCAGTTCTGCAAGGTTTTGATGAAGGTTACAGACATAAAGAAGTTAGCACTATAGGTTCCAATAGATTGTAAGTGTTAATGATGACAAGAACAGTTTATTTTTTTCTTGATGTATGTTGTTTATTTATGTTGGCAAAAGGAAAATACAGCAATGTGATATGTTTAAAATAAAAATATTCCTCCATAAGAAATAATAATCTTCCTTTATCATCTAAGACATGAAAAGATTAAAAGATTAAGAAATGAGAAATAATGAGTCATAATGTCAAAAAACTGAAAAAAATTATTTTCACTTTCTCAAAAAGGACACTTAAAACTTCACATTCTTTGCTTTAGACTCTGTACTTGGGTGTTTATAATCAATCCCAACATAGGCCTTCTCTGTCTATAGTATTGGACCATTTCGGTCCTTACTGAAGCTTTACCCTGATGCTTTTTCAATATTTGAATAGTAAATTTGTGTGAAGTGGACTCTTCACCGTGTTTTGTGTGGGCTTCCCAAAAAGAAATACATGCCCATATTCTTAGAGAAAATATGACTTCTTTTCTTCTTTATTTCACAAATATGGGAAACACATTTAAGTACCAAGCTATTAAAGAGCAGCTGAGACTTTCTCACATAAACAAACTGAAATTGGCTTTCTCTAATGGGTAAGAAAGAGATGTTCTTTATTCAGTGCTCAGGAACTGGGTTCACTTGCTGTTCTCTAGCTGGAGTCTCATACGACTTCAGGCAAAATTTCTTGGTGCCTTTCCATTCCTATAAAATGGTCATCTGAGAACCACCAGTAGAAGGCAAAATGTAAATGGAAGGTATTAATCTGAAGAAAGACGAGAATGAGGGAGAGAACCTACTGGGGTGGGGCACAGTCAGGAATGGATAACAGCATAAAGTGGGCTGAGGTACAACATTTGAGTCCCCCAGTGAAATGTGCTACTCAAGGTAAACAGTCCATTTTTGTTGTCTTTGGCAGTTCTTGAGAACCTTGTCATGTTAATGTAGTTATTGAAATTGAATTTGGAAATTGTAATGTTGCTCTCATATTTCACTTTAAAACAGTGCTGCTAACTCCCACCATGAAAGGGCTCACATATATCTCATAAGCAGGGCACTGCTAATATTTTACTAACCCCACAAGAAGGACAGTGAAATGAAATACTGTAAAAGCACAACGGACCTGCGTTTTCTTTTCCCAACTTGCTTGCAGTGAGATGTATAATATAAAAATAGCCCCCTACCCAGTTCTCTTTACAAATGTGCAAATGGTGCTCCTGTGCGTCAGAGATCACCCTGTGTCTTTGTGACCTTGGCAACATTTCAGGGATCATGTTTTCACATGGATCAACTGTTTTTGAATAGTTTCTCCAATGTATTGGCACAGACAAGCTTTTCTTAAACAGCAAGCATTTATACCTCCTTTCCTACCATTTTCCCCTCACCAAATATAGCCATTATGGCCTTTATAAAAGAGAGAGGAGGAGAGAGAGAAAGAGAGGGAGAGAGAGAAACTTTACCACTTATGTAGAGATTTCTGCATGTTGTGATACCTGATTTTGGTTCACATTTGTTCCTTTTTTTTATTTTAAAGGGTTGGCTCTTTAAAGATTTCCTCTTGGGAATAGTTTATATTGCTTATTGCCCCCAGTAGAACAGTCTAAAAGATATTTATAAAACAAGACGTGTATTTTCCTTGACATACCTTTTTATCATTTTTCTAATAGGGAAGCATTGTTGTTTTGACTTTTGGTTATTTGGAAATTATTTGAAGAAACTAAACTTGTCCTGTTTCTTCAAACTGGGTAATCTTAGGCACTGAATACTGAGAGAGGCTGCTAGGTCTTGTTCTTTTTTGTACTTAGACGTTTTAGCATACTTCTTAAAATGGCTGTATAAAAAAAGAGTCTTTTGATCATCACTGGTTTTTAAAAATTATGTTAAATCCATGATGAAACTACTGATTTCCAGCTCTTGGCTCTCTAAGGATTAGGCAGAACTGTTATTTTGTAAGTGCCATGATACAGAAGAATAATAGTTAAAAATAGTATTGATATCTTATGTCCTTTAATGTAACTTCTCATTGGAGAGATTTGGCAGCATCATGTTCAACTTTGAATGTAAACAAGCATCGCAAAATTCTTTTTTCTCTTGGTTTTACAGTTGTATAGTCCAAAGTTGAAAATGTGTTTGTTCTTGAAAGAAAAATATCCCTCATAGCTTAGATTAATGGTGCTTCAAGACGTGTTTATTCAAAGATGGCAGCAAAGAGGTGAGTAGGCTAAATGCTCCACATTAGAGATCATTGTGTCATATACAACAGATGTAGCCAGTGGACTGTTTATGTAGCTGCCTTCAATTTTTCTTTGATTTATAATCTATGAGAAAACTGAAATGTTTGTCTCTATTTTTCTTTTTTTTTAACAAAAATAGGTTTTAGACAAACATTGTTAATTTAAAAAATCAATTCGTGAAGAAGGTTTAGCCTGCTGTAGTTCAGCTTTGATGTTAAATTATATATTCAATAGGTTCTTTCAGGAGGTGCTCCATTAGGCAGCTGGATCAAGCAAGGGCAATTATCTTGATTTTGGTATCTTATAGGCAGTTTGCAGGTATATACGTATATATAATCCATTGGTAAAATTTGAACATAGGGCACTTCAAAGTAATCATGAAAAAATAGCCTGATATTTATGAGGTATGTGACTTTTGTCTTTTTGAAGGGTATCAAAAATATCCTGTATATAGCATTTAAGTTTTAAATAAAGCAGTCAGAATTTTTCCTAAACTTTTATGTTCAGTTACTGGAAATCATCATATGAACACTCTAAAATAGGTAAAAGTGATTGCATTATATGCTTTGTTTAATGCTAAAATGTGATACAGACATACCAATCAGAAAAAGAAAGGAAATTAACTTGTGTGTGGTAATCTGTAGGGTTTCTCAGGAGTGCTTCTGGTTGGCATTTGAGATGAATTCTGTTGGTCACCTAAATGTATTTTTCAGCTTGTGTTTTTGTGACCACTCTCACTAGTATGACTTTTTAGATGTAACTAGCAATCTTTTAAGAAGGATAGCAGTAAAGACTTTCTACTTGTAGAGACTTTTTATTTAATGATGTCCTGGTTAAAAGCTCTTTGGGGATTTGTAAAAAATATATTTTCACTAATATTAAAAGATGAAAATGAGTAATACTCATCTTTAGAGGTTTAAAAAAATGTTTATTCTCTTGTTATGTTGAAGTTGATATAACTTTTCAAATTAGTGACATATATATCTGTG
Source organism: Callorhinus ursinus (assembly GCF_003265705.2). Classification (NCBI taxonomy): domain Eukaryota; kingdom Metazoa; phylum Chordata; class Mammalia; order Carnivora; family Otariidae; genus Callorhinus; species Callorhinus ursinus. Next base: position 77,668,079 of record NW_027397066.1, read on the forward strand.
CATGTATATATAGTCAATGAGGGCAGTATGCTTGACAGTTAAATCTAGACTTGATAAAACATCTGTTCTAGTACAGAAAGAGAAAAGTTTGGGAATGGTGTTTTTTTAATTGACATCTGATAGTTGGTTTTATGTAATTGATCTTTTGATGCTCTGAGTGTGCTGTATCTAAATCTGAAAGTTCAAAATTAGCTCTAATTTGAGCATGATCTTTTTTTTTTACCAATTAATCATGATTATCATTTCTTTGATTATATTCTACTGTTAGGAATTTATCAAGCTCAAAACTGCTATTAAAAAAAAAGCTCTGTAGAGTGTATTTACAAATGTAAAATGCCTATGAATTGATTCTGCAATCTAAATGAGAGTGTAAACATATTGAAAAAAGCCCCCATAAGTATGTAACTATAATATACTTTCTGGCATACTTTAGGGTATGTTGTCTTCAGAGTTTTGCCAGAGTTATTTTTTCATTTGTCCTAATAAGTGAAATTATAGCTATAAACAAATACTTGGCAAAAAGTGTTGGCTTTTAGAATATTAGAGTATATTATGAAATAGTTTAACACCAAAACTAAGACATTATTTTATGAAGATGCTTGGGCCAGTAAATGAATATCAACTATAGACAGAATCAGAAATAAGTGAGATGAAGAGATGGAACTGATTTGAAAGATCAGGTATCTCTTGCGTATTTTTGGTTATGTGTAGTAGGCAATATTTATAAAAGTGTGATTTATTTATACCTTGGCTTACTCATGAATCTGAAAAGGTTATAGGGAAACCTGAGATGTTTTGTCTGATAGGATGTCCGTACTTAACTATCAGCCAGTTAGAACAGGTTTTGAGGCCTCCACCTTGTTTTTAAAGCTTTCTGATAAGGAGGGCACGAAGCCTGGCTCTGCTGCTGCACCATCATGAAGTGGGGGGAAGGGAGCAATTCAGCCCAGTCTAAAAGGGCATGATGTGGCTTTTGTCCCAGCTCTTCCTGCTTATGTAGGATGACCTTGAGTGGACTGAAAAACTTGTGCTTCCAGTGTAAATAAGTGATAGTAATATCTTTTCCAGCATGACTCACAGAAATTCAAAGTCATTGTAGATGATGTGATACATTTGAAGGCATTTGGGAGTTTTGGCTGGTAAGGTATTATTCTTATGTCTTCTAAACATCCAGAAAACGAACATTTGTGCCTGCCAACTACCCCTTTTTCAGCAGCCCCTGCCTTCAGAGTGTCTTGTGTATTTTAGTAAAACTGTTTAACAAAATTGTTCTTTCAATTTTAAATTGAAAAAGGAAAAAAAAAAAAAGGAAAAAGTCAGCTATAATCCTGTATATTTTGTCTGGTCTTTTTTCTATGCATTTGAAGTAAGAAAAGCAGTAGTGTATATACTATTTTGTATGTTGCTTTTTACATGTATTACTATACATTTTTTTCCCAGATTCTTTCAGATCATTATTTTGGATGGATGTATAAGATATTCAGCCAAGGTGGTATACTGTGGTTTACGTAACTCTTCTTCTATATTTGGATATTTAGTTGCTTCTAGTTTTTTTGCATTATAGATAAGTGCTATAAAGGGACATCTTAATCTATAAAATTTGATCTGATTTTGGCATGTGTTCTTAATTCTCACTCTTAGTAGTGGAGTTCCTGAATCTAGGGGTAAGAGTACTTTAATTCTCTTCATAATTACTGAGAAGTTATTTTTTGGAAGACTTTAAATATAGATTAAATTTGCCCCCTGGGCTAGGCTTCCTCTTGGCTTTTCACACTTGTTAACACTCTTCCTTTTTCTAGGCTTAGTTCTTTCAAAACCCTTTCCTAGATTCTCCCCAGGACACTTGAAGAGGGTCTCTCATTTTCCCCAAGTGGTGGGGGACCCCTCATCCCTGTTTTATTAATTTAAATTGAAAATTCAATATATTGCTCTGAGATAGTAGCAAAAATAGTTGTATAGTTTCCTGAGGCTGCTGTAGTAAATTACCACATCTTGGGGGCTTCAAACAACAGAAATTTATTTTCTCCCAGTTCTGGAGACCAGAAATCCAAAATCAGTCTCCCTAAGTTGAAATCAAGGTACCAGCAGGGATGCTTTTCTCCAGATGTTCCAGGAGAGAATCTTTTCTTTGCTCTTGAAGCTTCCAGTGTCTGCCGCGTTCCTGGACTTGTGGCTGCATCACTCTGATCTCTGCCTCCATGGTCATATTACCTCCTCCTTTTCTGTATGTGTGAAGTCTCCCTCTCCCTCTGTTTTATAATGACACTTGTGATGGTATTTAGGGTCTGCCTGGATAATCTGGGATAATCTCCCTATCACAGGATCCTTAATATAATCACATCTGCAAAGATCTTACCATGTAAGGTAACAATCACAGGTTCTGGGTAATAGGACCTGATACCGCCAGTGGGGTGGGGGAGGGAGGGCACCATTTAGGCCCCTAGGGTAATTTGTTGCTAAGATAGGTAAGGTATTTTGAACAATTACTTAGGCTTTTCTTTAAATCTTATGTATTGTTTAGAGCAAAACAGCTGATACTGCTGGGAAATAATATAGTTGGATATGAAGTGTGATTATGAATGTAATGATGTGAAGAGCTCTAGTAGTGTTATCTCTCAGTAGTATTACGTGACCTACTAGCAAGGGTGGTATATTTATATTTATTGAGATAAAATAAGGGTTGATATTTTATGGCTGGTATTCAGCAAACTTTTTATTTGCTTTGTGGAAATTTCCTAATTCAAATTTATAAAAAACTGAGAAAATTTATTATGGTCACTGTGAATGTTAATAAAGGTATTAAAACTTTTCCTTTTGAAATGGGAATGTTTGTATTGGAATTAAATTGGGTATTTTTTTTTTTTTCCTATCAGTACCTTTGATATCAACTAAGTTTTCCTGTTTATCTATACGTGGTACAGTTAAAAGTTTCAGCTATATATTTCCGATGATCTATAGCAGGCACAGAGCTTGCTATTCAAATTGCTACTGTGCAGTTCCAGAAAATAGCAGGTTGTCACTTGTAGACTCCCAGTATGAGAGAGAAGCTCAGGGAAAGTGGGAGAAAAGGCAAGGTTTAGAAATAACCTGCCAGTCCTAATCTTTAGAACCTTTGCATAAACAAGATTGGAATGAAAACACTTTTTTTTTTTTAATTTGGAAACCTGTAACATATCCAATCATAACATTCCATGCTGAGTACATGTACACTTTTAGAAAGACACCACACTGTATTGCACTAGGTCCCCAAATCTGCTTCAGTGCTGGCTTTGTGTGTAACCCAAACTTCAGACGTCAATTGGCTAGATGGTGTATTTTTATATTGCATCCAGTAAAACGGAAAGAAAAGGTAAAATAGCCAGCAAAATATAGTCAGCATAGCAGTAGTAAGTTTTAAGAACATTTTACATGTTAACCAGAATGTTGGGTCCTGTATTTATAATATAGAATCATAAAAGCACAATTTAAGTTTTCATATGTATATACAGATATTTAGGTATTTTCAGTGCTTAGTATCAGCTAAATATAATGAACATGTGTTAAAAAAATAAGGGCGGAGTTCTGAGAAAAAGAAAAGTTAACAACACAAAAAGCAATTTAAAATAAGCCCAACATCCTCCACCTGATTATTTTGTTCAAGAATGCAAATGTCTATATTACTGAGGCAATAGTTGGGATAGCAAAGAAGCTATTTGTGTTATTTGAATAGTAAAAGTATTAACTAAAAAGTTATTTGGTTCTTTCGTAAGGGATAGAAACAATTTTGTTTTATTGTTATGGTAAACCTTGGAATTCAGTTTAAAAAAGTAGAGAATGCTTCTCGGCAATTCAAAACATGCTCCTGGTCCACATCTCTGGAATCTAAAAGATAATTTACAAAGAAACAAACAAAAAAAGGCCAGAATAGTTAAAGTGGCCCTTAACGATAGGTTCTAAGGCCGTCGCCCCCCGCCACCCCCCGCCATGATCCTATCCTGTGCACCCCCACATGGAAAGAAGAATGAGGTCGTACAACACCACGGGGCCGAGAGCCTGGAAATCCTTGGGCTGAAGGCCAGCTAGGTATACTTTGCTATCAGTGTCTGTGTGGAGTGGTTAAGCTCATTATAACTTGAAACTCACAAGAGTATTCTCTTCTTCCTAGGTACATTCTGATGTTTTTTAAATTGAGGGTTGTGGCCTATTAACATGGTTATGACATCAATTTAATGGGTCTCAAGTAACAAGTTAAGATAGAAAACGTCAGTGCTTCACCTGTAAGGATGAGCATTGTTTTGTGGATTTTGTGTTTATATTCTGCAACCTAATACATAGAGCTTCTAATACACTGTTCTTAGATCTCTCTCATTGGTGGGGTTGGAGTGTGTAATATACCACCAGATTTTGTGTTCAGATTCTGGGAGGGGTGGAGCCTGGATGGCACTTATTGCTGCTCATGGATAAATGGGATGGGGGCAGGTACAGAATCATCAGAAGTGGTACTCTGTATTTAACATGACTAGGAGTTTTTTCCTTATATTTTTGACCAGTTTCACTCTCCTGAAATCGTGGGCTCCATCAGCTCAAAAAGTTGTCCATAGTCTAAGAAGTAGAATTTAAAATAGGAATGGAATACCACTTTATACCATCAAATGGACAAAAAATAATATCTGATATTTCTAACATTGGTCTGAGTATGGCAAGGGAAGAATTATTTTCTATTACTTTGGAAAGCAAGGTGACAAATCTTGGTCAAGTTGAAGATGTGTGTGTCCTTTGACCCAGCACTTGCATGACTCTGTGTCTACCCTGGAGGAAGGAACTTTCCTGCATGTGCACAAGCACACTTGTGCTAGCACGTTCATTGTACCATTCGGATGGGTGGATGGACGGACCGATACAGGCAGACTTCGATCTAGATCTAGCTATGTACATATATATGAATATAATATATATAATTGATCTCTGCTTTATTCTGTTTCATTTTAACAATGGTGTGGTTAAGAGGGTAACCTGAAATTCTTTGCTATTTTTTTCTTATTCTCAATCCATTCTCTGCAGACTGGATATGCATGCATGTGTGTGTATAAAGAAAGCAACCTGACCACTCCCCTATTGAGGAACAAATAACAAACTGAGATTTATTTATGTGGTATACACTCTATAGCAGTTGGAGTGTTTGAGTTAGATCTTCCTGTACTAATGGGATACACACACCACCCCAGCCAGCAAAAAAAAAAAAATAAAAATAAAAATAAATAAAAGAAAGAAAAAGAAAAGAAAAAAAGAAAGAAAAGCCAGAGGGAAGATAGGGAAAAAACAAACTGCAAAGAATTTATATAGTTTAATGCTATTTATGTAAAACTTTGACCCACAAAATACAATAGTATCCTATCCAGGCATCCATACATACTAAAATAAAAAAAACCTGAATGGAAATAATACTCTGAAGATTGATTATTTTTGGAGAGAGAGAGAAGGGATGATGGTGGTATGTAGGGGTGTTTTAGCTATTATCTGTAACATTCTATTTCTTGTAAAAAAAAAGATTCTGAAGCAAAAAGTGGAAAATGTTAATATTTGGTAAATGTGGCTAGTAAGCAAATGGGTGTTATATATTTTCTCAGATTTTCTCTTTGAAATATTAACTTAAAATGTCTATCTAACCTAGAAAAAGTACGATCCTTTAATCTTTGAGTTGTAGATTAATTTGTTGGAATTCTGTACCTCTTTGAATACATTCACTTGTAATTTAACATATTGAAGAAAATGTGAACTGTTTATATCTCCATGGTCTCATTCAGTGGTCTTTGCTATCCCAGGCTTCATTGCAGTGAGTAAATGGTTAAGAGTACCCTGAAATGCTTTGATTTTTTTTTGTTCTTATTATTAATTCGTTCTCTGCACACTGTTTAATTCAACCTTTGCTTTCTCATTGTATGTTCACTAGAACAGAAGCTCTGTGAGGGCTGGGATTTTGTTATCTGGCTCTTGAGCATCTGGAGTAATTAACGTCTGGCACACAGTAGGTTTCAGTAATATTTGGTGCATGAAAGAATAAAAGGATAAATAGTGAATCTCCAGCTGGGAATGCTTTTCACAGCCTGTTAGTTTATGCATGTAACATGACTAGTGCATATTATGTGCCAAGTGAATTTACTGTAAAAGACATTATGAGATGCTTCTATGCTAATTTATTCTTTACTTGCCTCCTAGAACTTAACAGTTTCTTTCTCAGGGCCAGCTTGTCAGCTATCCTTCTGTGAAAGATGAGAACCCAATTACTCCCACCCTTACTCCCTTATTATATCTTTTACCCCTTTTATATATCTTGGTTATGCCTTTCTGATTAATTCTGAGTTAAACTTAGTATCTGTCTGGACACAGTAGGATGTTTATTTATACCTGTTTCTCTAAAGTCTCTTATGATTTCCACTTTCTGTGTTTGCTTTTATGGTGCTTGCTGTTCTATTACCATCTTTCGTATAGTCTTCACAATGTAAACTGCCTCAAAGTTTTTTGAAAAAATTCGGGTGACATTTTATTTCCATAGAGAATGATATTCTTGTAAAGTGGTAGATTCGTCACTCTTTTTTTTTTTAAATGTAGTTATTTAAAACGTACCTGGGATCCAGTGTTTTTTAACAGAATTCAGTTGTGAATTTTATGAAGCAAATGGTTATTTCGTGTTACGGGATCAGTTGTATCCTCCCAAATTCATATTTTCGAGCACTCACTCCTGGTATCTCAGAAGGTGGCTCTGTTTGGAGATAAGGTCTTTAAAAGGGTGTTTAAGTTAAAATAAAGTCATAAGGGTGAACCTTAATCCATTATGGCTGTCCTTCTAAGAAGAGATTAAGATGCAGTACAGAAGGAATACCACAATGTGAAGACACAGGGAGGGGCCAGCTGCCAAGGAGAGCGGCCTCAGAAGAAATCAACTCTGCCAACACCTTGATCTTGGGCCCTTGGCATCTAATTGTGAGAGAATAAATTTCTGTTGTGGAAGCCACCCAGTCTGTAGGATTTGTTGTGGCAGAAAAGTTGAAAACTAATTGTACTTGGTAAAGTACACAAATACAAGCACATTTATCTTTTATTTTGTAAACCTAAATTTTAATACATAATAACCTGCCTTATATATCTTATGGAAATATGGAATCTTATAGTAAGGAAGTTAAAGAATTACATATGTGTATTTTGTACACTAATACTTTGTTTACATAGTTCTTTATACTTTAAATACAGTGTCATACATTATCTCATTAGATAGTAATCTGACATTAGTGACTTTCCTTAAAATACGTTCCAGTGCGTGGCAATATTTCAGTATATATGTGGCCATAGGACTGAGTGATACATTCTTCTATTATAATTAGTGCCTATAATAGTGACTTTGAATGACTAGTACCTTTCAAAGGCACTTTGCCTCCTCAGATTTCATGTTAAATTTATTCTCATTCCAGGAAGTGGAAAACAATGTATATTAATATGGTAGCAAACAGGAATTCAGAATATGAAATTAGCTCAGATTTCTCATTCTTTGCTTCAGTTAACTGGTAAATACTATTTACTGCACTGACTTTGTAGTAAGTAGTCATGCTGGTTTTAGCTTAATCACCCCAGGTGATTTGTGAATTGCTAGTAAGAGACATCAACGATTATAAAATTTTGATCAGTGGTTAGCATCTTTTGCTTCTAAAATGGAAGATGTGATAATTAATAGTGTAGTCATTATTTTCTCTGGTAGCAAGCAGGGAGGTCAGTTCTTTGACATTTTAAGATAGATCATGAAACTTCAGTATGAAAAAAGATTGGTTTTGAACCTGCTCACTTTTTTAGCATTGATTTGCTTTTATTTTGCAACATGGCAAATATCAAGAAAAAACAGCTCGGATTATTGCATTCCTCTCTTATTTGTTTTTCTTCATCATCCCTCAAAATTCTGTTTCTATTTCAAATGCTACAAGAAAATAAAAGGGAGTAACTTGTATAAAATAGTCTACACTCAGTTTTGGGTATTCTTATTTTTAATAACTCTGGGCTTTAAAAGTCTTGGAATCTTTAATCCCTACTTTCAGCAGATACCATAAGAATTATTTTGGATAAATTATTTTAAAACAGACTGTAAACTATAGTTTAAAAACAACTCCCAATAACTACAAATGTTGTTTATATGGATTAATCAGTGAAAATGAAGTATATTTTCTCTTGACTTGGATTTTATGTAAAGCAGGTCTCTTGTAACTAATCAGATCTTATATTTACATAGCCTTCCTTCAATATTCCCCCTTTAATTACCTCCATTATATATGTACCCAGAAGGTAGTTGGTGTGATGGTGTTGCACGTTCTGCATTCCTTTGCATTCCCGGCAGCTGTGATACCAAGGGCTCCCTGCACGAATGCCTACCTACCTCTGGCTGCTAGAGCTTACCTAAGGGGCAAATTTTTTTTTAAATTTTTTTAAGGATTTTATTTATTTATTTGAGAGAGGGAATGAGATAGAGCATGAGAGGGGGGAGGGTCAGAGGGAGAAGCAGACTCCCTGCTGAGCAGGGAGCCTGATGCGGGACTTGATCCCGGAACTCCAGGATCATGACCTGAGCCGAACCAACTGAGCCACCCAGGTGCCCCTAAGGGGCACATTTATCACAGCCCGGCATGGGCACAGGGCAGGAGGGCAGGGCAGTAATGTCTCTCTGATTTTCTTTGTCTTTACTTTCCTGTCACGATGGAAAATTTGGAATTTTTATATTTACTAAGAGAATGATGATACATATTACAATTTAAATAGTAGAGTTCATTTAATTCTTTTTTTTTCCTATCCATCCCTGTTTTTTCACTAATAAATTTATTTCCCTTTGGGAAAGTATTAAGCTACAAAGGAATACTTGATGGATAGTAAAATTAACAAAATAATTTTGGTGGTTTTAGAGAAGGGTTTCACAGTTAAGATTTGTTTTTGACAAGGATACTTAGTTTCTGTTCAGCCAAGATTTTTCTGTTCTGAATAGTGTTCGAATGTAATTCACTTTATCTCCAGTGACCATACTTTTTCCTGGCTGCTAAAGCTGAGTAACCCTTCAGATTGATATTTTCTTTCCGTAGATATCTTGATAAATCAATCAGTTTTGAGTCAAGTCCAGTTGATTTGGGAACCCACGTGGGTAAATGCCTTGAAAATGCCTCTGGGGACCAAATTAAAATTGAGACTCTTTTGTTTTGTTTGGTATTTGTTATTTTTCTTATGTCAAAAGCCCCAAATACCAGTGCATTTCAGACTAGACATTTGTGTTTTATATGGGCAAAAATCACATAAAATACACTTGAGGGGCAACAGCCAAAAGCAAAAACATTTCATGACTCACTATTAGTATTCCTGACTGTTCATCCAAGAAAGACACATCCTTTCATTTTACATCTCTCTGGCCTGGATCTATTGCTGAATTAAACACTTGAGGACAATCCTCTATCTTTTATTTTCAGTTTTTAGAGAATAGCTCACAATTTGGCTTCTTAATACAGACAGGGTCTTTTGTGTTATAATTTAGTCACTTTTTTGGGTTTTACAGAACGGCTTTTGAATTAAAATCTCTGCCAGGATTATCTCAGCCATAAGCAAGTGGATATCTCAGTGTTTCACCCGCTGTCACCTGTGACATAACGTTCACATCATAGCCCTTGGTTTCCAATCAGTTTCTCTGGGATGTGTGATAGAATCAATCACATTGGGGAGGTTTTTTGGAATGCATATGCCTGTGTCCTACCCTTAGATGTCTTGCTTTAGAAGGTTGGAGGTGGTAGCTGGGCATACGCAATTTGGAAAACCTCTCAGTGTATTGTGATGTACTCTGTGGTGAGGAGACTTTGACTACGCCATGTGACTATACGCGAAATGCTGAATATATACCTCTGGCAGTACTCCAGGGAAATTTCACCTGTCAACTGTGAACCAGAGATAAGATATTTTTAGTAAAAATTGCATTTTTATTGACAGTATTTGGAATTTCCAAATTTTGTAAGGGTAAATCTATCATACTATGTAGTGGGTCTTGAATTTTAAACACTATATTTGAATTTGGCTTTTTGGTCACTTGTTAATTCATGCAACAGCATCATTTCAATCTTCTTCTTAAAACATTATCTTAGGGACACGTGGGTGGCTCAGTCAGTTGAGCATCTGCCTCCTGCTCAGGTCATGATCCCGCAGTCCCGGGATCAAGTCCCACATCGGGTTCCCTGCTCAGTGGGGAGGCTGCTTCTCCCTCTGCCCCTCACCCCACTCTTGTGCTCTCTCTCTCACTCTCTCTCTCTCTCTCACTCTCTCTCTCTCTCTCTCTCTCAAATAAAGTAAAATCTTAAAAAAAAGTATTCTCTGGGGTGCCTGGGTGGCTCAGTCGCCCAGTAGAGTTTACAGGCAGTCGCCTGCCTTCGGCTCAGGTCATGATCCCAGGGTCCTGGGATCGAGCCCCGCATCCCGCTCCCTGCTCGGCGGGAAGCCTGCTTCTCCCTCTCCCACTCCCCCTGCTTGTGTTCCTTCTCTTGCTGTGTCTCTGTCAAATAAATAAATAAAATCTTTAAAAAAATTTTTATCTTGTGTCCTCTAATGTTCCTCTCTTGTGGTCATCTTTCTGCTCTCAGCTCCTCAGGCTCTCTTGCTTGCTTCTCATCCTGAAACTCCACAAGGTTTGTTCAGATCAAAAACTTCTTTTTTTTCTCCCTACACCATTATCTGTAATGATCTCACCCTTCTTCAAGGCTCTCTCTCTACCATCTGTATGTCAATGATGCCCAAGTTTTATCCTCAGCTTTAATCTTATTGTAGGTGGTAATTCATTTCAGTGGTTCAGTCATGAGTAAAGGGTAGACTGATGGCTATCGCAGATGAAGACAGGACTTTTCATCATATTCAATGGTGCCTTATTAATGCATTCATGTCAGATATCTTCTCTAAAAGAATTAGGAAAAACCCATACTTGCTTTATCAATTTTTCTGTGTTTATAGTTCTTATCTTCTCATAATCTTATTCTGTGTATGTTTCCTAGGACTGCTTATAAGAAATTACCACTAAATTGATGGCTTAAACAACAACAACAAAATTTTTTTAATATAGTTTTGCATGCTGGAAGTCTGAGATCAAGAGGTTGGTAGGACCACGCTCCCTCTGAAGGTCTAGGAGAAAATCCTTCAGTGCCTTTTCCTAGCTCCTGCTGGCTCCTCATAGTCTGTGGCGTTTTTTTGGATTATAGCTGCAGCACTCCAGTCTCTGCCTCCATCTACATGCGGTCTTTTTCTCTGTGACTCTCTGTGTGTCCTCTCTCCTTCTTATAAGGATACACACCATTGAATTTAGGCCCACTGTAACCCACTATGACCTCACCTTAATTATTTCTGCAAAAGACCCTATTTCTAACGTTCTGAGTGGACATGAAGTTTTGGGGAAAAAAAAATTTGGATACTAACCCAGTCTTATCCGTACCAAATATCCAACACAAGAGACAGCTATGACATAGAGCTAGAGGGAAAAATCTAGACAATGACTGTCAGACTCTGTTTCTTAACATGTGTGTGGCTTTGTTCTGTGCCTCAACTTCCTCATGTATAAAATGAGATACTAGTGCCCACCTCATGAAACTGTTGTAGAGTTAAAATATTCCGTGTATGTAAGGTGCCGAGAATAATGCCTAGCACATCTGAGCCATAACTGCTCTCAAGTTTTCTTGCATAATCGGCCTGTGAAGGTGCTTCCCAGAAAACTTTCTTACAGCTTCATTCTTCCTTCATTCACCCTCTTCCAGATCTTACATCTTATTTAAGTTCTTTCTCCTTCTCACCATAGTCATTTGCGAGGTGTTGCCAGAGGGATACAATAGGAGAGCCTTTGCACACCTTCAAGGTCAGATGTGGATCACCCCAGTCAGAAGCCCCTGCACGGCTGAATGGCTAGAGTTTGTGGGGCCCATTGTGCCTCCAGATGCCTGTGGTTGCATGGGATCCCTGGAATGTTAATGAATTTTCATATTTCCCTTTAAGTTACTTCTGTAGCTGGAACAAAGCATTTCTGAGCTGGGTCCCAAAGCGGCATTCTCGTTCACTAACACCCTCATAGGAAACTGCACTTGAGGCTTTCTTGTCAGTTTTAAGAGCCTATAAAAGGCATTCTAGGTTCACAAAGCTAGTTTAAAATCTCCCAGGCCTAGCACTGGAGCTTTGGTGACATAGTTACACTCAATATTCTGGGGTTCCTTTAGACTGTGTGCCTTACAAGGCTGAGATAGATGTATGGCAACTAAGTGGGGACTGTGAGATAAGGGAAGGTACTCTCATCTTTCCTCTTGAGAACCTTCTGGCCTCAGTAGAAGTGATTTCACTTCAAAGCATGCTTCATTTCGTATTACTCTCTGCAGTGTTTTTTCTCTTAAAATTAAACATACCAGGTATGTCAGGTGGTCTCATTGCTTCGAGATTACATTGGAACTGCAGATACATTCACGGAAGGAAATTAGAGTCCTTTGAATTCTTTTCTGCTGTTAGAGACCAGTGGCAAGAAAAGAGACATAATCAAGCCAAGTGATTTATATATGTAAGCTTGGGTATTCAATATAATTTATAAATGTTTGTTGTTTAGATGTAAGTGCTAATTTCTATTGAAATTAGAGTATTTAAAATTTCAGATAATTCAGTTAAAAAGTTTATTGATGAAGAAGACAACTTATTAAACTGACTCATCGAGTACTTTGGCAATCACATATGCTGTTCCCTGTTTTTTCCTCATTGACTTGTTTTTGGATATTTGATACATACTAATTTATTCAAAACAGACTAGTTTCTTTGTACAGTGGGATGAGCTGAGAAAAGCATTCATTCATCAGTGTTTATTTAGAGTGTGAATTTCACTGACTTGGTGCCAGCCTCTGAGACTTGAACTTTTGCTTAGTGAATCTAGAAGAGAGAATTGATGTGTAAACCATTAAATTACAATATAGTGTGAAAAGGGCAAGAGATGACAATGATTAACTCTATCTAGGAATGAGGGTGGGGAGAAGTCTGCTAAGAGGAGGTTACACCTGAGCTGTGTTTTGAAACATGAAGCTTGTTGGCTGATGTGCACAAAGAAAGTGCCATTCATCGTAAAATCTCGTGTGTTTAAGAACTACGGGCAGTTTGGTTTTGCTAGAGTTTACAGTGCATGGTTCAGTTTCTAGTAGCTGTAGTCTTTGATGTACTTTGTAGAAAATCAGAAAATTTTATTGATCTCATGATATTTACCAAAGCATTTGTAGGGATAATGTAATACTGAATTATTTAATACTTGCATAAGTGACTGTAGATTAAGCCCTGATAACTGATATCCCAATATTAGAGATTTGAAAGGTATTAGGTAATACTATAGTCACAGCATTTTCATCTTCCCTTCAGTCCTCCAGTATATCTACATACTACAGCATTCCCATTAATAATGGTGGCTTACCATGGCAATAACCCTTAATCTTGGGCAGTGGTAGGAGGGTATGCCCACATGGAGGGTTGTATTTGCCAAAGTTGCCCTGGTTCTTGTAACAAATCTCCAAAGACAAATGGATTAACACTCTAGATGTTTATTTCTTGCCTAAGTGCAGAGTGAGAGTTTTTGACTGGTAACAAGGTATTGGGTGGGAGGTTAGGTGGGAGGGAGTGGACTTGGCTCAGTAGAGTTGCTCAGGGATCTAGGCTGACAGATGCCCTGAATCTTTTCAGCGTGTGACTTCCAAATTGATGTTGGGTTCTCCAGCCAAGTGCCATGTGGGAGAAGTGAGAATATGGAGAAACTCTATCAGATTTGTATCTACCTAAGCCCTGAAGTGATATACATGTCACATAAGTGGCACTCTGTTCATGTTCCCTTGGTGACAGTTAACCATAGGGCCCCACCTGCATGCACAGGAGGATGGGGAATGTGGTCAACGGCGGGACCACTGCTTCTCAACAACTCAGTGCTATTGAAGATAACCACAAATCTTTCATGGATAACCAATGGTCTCTGCAGCCAGGGTGTATTAAAATTTCTAAGGGGTTTAAGAGGGTTTGGGAAAAATATGTAGCTTGGGAAAGCCTGCAGGTGATTCTGGTATGTCCTATAAAGGCATTTTTCTCTTCTCACCTTATTCCAGTACCAGCCAAGCAAACATCTTCATATGCAGATAAGGATCGTGAAATTCAGGGAGGTTAAGCATTGGAGTTGAATGTTAAATTTTGATTTAGTATTTCATGCACATCATTCTGATTTTGATTATTCTTTTTCTTTGGATTTTTCATTATGTGCATGCTTATTTATTTATTTTATTTTCCAGCCAGTTTTCAAAGTCAATTTTCCTTAAAGTTCAGAAGTTTTACAAGTCTTGGAAAAAAATACTTTTAAATACATTCAAAAATATATATGGCTTTTGGGAGAGGTGCAAATCCTCGGATTCATGAGGATTTTATTTAATTTTTTTATTTGAACATAATTTTAGTTACAATTAGTAAAGATTCCATTAGGTAATAATTTCCAAGTGGACAGTATACACGTATTATTTAGCTCATAAGCAGAGTTTGAGTGTGCTTTCTGTCCATTTCAACAACAGATGCTTTACATCATTAAGTTATAAGCTTACTTATCTAAGAGGCAGTGATGACTCTTAAGATTAATAACAACAGCAATAACAAAAAACTCTTGGAATGAGATGCAGAATTTCTGTCACTGCTGATAATTTTTTATTTTGAAAAAGTCACTTTCTTTTGTTAGCCCTTATGAGGATGGATTAAAGCAGTAAATGAGATTCATAGTACGACAGGTTTGAACCACAAGCTTCCAGTCCTCTTAGAACCATTTGATTTCAGTATGTAAAGTTTGCTTTCTAGGAAGTTCTGTTGTCTTACATTCATTCTCACTAATTAGTTCACTAATTAGTGTGTGTGTGTGTATGTGTGTGTGTGTGTGTGTGTTTATAGCTAACTATGTTTCAGGTTCTGTGACGGGGGTAGATGGGTACAAAGTGCTCTCATGGAGTTTATGTTTTAGTGTAGCACTTTCAGTAGAATTTTCTGTGATTTTGGAAGTGTGTATTTATACTCTTCACTAGGCACATGTGGCTACTGAGTATTTGAAATGCAGCTAGTGTAACTGAGGAACTGAATTCTTAATTTTACTTAATTATAATTAATTTAAGTTTAAATAGCTACATGTGCTGGTTACTGGCTATCTTATCGCACAGTGCAAATTTAGGGGAAGATATATATTATTCAAATAATCACACCACAAAATGTAAAATTGCAATACTAATAAGTGGTGTGAAGGAGACACGTATGATGCTTTCAGAGCTGTGGAGGTTTAGTTGACTTATACAGGCAGGTCGTTAAAGGCTTAAGTTTGGGTTATAGAGATGGAGAGAAGTGGACCAAGTTGAAGGATGAGTAGGGTATAAAATGGACAGGATCTGGTGGTTGGAAAAATGGGGTGAAGGTATGTGGTTTCAAAATGGTTTCTAGATTTCTTGCTTATATGATGGAAGGTACGGAACTTACTCATTAAGAGAGAGGATGCCGAAAAAGGACCAGGTTTGTGGGTGAAGCAAATGATCTTAGTTGTGTAATATTGGGTTGAATATATAGGCCTGAAACACAGAATAGAGGTTTGGGCTGGATATATACATTTGGTAATTGAAGCTATGAGCTTAATGGTAGGTAAGCATGTAAGGAAGAAGGATGGATGATGGATTCTGAGAGAATTTAAGAGTAATGAACTTGAGGTTCCAATGAAGTCTGAGAATGATCTTCCTGGATACCGTTGAATAGTAGACTTAGAGGAAAGAAGCTGATGGTTTCTTTAAGATGTTTGAATAAGTGATTCTTGAGATAAAACATTTGGGGATGTTGATAATATTCAAGATCTGCCAATGGAAATGGATGACCAAACCAAGAGGTGGTAGTCATGACGATTATGGGAAAAAGAGACCATACAGATTATTTAAAATGAAAATATATTTAATATCATTTTGACTAAAAAAGCTGTCGAAAACTCTTATTAGAATTGTAAGGTGTTAACATGTATTTCATAATGTGCATATATTTAAGTGGTAATGCATACACTATATGAAATTCATTTGTTATGGTACATAATAGAGCTAATGATCACATTATATCTCTTAGGGAGGTTTTGATCATTTTCAATTGGTAGGTTTACTGTTGAAGGTAACTTCAGGATGATTAGAGATAATTTACTCCATTATTTAAAAAATTTATGTGACCTCCTTAACCTTGGCAGGTACCAATAATAAAATGCCTTGAATTTTCATCTGTGGCTTTGAAGGTATTATTGTAAATTAAGTCACCTGTCCGTGCTTTGAAATCTTTAAAACTGAGTATTTGATCACCCATCTTTCATTGGCATTGACTGTTTTTAGCTGCCCTTTACTTTTTTCCTTCCATTTTATAATTAATTAAAACCACAACCTGGAAAGAACATGAGTTATTTGAATCCTGCTTTGAAAAAAACCACTGAAGTTTTAATACCTTCGGGGAAATTGATAGTTATCAAAACCATTTTAAATCACTCTCTCTAAACCAATTCTTACTCCTTCTCCCATACTTGAAAAAAGTACACTGAAGTTGACCTTTCTAGCTTGGGCTAAGTTGTAAAATATAACTCGAAAATTATTTTTAAAATAATTTGAGTATAATAGTCTAGTTTGACAAAGGTTACATCTTCTCTTGACTCTAAATAAATATTTTTGAAATCAAGGCACATTTAATTAACATAATAAACATATCAGTAGAAAGAAATGATGTAAATGATAGTATAAAGGAAAATACCAACTTTCAGTTATGATTTTATTTGATTATTTCTGTTGTTTTATAGTTGCCACTTGTTTGTGTATAGGCACAGTTACACTTTATCATCTTATCAGCTCCACAAATAATAACAAAAAGGAGTTTTTTCAATTAAAATTATTCTAGAATGAAAGATACTAGACAATTCTATTAAAATTATACAAATATGTATGTATCACAGTGCATTAGTAAGAAAGTAAGTTCTTTATTCTTATGTGTAGCCTCATCTTAAATGGTG
This sequence comes from Callorhinus ursinus, assembly GCF_003265705.2. Taxonomy (NCBI): domain Eukaryota; kingdom Metazoa; phylum Chordata; class Mammalia; order Carnivora; family Otariidae; genus Callorhinus; species Callorhinus ursinus. Next base: position 77,685,147 of record NW_027397066.1, read on the forward strand.
GATGTAGCAAGAGGGTAGTTTTATTCAGTATTATTCACAAAGAAATGCAACTTGTATCTTTAATGTATTTAAACTTCTTCATGAGCTTACTCTGCCAGGTACCAGGCTACTAAAAATATGTCCTTGCCAGTTAGTAGTATTTTAGCCTCTACTGGATTAGGCCACTTCTGGTTGACTGATTCTGTTTGGTGTAAAATACTCAATATTTTATTTTCTCTTGACTCTTCCCATGTTGCTGAGTAAATTGGCATCTATACCTGTTACAGGGAACTTGCTTCTCCTGTGACAATGATTCCATTCGGTATTCTCTCCATCATTGTGAGTTCTTTGCTATTGGGAGCCTGATTTGATTTGAGTCTAGACATGTGTCTGTTGAGAGGTGACTGGTTCTTTCTGGACTTCTGGGTTGACATGTAGGTATGTACCACTGAAGCAACTCAGGAACTAAATTCTTAATTTTATCTCTGCTACTGACTTTTAGTTTTGAAGACCTCATTTAAAGCTACCCTTTATCCTGACCCTAGGCCTCTGCCAGCCCACCAGCCCACTCAGCTGGACGGTGTACCTCTCAGTAGGACCTGTGGGAAGTTCTGAATCCCTCTAAGCCATGCCCAAACCGTGGATACCCAGAAACACTGTCTTAGGCTTATGTAACTGTCACTACCCTCTTCCAAGCTGCATAAATATTCCCATGTCATGTAGGGTTTGGAGTTGACATGACCGTTGGTCTTCTCCTAGGGCAATTACTTTCACACTGCTGTGCTACTAAGTGTAATGAGAAATGAACTGAAAACTAGTCCAGCATTGGGACGCCTGGGTGGCTCAGTCGGTTAAACGTCTGCCTTCAGCTCAGGTCATAATCTCAGGGTCTTGGGATGGAGCCCCACATCGGGCTCCCTGCTCGGCAGGGAGTCTGCTTCTCCCTCTCTCCCTGCCTGCCACTCCCCCTGCTTGTGCTCTCTCTGTTAAATAAATAAATAAATAAATAAACAAATAAATAAATAAGATCTTAAAAAAACAAAAACAGGGGCGCCTGGGTGGCTCAGTTGTTAGGTGTCTGCCTTCGGCTCAGGTCATGATCCCAGGGTCCTGGGATCAAGCCCCTCATCGGGCTCCCTGCTCAGCGGGAAGCCTGCTTCTCCCTCTCCCACTCTGCCTGCTTGTGTTCCCTCTCTCCCTGTGTCTCTCTCTGTCAAATAAATAAATAAAATCTTTAAAAAAGAAATAAATAAAATGTAAAAAAATTAAAAATTAAAAAACAAAATCAAAACAAAACTAGTCCAGCGTGATAGGAAAAGTTTCACAAACCAGTACTTACCCTTTCTCCTTGAGACACAACTTACTCTTTTCTATATTATTCTAATAAATTTTTAAAAATGCTACTTGTGACATGGTTAATGTTAATTAACCAGGTTAATTGTGACCTACTAATAGGTCTTCATCTGATGTTTAATAAACATTTGAGAGGCCTGCGGTCTTACCCAGGTATATGAGATGTGAGTCTCCAGGGAAGATTGCCTTATAACTAACTGGATGTTTTAACAGACACTTCTTTACTTACCCACCACAGCATCCCCACCCAGAGGCTTAGGCCAGACAGTCTGATTTTGTGGGGGTCACTTAAATATGATCTTCTTACTCTCCATCTGTCTTTCCCTCCCATACTCTCCTGTGGCCAAAAGGGGCAGCCTCCTTCCTTCTGTATGTTGGGGACTTCTTTTGTGTCATAGGCTGAGCCATTTCTGTATTTCGATTAAAATCTATGATCCTGTCATCCCGCGCTTCATATGGGAATGGAGATTACTAATACAAATATGTTACTTTAATGTGACCCCCAGACCATGATTAGGATCCTATTATTATTCTGGGAGATACTTTGAGTCATTTTTTTTTTCTGCTATGGAAAAAGGTGGTGAATAAACGTGGGTACGGTACTGTTATTTTGCTGTCATATTCTTTATTCTTTGAAACTAAATATCTTTCAATTGTTTATAAATATTAATGATTCTTTAAACTCTGTATTGGATTATTGTGCCACGAGGGGAAAAAAGTAGGTGTTTGCAAGTTTTCACTGTCATTGGGTTCAGAATTTCCAGAAGATTCTTCAAATACAATTTTATATGAGGTTTAAAAACAGATATGGTAGACTTTATGTATCTTGTAACTGAAGGTTTGTACCTTTTGACTTCCTTTACCCACTCCCAATTCCCAGCCTCTGGCAATCGCCAATATATTTTCTGCATCTATGAGTTTGCATTTTATAAGTCTGGGATGTAATGTATAGCAGAGTGACTATAGTTAACAATATTATATATTTGAAAGTTGGTAAGAGAGTAGATCTTAAAAATTCTCACGACAAGAAAAAAGTTTGTAACTATCTGGTGGTCCATGTTAACTAAACTAAATTGTGATAGCCATTTTGCAATATATACATATATTAGATCATTATGTTGTACATCTAAAACTAGTATATTGTATGTCAATTATATCTCCATTAAAAAACAGAATCATAAAACAAAATCAGATGTGGTAGATACAGTGAAAAAGGAGGAAAAAAAGATGTTAATTGTATTTTCTATGTTAGTTAAAAGGCATTCTGACAAATTCTTCTAAATGTGACAATAAACTCCTCTTTCTAAAGAGCAGTTGTTTCAACTTCTTTTGTAAATGTAAAATATGACCCAGAGTTTTAAATTTTTTTATTGCTTTTTGGTTATTTTTATTGAAATCCTTATTGTCTCTTGTTACATAACTACATTAATTATATGGCTAGGGCCTAGCTTCTCAACCATTTCCAGAAGAAGCCCCTAGTTTCCATTAAAGGGTTTTATGGGGGCTCCCCATATGTCAAATTTCACATAGCTGGCTGCATTGGCTTTTTATAAAGGTTTTGGATGCGATGCCAAGGCCTCCCACTAATTGTTTAATGGGCTCAGTGTGAGATTTGCATCCCTAACTGGGGAAGCCCCATGTTAAAGGACTGTGGGAGTAAGGAGTTGTCAAACATACCCAGAAAGAGCACTAAAAAAAATTCTGGCAGCTGTACTGTTGTTGCCAAGGAGCATAAGCAGAACACAAAACATGCCAAATGCTGACTGATTTTAAACAGTGACCCCTATTTCAGAGAATACTCACTTCATTACATTTTTAGGAGAAAAACAAATCACAAATAGCTCCATAATTAATTCGAGTGCCCATTTCGGTTTGACACTGGTAAATTATTGTTTTCCAAGTGGTAAAAAAGAATACAACTAATTATTTTTATGTGTTCTTTGAGGGGAGATAACTCATCATGGTTATCTGTGAACATTTAGTTTTAGAATAATGTGTTTAGAGTTGTGTGCTTTATTATCCTTTTTCCCCTAAAAGGGTTAAGGAATTGTGTTTTAGCCCTGTTAACCATTAATTTGCATATATCTACACTAAAAAAAAGTAACTTCTAAATTTTAAAGAATTGTAGTGGCAGAATTGAAATTCTTACTTCTTCACCAGGCCCTGACATTGTTTTTTCTCAGTCTCAAGCAATCTGCTTGGCATTCTGAACCTGTCTTTCCTCTAGAGGCTGAAACAAGATATTTTTGAAGTGCAGTATGACCTCAGAGAGTGCTGTTAGCTTGTTTAATGTTGACATGTGAGCAGAATTATGAGAGCCACACTTCAGTAGGCCTAGAGTAGAAATACAGTATTCTGTAGGAAGATAAATATTACCAGTCTCCTTGCAGATTGATAGTGTTAAAACTAAATGATATATTGAGATTTTTGTGAACTTTGAAATATCCTTTGGATATTTGGTGAAGGAGAAAAATAGAGCTCCTTTTTAGTAACCAAAATATACTCATCTTAAAAAAAAGATTCCTATATTTCAAATAATCATAGATTAGTAATTCTTTATGAAAAACATTTATAATTTTCCTTTGATAAACATGTTTCTTATATGTACCTGTAACATAGATATTTCTTCAATGTGTGGAATGTGTGTGTATGTAATACTTATATGCTATTCTGTCTTAATATAGTAGCAGTGTGTAATATATTCAGCAGACCACAAGTGAAACATGATGTATATTAAGGGCAAAATTAGTTCATTTCTGCAAACTACAAAAAGTAATTTCAGTAGTCTGTTAATAGTCCTTTTTTATACAACTGTTATTTTTGTTTTTAAAAAGTTGGTGGTAAGATTGCAAATCTAAAGCAGAGAGGAACCCTTAATGGTAATTTCCTCATTACTGTGACTCTTAAGACATTTTTATCTCAACTTTAATACCTGATTACCTTTCTATGTAAAATAATTTTAGTCAGCCTGCTATTACTTTGTGAAAAATTATTCCTTAAAACGAGATTTTATCTCTGGATGGCTCCTTGGTATGTCTTTATTTTGAATAAGAATCAACTTAATATTGATGATTTATAAAACCAACCTTACTACTATAAATATTCAGCTGCCCCTACAACTTCTTTTCATAAGCTCAAAATTGTCATTTGTTAATTAGACACCAAATTATGCAGTCTTTTAGCCATTGCCCACATTTTTTCTCTAGGTTGTACTAAAAGTTTCCCTTTATTTTGCGTTCTGAAGGGTCAGTTGCCTAGCGTACTTGTCACTGCTTCTGTGCTGCCGTTGGATGCTTACATTCCAATGGAACTCACATCAAAAGTGCTCTTTAACTGACTCCTTTTCTAATGTGCATCTCAACTGCTTATAACCATGCAAGATAGCCTTGTGTATAAATCCATTTTACACAGCTTTTCTTCATCAGACACTTCAGTTATAATTATTCTATCAAATATCCTTCTCTGCATTTATTATGTATGTGGTGGTAAAATTTTAAAATGAAAAAACAAAAAACAAAAAATATACCAACTCAGTATTAGAATACATGATAGTGTTCTGAGTTATTTTTAATTAATATTAGTATTTAGCATATTTTTAATATTTTCTCAGTTCCAAATGTACTTCATATTTTTTATCTGAATCCTTTAGCATTTGTGTTGTTATTCCTATTTGCAGATGAGAGTATTAAGTCTTAGGGGAGTTAAGAACCTATCCCATTGTATGAATCATGGAACACTACATCAAAAACTAATGATGTAATGTATGGTGATTAACATAACATAATAAAAAAAACTATCCCATTGTATTAGCAATGAAATTGAATTAATAAACAAAAAAACTTCCAACAAACAAAAGCCCAGGACAGATGGCTTCACAGGTGAATTCTACCAAACAGTAAAGAAGAGTTAATACATATTCTTTTCAAACTATTCCAAAACAAAGAGGAAGGAAAGCTTCCAAATTTATTCTGTAAGGCCAGCATTACCCTCATACTAAACCCAGATAAAGACACTAGAATAAAAGATAACTACGAACCAATATCTTTGTTGAATATAGATGCAAAAATCCTCAACAAAATATCAGCAAACCGAATCCAACAATACATTAAAAGATCATTCACCACAACCAAGTGGGATTTTTTTCTAGGGGTGCAGGAGTGGTTCAATATTTGCAAATCAAATGGCATGATACATCACATTAACAATAAAAAGGATAGAAAACATATGATCTCAATAGATGCAGAAAAACCATTTGACAAAGTACAACATCCATTCATGATAAAAACTCTCAACAGGGGTCCCTGGGTGGCTCAAGTCAGTTAAGCCTCTGCCTCCAGCTTAGGTCATGATCCCAGGTTCCTGGGATCGAGCCCCACATCGGGCTTCCTGCTCAGTGGAGAGCCTGCTTTTCCTTCTCCTTCAGCTGCTCCCTCTCTCTCTTTCTGTCAAATAAATAAATAAAATAAACAAAATAAAATCTTAAAAAAAAAAAACCTCTCAACAAAGTAGGCTTAGAGGGGAGCATACCTCAACAACATAAAGTCTATGTATGAAAAACCCACAGCTAACAACATAGTGGTGAAAAACTGAGGTCCTCGCCACAACAATCAGAAAGAAAAAGAAATAAAAGGCATCCAGATTGTCAAGGAAGAAGTAAAACTTTCACTGTGCAGGTAACATCATTGTCTATATAGAAAACCCTAAAGACTCCACTAAAAAACTATTAGAACTTATAAATGAATTCAGTAAAGTCACGAGATACAAAGTCAATATACAGAAATTTGTGCAATTCTATACACTAGTAAGTAGCAGAAAGAGAAATTAAGAAAATAATGCCATTTACAGTTACACTAAAAATAAAATACTTAGAAATAAACTAACCATGGAGGTGAAAGACCTGTACTCTGAAACTATAAACCACTGATGAAAGAAATTGGAGATGACACAAACAACTGGAACGATATTCCATGCTAATGGATTGGAAGAACCAACATTGTTAAACATGACCATACTTTCTAAGACAATCTACAGACTTAATGCAATCCCTATCAAAATACCAACAACATTTTTCACAGAATTGGAACAAATAATCCTAAAATTTGTGTGGAACCACAAAAGACCCTGAATAGCTAAAGCAGTCTTGAGATAGAACAAAACTAGAAGAGTCACAATCCCAGATTTCAGGATATACTCCAAAACTGTAATAATCAAAACATTATGGCACTGGTACAAAAATAGTCCAATAGATCAATGGAACAGAATAGAGAGCCCAGAAGTAAACTTCTTCATATATGGTAAATAAATCTATGACAAAGGAAGTAAGAATATACAATGGAAAAAAGAGTCTCTTCAGCAAATTGTCGTGGGAAAACTGGAGAGCTACATGAAAAAGAATGAAACTGGACCACTTTCTTATACCATACACAAAAATAAACCCAAAATGGATTAAGGACCTAAATCTGAGACCTGAAATCATAAAATTCCTAGAAGAAAACATAGGCAGTAATTTCTTCTTTTTTTTTTTTAATTTTATTTATTTGTCAGAGTGAGCAAGAGAGAGAGAGAGTGAGCAGCAGGCTCCCCGATGAGCAAGGAGCCTGATGCGGGACTCCATCCCAGGACCCCGGGATCATGACCTGAGCTGAAGGCAGACGCTTAACCAACTGAGCCACCCAGGCATCCCCATAGGCAGTAATTTCTTTGACATTAGGCATAGAAACATTTTTCTTCCTCAGGCAAGGGAAACAAGCAAAATTAAACTGTTGGGACTAGTTGTTCTTGATATTCTGGATACCAGTCCTTAGTCACATTTATTTTGCAAATATATTCTCCCAGTCTGTGTCTTGCCTTTTATTTTCTTAACTGTTGTCTTTCAGAAAATGAAGTTACTTATCTTGATGAGATCCAGTTTAATCATTTTTAAAATTTCATGCTTAGGACTCTTGGTCACCTAAGAAATCTTTTTCTATCCTAAGGTCACAAAATCATTTTCCTATATTTTCTCCAAGAAATTATCCTTGGGGCCAGATAAATAAATAATTGACTTTGACTAAAAAAACAAAAAACAAAACAAAAAACCTGGTGGGACTACACCAAGAGGGGAAAAAAAAAAAACTTTTGCACAACAAAAGAAACCACCAACAAATCAAAAAGGCAACCTACTAGATGGGAGAAGATATTTTAAAATGATACATCTGACAATTAATATCCAAAATATATAAAGAACCTATACAATTCAACACCAAAAATATCTGATTAAAAAATGGGCATAGGACCCTGAATGGACATTTTTCCAAAGTGAAAAAATGCTCAACATTACTAATCATCAGGGAAATGCAAATCAAAACCACAATGAGATACCACCTTCTACTTGTGAAAATGGCTAAAATAAAAAAGACAAGAAATAACAAGTGTTGGTGAGGATGTGGAGAAAAAGGAATCCTCATGCATTGTTGGTGGGAATGCAAATTGGTGCAGCCACTGGGGAGAAAATTATGGCGGTTCCTTAGAATATTAAAAATAGAAATACTATAAGATCCAGTAATTCTACTACTGGGTATTTACCCAAAGAAAATGAAAACACTAATTTGAAAAGATATATTCTCCTCTGTTTACTACAACATTATTTACATAACCAAGATGTGGAAGCAACCTAAGTGTTCCTCCATAGATGAATGAGTAAAGAAGATCTGGTACTTATATACAATGGACTATTACTTAGCCATCAAAAAGAATGAGACCCTGCCATTTGCGAAACATGGATGGACCTGGAAGGTATAATGCTAAGTGAAATAAGTCTACTTGAGAAAGATAGATACCATATTATTTCACTCATATGTGGAGTTTAAGAAACAAAACAAAAAAAGACAAACTTTTAAATACAGAGAACTGGTGGTTGTCAAAGGGGAGGTGGGTAGAGGGATGGGTGAAGTAGATAAAGGGAATTAAGATTATACTTGATGAGTACTGAGTGATGTATAGAGTTATTAAATCTTTATATTGTATACCTGAAACTAATACAACACTGTATGTTAATTATACTTCAGTAAATTGGCTAGTATTGAAAAAAATAAAATTATATTAAAGGAACTATTCTGTAGTTACATAGCAAGTAAGCAGAGTTGGGATATGGTTGCAATAGGTTTATGTACTCTGAAGTTTTATGTTTATGAAGGGAAATATTGAAATAGAAGGGATTTGTTTCAGAGGTACAGATTATATGTTAAAAAAAAAAGAAGAAGAAGATAGCAGGAGGGGAAGAATGAAAGGGGGAAAATCGGAGGGGGAGATGAACCATGAGAGAGGAGGGACTCTGAAAAACAAACTGAGGGTTCTAGAGGGAAGGGGGTGGGAGAATGGATTAGCCTGGTGATGGGTATTAAAGAGGGCACGTTCTGCATGGAGCACTGGGTGTTATACGCAAATAATGAATGGTGGAACACTCATCAAAAACTAATGATGTAATGTATGGTGATTAACATAACATAATAAAAAACGAAATAGAAGGGATTGTTTAGATATTCCAATTCACCTTTTGGTAATTAGTATCTGCTTTGCAGATACTACTCTAGGTAACTACTAATAGTACATGCACAATAATACAATAATTGTTGAATGGATTTGAAAGCCCTCAATTCAAGTTCTCGCATTTCCACTGGATACTGGTAAATGATTGAAACTTCTTGGACTTAAGTTTTTCTGATAGAAAAATAATGAATTTTGGGGTGCCTGGGTGGCTCATTTGGTTGGGTGTCCAACTCTTGATTTCAGCTCAGGTGCTGATCTTGGGGTCGTGAGATCTAGCCATGTGTCGGGATCCATGCTCAGCGGGGAGTTCTCGAGATTCTCTCCTTCTCTCTCTGCTCCAACCCCTGCTCACACACACTCTCTCAAATAAACAAATCTTTAAAAAAGAGAATGAATTTAGGTGTTGGAAAAACTGGATATCCACATGTGTGGAAGAATGAAATTGGACCCTTATCTTACACCATACACAAAAATCAACTCAAGATGGATTAAAGACTTATAACCCTGAAACTTTAAAACTCCTAGAAGAAAACATCGGGGAAAATCTTCATGACATTAATCTTGACTGATTTCATGGATATGACACAAAATGCACAGGCGGCCAAAAACAAAAATAGACAAGTGAGACTACATCAAACAGAAAGGTTTCTGCACAGCAAAGGAAATATCAGTGGTAAAAGGTAACCTACACAATGAGAGAAAATATGTGCAAACTATATATCTGATAAGAGTTAATCTCCAAAGTATATATAAAAACTGCTACAGCTCAATATCAAAAAACCCAATAACCCAATCAAAAAATGAGCTAAAGACTTGGAGAGACATATCTCTAAAGAAGACATATAAATGGCCCAACAGGTATATGAAAAAATGCTCAATGTCATTAGTTATCAGGGAAATGCAAATCCAGGATGTGGAGAAACTGGAAGCCTTGCATACTGTTCTGTTGGTGGGAATGCAAAATGGTGCAGCTGCTGTGGAAAACCATATGGAAGCTTCTCAAGAATTAAAAATAGAACTACCATATGATCCAGCCAGCCATCTGACCTCTCAGTTGAAAGGAGGATCTCAGATATGAGCACTCTCATGTTCATTGCAGCACTACTCATAATTACCAAGATGTGGGAACAACCTGAATATCCATCAACAGATGAAAAGATAAAGAAAATGTGGTTTATACATATACCAGAATACTATTCAGCCCTAAAAAGAAAGGCAGTTCTGTAGTATGTGACACCATGGATGAACCTTGAGGACCTTATACTAAGTGAAATAAGCGACTCACAGAAAGACTAATACTGCATTATTCCACTTGCATGGGCTATCTGAAATAGTTAAATTCATAGAACCAAAGAGTGGAATGGTGGCTGCCAGGGCTTGAGTAAAGGGAAATGGGGAGTTACCAATCAGCAGGTCTAAAGTTTCAGGTAAGCAAGGTGAATAAGCCCTAGAGATCTCATGTATAACATTGTGTCTGTAATCAGCAATACTGTAGTAGCCACTTAAAATGTAAAAGAAAAAGAATATGAACAAAAGAGGAATAACACATTTAGGTTAACTATTCTTTCAGACACAAAGCTCTTTGTTCAAATAAAGTCTTTTTCCAGAAGCTATTTTATTTATTTATTATTTTTTTAAGATTTTATTTATTTATTTATTTGACAGAGACAGACACAGCGAGAGAGGGAACACAAGCAGGGGGAGTGGGAGAGGGAGAAGCAGGCTTCCGGAGAAGCAGGCTTCCCGCGGAGCAGGGAGCCCGATGCGGGGCTCCATCCCAGGACCCTGGGATCATGACCTGAGCCGAAGGCGGACACTTAACGACTGAGCCACCCAGGCGTCCCCAGAAGCTATTTTTATAGAATAGATAAAATCAGACATGTTCTTCTTAGAGATGTAACAGTGGGAGGAAGGAGTGGCTATAAAACTTCCTTGGCTCTGGGGGCACCTGGGTGCCTCGGTTGGTTGAGTCTCAGATTCTTGATCTCAGCTCAGGTCCTGATCTCAGGGTGATGAGTTCAAGCCCTGCGTTGGGCTCCACACCGGGTGTGGAGCCTACTTAAAAAAAAAAAAAAAAAACCACAAAAACCACAAAAACCTCCTTGGCTCTGTTTGCCCCTGCCCCTGGGCAGTTTGAAATGCACTAGATTAGATGATGTTTCAGCTCAAAGATAATTTGGGTTCTAAATCTCTTCTTTTTTTAAAATGATTTTAGTGAGTGAGAGAGACCTCGGGCGTGCACGCGTGGGGATGCAGGAGCATAGGGTGAGGGACCAGCAGACTCCCTGCTGATGTGGATGTGGTGCGAACGCCAGGGCTGGGTCCCAGGGCCCCGAGATCATGACTGGAACTGAAATCAGACGCTTAACCTACTTGAGCCACCCAGGCGCCTCGGGTTCTAAATCTCTTTGACCACGATATGCTGAAAGGTCTGGCCCACGCTTGGACTGGAGCTAAAAAAACGTGAGGAATAAACTAGTCCTGAGGGCGTTGCCATCAGCACTCAGTTGTTTCCAGTTATTGTAGGATCCATTTTAAGGATGTTACGTCTTCTCTAGTATATGTCATTTGGGGGACTCTTTCATTTTTGGAAGAAATGCCTTTTTTTTTTTTTTTTTAAAGATTTATTTATTTGAGAGCGAGAATGAGAGAGAGAGAAAGTGAGCATGAGAGGGGGGAGGGTCCGAGGGAGAAGCAGACTCCCCTCCGAGCAGGGAGCCCAATGTGGGACTTGATCCCAGGACTCCAGGATCATGACCTGAGCCGAAGGCAATCGCTTAACCGACTGAGCCACCCAGGCGCCCTGGAAGAAATTCCTCTTCCTTCTGAGAATGGTTTTCCTTTTCTACCCTGCCCTTAGGCTTTTAGAACACTTACTTGGCACATCTGCATTACTCCTATTTGGAATGGTAGTTACTTGTTCCTTCTGGGACGAGGCAGGAAAGGTGAATTTTATTTTATTTCATTTATTTTATTTTTTAAAGATTTTATTTATTTGACACGGAGAGACATTGAGAGAGGGAACACAAGCAGGGGGAGTGGGAGAGGGAGAAGCAGGCTTCCCATGGAGCAGGGAGCCCGACGTGGGGCTCCATCCCAGGACCCTGGGATCATGACCTGAGCCGAAGGCAGATGCTTAACGACTGAGCCACCCAAGCACCCGCAGATTTTATATTGTATTGCAGTTTTAAATGAAGAGGAAGATTTTTTACATTTATGTACGAGAATCTACGTTTATTTAAAAATCAAAATACATGCACGATTTAAGCAGACTTTTAAGCTTTTAGTGCTTAGTACACAGATGGCTTCATGGCTCACCTATGAGAACTTAAATCTGTGTGCCAGTTACCCCACTGGCCAAAAAAAATTTTAAGTTATCTGAAAGGAGATAGAGAGTCCTAAGCAGAGACATGCGGGGAAGGTGAGTCGAGGAGACACAGCATGAGGATGGAGAGGGAAACAGAGACAGAAAGACATACACAGTAGGACAGTTGATGGAGCACAGTAACCCGAGAAGAATCTCCTGGTCACATCGGCTGTATTACCAGATAAGAAGGATGATGATTCTACCACATTGGATTCTACCAAATTAAGCTTTGTTATCATTTTAAGAAAGAAATAAGCTTAATTTCAGAGTTTTAAAATGAGAAACACTTTGTATGAAAAGCAATAGCTGAGTAAGATATAATGTGCACACTGATTAAGTGGCAAGAAGACCAAACTCTTGAAGGACAGAAATAATTTTTTTTTGAAGATTTTATTTATTTGACAGAGACAGTGAGAGAGGGAACAAAAGCAGGGGGAGTGGGAGAGGGAGAAGCAGGCTCCCTACTGAGCAGGGAGCCCGATGTGGGGCTCGATCCCAGGACCTTAGGATTATTACCCTAGCCGAAGGCAGATGCTTAACAACTGAGCCACCCAGGCGCCCCGGAAAGTTGGATTTTAAAATTACTGAAATCACCCTGTCATTTGAACCATGTCAACTGATAATGTATAATGATTTCTTGTTCTTATAATTCTAGGCAAACTTCCTCTACTCATAAATTGGAGAAAAATAATTTTTTTTGCTTTACATTTTGCTTCTCAACATTATGAAATTTGGAGGAGGTGGGGGCAGTATAAGAGCCTGTTGGGGGAACCTGTGCCTCAATTGCCTTAATTTGGAATAGGTGCACTTTGTGGCATTTTGCTTCTTTTCATGGTAAACATATTCTTGTTTTCCACACCGTAATCTCTCAGAACAGGGCCTGTAAAACAGGGCAGGGGCAAAAGTCTGAGATACAGAATCACAACGTGTCTCAGTCTTGGTTGGTGGGGGGGACTGTTTGGCTCCCTCCTCAGTGTTCATTTGCCACTTCTCCCGACAGCCCGTGGTTTCCTTCTGAGTATCTGTGAATTTCCAGGGAAGCTGACTCCACTTCCTGTATGTAGTTACAATCAAGACAATCAGTGTATTTCATCCTTCTGGCTCTAGTGATGTGTTCAGGTTGGGCATGTGACCTAAGCCAGTGTAATTGAAGTGAATCACAGAGCTGTGGTTGAGCATTTTTGAATAACAGTGCTTTCTTTCTTGGTGATCTTGAGCAAAGGGAGTATTTAGCCTCAGTAGTTATTGCCCCCTGTTTTGGAATAATGAGCTAAAATGGTAGCATGGAGAAATGGGTGTTTGGTTATTTTATGGAACCATTGGATCAAGCCTGACTTGAAGACTATAGTGCTTCTTAACTTTTCAGTTATGGGAGCAAGTCTCCTTTATGTGTAGGTTAGTTTGAATAAATCATTGCCAGTGCATGAGTTTTGCCTGATATATCAAAGCCTTTGGAACTTTTACCTGGACCTTCCTAATTTAGTTGACTTTCTTAGAACTAAAATCTCCTGCCTGCTTAGACCTTAGATTCCTAACCTATTAAGTGAAGAGTTATATTGGACAATACAAAATATCTGTTGGATAACCGTTTCTCTCTGCTTCCAAGAAGTGTAACTCATGTCTGTTATATCAGAAATTTGTTGACCTCCCTCTTCCTATTTAGCAAGACTTATCCCACTACCATCCAGACGTCAGGAATGTGGATCTTCTAATACCATACACACAACAGCATAAATGGCATACTTTTAGTCAGTTTCACAGTCTGATTACCTCTCTCCTTTTTCACCCCAGAAACATTTTTTTTAGAGATGCAAGTTTTTGAGAAAGAGATGGACATAAGACTGATGAAGAGTGATTATTTTCCTACCAATTTTTCCATTAAAACTGTTAAGAAATAACACATGACTATAGGGAACTGATAGTTAATGATGCCAAAGATAAGTAGTCTGTCTCAGTATAAACCAGCTAATTTTGTTGTTCTTTTTTAAATAACATGCTGGCTTCCTAACCTTAGCCAGCTATCAGTTGTCAGTAGTTAAAATAATTATTTGAAAATAGTTTCACAGATCAGTTCAAATCTTTGACCTAGTGTTAGAAAAATAACTTGGAGCAGATTCCTTAAAGATCTGCTAATAAGTCCATGTCAAGTTCACATGTTAAGGATAAACACAGAAGTGTTTCAAAACATGGGCATGATAGTGGGGGATTTTAATGGGAATTTGGATATTCATAAGGACTTTAACCATCGATTCAAAAAGATAAGCTACAGAACCATGTGGATTTTTCAAGCTGAATGGGTGCTGATGGTGATTTGTTGGGGGTATGGTGGTGGTGGTAAAAATTTTATTGGATTGTGCCAAACGGTGACATGCAGCAATCAGGGCTTTATAAGAATTCAGTGAATGGTAATTTGCAGCAATCCAATTTCATGCAGCAAAGATTACCTGCAAGGCACAAATTTCTTTTTCTTTCTTTTTCTTTTTGTTAAAACGACAACTCTGATATGTGTGACTCAGTGATGAATGACTTTGTGAAGTACTATTTATAAAAAATAAGTGTGCTTCCTCAGATTGCACTGTGGGAAATTTAATGCTTTTTTTTTTCTGAACAGATGTTTTACAGATTTTGCAAATTTTCTATCAAACTCTTGGTCTTTTCTATAAAGAAAAATTACATGTTATATTTAGGTCTTATTTATATTGCCCTAATTTTTCTGTTATACTTGCGAATGAGACTTGAGCAACAAATATTCCTGCATTCTGAAGTATTACTTAAATTCAAGATATTTAAATTTTATAATTTTTGTTTAAAGCCAACCATAATATTAGCCTAGAGGAGTTTGCCCTGGAGTTCAGATGCATCTGCCATTTTGAATGGATGCTCCGGGGACCTGTCTTATTTTGTTTCTCTCAAGAACACCTTGTTAAATTTGGTGATCATGTCCAAAGTCAGCAATGCATGCTGAGTTTCATGAGTTATTTGGCTATACATTGGGTTGCATTTTTTTTAAAGCTGTCACTATTTTCATTGAATCTTACAGTGTTATATTGATTTATAGTTTGTGTGTGTATATGTGTGTGTGTGTTGTGGCTACATTTGCTTTTTGCAGTTAAAAAAATAGTTTAAAATAGTACCTTTGAATGGTGTTCATAAGGTGAAAATCTAGTAGATAAAATTCAGAAAACAGATGACTTCAAATTAACTTATGTGTTGGCTTTTAAAAAACATGTTTAATTTGAAGCATTTCATTTTATTTTCAAACTTAAAAAGGCAATTTTTCCCTGTGGTAGAATAATAGGAGTTATTTTTAAAAAGAAATTTCCTGTCTCAAAGTTGATCTAATATTTACTTTCTTTGCTTGAGAGTTATTTGCAAGTAATACATTCATTTAAAGTTCTTTAAGTTTCACTGACAATAACTGGTAAACTTGGATGATCTGCACCCAATCAACCCAAGTCACAGGCTTCATGCACAAAAAAAGGACAGTAGGAGCTCTAGTGGACAGACCAGTTTGTTCATTTCTCGTGGGTCACTGATGAATTAATTGGCAATTAATTAAATTAATAATTTGCAATTCAAATCTGCATTAATATTTGCAGTTAAATTCAGCAAATACTGACAGTGTTATTATGATAGATCATTAGGTGCTTCTAGATGAGAAAAAGTTGTGGAACATTTCTTGTTTCTCAGGGAGCCAATGGTTTACTAATGACAACACAAAAGCAAAAGTAAACAAAATTCAAGACATATTTAGAAACTCTAAGATACAGGCATTCTGTGAGGGCTTATGGAATGGCTGGGTTAGAGGTGGATGGGGAAAAATAAAATCATCATGAAGGATCTGATGTTAGAGATTATTACTGGAAGCATCAGGCAGCCTTTTTGGTGTGAGGAGATGGGGTGCAGGGGCAGTCAGTGGGCAGAATGGCGGAATAAAGATGGGGAGGTAAGACAATGGGAAAAGGCGGAGAAGTGAAGTTTCGGAATAGTAAGCCTTAAATAGGGTGTGCGTGAAGAAAACTGCCCTGTCATGGGTCTTAAATGCCGGCAGTTAGAATTCTGCTTAGGAAGAGCTGGGATACATCCGGAAGTTGCGCAGATAGTCAAGGACCAAACTGCATCGTGGCCAAGTAACGGAAAGAAAGACACAAATTCCTGGCACGTTGACTACGTGGAATCCATTGTATTTGGCCGCTATTTATATATCGGGGATGAGGGACACTGGCATTAAGGAGTACTCCAAAGTTTTGAGGCTGTGTGTCTGTGTAATGTTGGTTATTTTATTAAAAGAAATTGGAAACTCAGAAGAAGGAGCTATTTGTGGAGAGAAAACAGAGGAATTAGATAAAATGGACTTCAGGTGTGCTTTGTTTCCATAGCCTTAGCAGGAAAACGTCTCATGTGATGATTAAGGTGGCTTTGTATATATATTTGCAAGTCATTCATTATAAATCGTATGTGAAGTTCTTTTATAAATTTCTTAGAATTAGAGTTAATATGCAAAAACCTGTATTATGCAAGATAGAAGACCAATTACATTTTAATCTTGGTAAACTAAAAATAGTTCAAAGGGTTGAGATCACAATCTAATTTCTGATTGATTCTTCTGAGAGAACAGTGGGTGGGTCTACCTCTTGTGTTGTCAAACAAATAAAGTGAAAGGCCTGAATTGTTTTCTAGAAGTTCCGGGAAAGGACAAGAGGAAAATAATGTTTGGCTAGATGCTGCCTTTTTTTTGCCTTAGACGTTAAAACATGTGTAGGAAGATATGTAAAAACAGGTCTTTACTTTTGCTTCTTGCTCTTTGGTTCATAGCAGATATTTTATCTGCATATGTCTTTTTAAGCATTTTTATGTACCAGTGTTCTTTGAAAATGATAACATGCAATTCTTTGATTTTTATAAGCCCCTAGAATTCATTAAAATATCTAATGGGTGATAAAGGAGACAGTAGAACTTATAATAAATTTTCCCTGTACAGCAGTTAATATTTAATAATAATCAGTTGAACAATGAATTGATGTATCTTTAATAAATCACACAAAATCTATGGCATAATCTAGTTTGGTATTGTATTTGTATTTTATAAGGTTTATACTTGATGTATTTTCCAAGTATTTAGATAGGGATATTCTATTTATTCCCTTTAGATTCATTAAAAAACAAAATAATTTACGACACAACTCATTGAATAGTTTTTATAATACATACACTTAAAACCAACCAAATCCAGTGCTGCTTAATAATTTCAGCTTCCTTAGATTGAGGAACATGAAACTTGGCTAAGATAATGGTTTAACAGATTCCGAAATACTTTACTAGCGTGAGTGTCCCGGAGTACTTACCTTACTTCCCATGGAGGTTTCAGTCATAGTCAAAGCCATCATTAAACATTTATTTAGTATTGCTTTGGTGGTACTGTGGCATATTTTAAAAATTTGGACAGGGTGACATGCAGTAGAGAAAAGCAAATTAGAAACAGTTGGAATGTTGAATAAGTGCCAGGAGCTATGCTAGAACTCTTTTCTCTGTTCTCACATCATGTTTGCTCCTCAATAACCTCTGTATCACTTTGTTATCTCACTGCTGAAACTGTCTTTGCGAAGGTCACGAACCAGCTCTTTTCCACAAGAATCTGTTGGCCTCTTTTTAGTACTTTTGCTGTATCTCAGAATCATTTGACATGGCGCTGTTCCCTTCTCAGGACTGTTTTCTGCACTCTCCTACCCCACTGCTTGCCCCCTGTGCTGCTTCTCCTCAGTTTCTTTTGCAGGTTTCTGTACTTCCTTGGTCTCCCCTGTGGATGCGCTCAGGAGGTTAGTCCAGGGCGTTCTTCTCTGGCTCTCTTCTGGTTCATTGCATCCAAGTTCATGACTTCATTGACCAGTCCTGAAATGCTGATCATTCTCATAGCTGGTATCCCCTGAAACGGTCTCTCCTCACCATACCAGATCCTCTTGTGTGATTTCTACGCATCTCCACTTGGAATATAAACAGGAGCTCTGAGTTTGACATGCCCCAGGTCCTAAACCAAACACATCTTCCCTTCCCCTACCAGACTGGCTTCTCTTTCTGTGTTCTCTATATTAGTAAACTTCACCATTATTCTCCCTGTTACTAAAATTAGAAACCGAGGAATTGTCCATGATTTATCTTGACTGCTGTCTGTTTTCTCAACGCAGTTTTTAAATCCTGCCAGTGCGTTCTCCTTGATACTTCTCAAGTATGTTCACCATTCTTTTTTTTTTTTTTAAGATTTTATTTATTTTAGAGAGAGAGAGGGAGAGCGTGCCCGTGGTGGAGTGGGAGAGGAGCAGAGGGAGAGGGAGAGAATCCCAAGCAGACTCTGTGCTCAGTGCAGAGCCGGACGGTGGTGGGGGCAGGGTTCCATCCCAGGACCCTGCGATCATTACCTGAGCCGAAACCAGGAGTCGGGCTCTTAACCACCTGAGCCTCCCAGGACCCCCAAGTATGTTCCCCATTCTTTATTTTGATTACTACAGCCTTAGTTTAGGACCTGAATCATCATATGATCTCTTAACTGGTCTCCCTGCAACGAGTTTTGCTCCTTCCATTCTAGGTTCTGTTTATGGTCAATCACAGTGACTTTTCCAAAATTCACTTTTTTAAAATGGTTCCTCAGAATAAAGTACAAAATACTTAGTATGCTATATGAGACTTTTGAATACATGGTACTGCTTAAATCCTCAGATCTTCTATTTCATTACATGTTTTGTGACTAATGCCCAATGGTCTTTAAAACCTAGCTGAAGCTTCCATAAAGCACAGCTCTGCCCTTTTCCCTGCTCTTCTAGGTGAGCTCTGTCACTTCTTAGTGCTCCTGTGGCCCACTGTGTTGAACTCTAAGGCAATGCATTGCAATAATTTGTCTTCTCGTTCTTTGTTATTTTACTTTTAGTATTTATGGATAAGGAGCTATGACATTTTTCCGTATGTACTTTTACTTATAAGCTTACTTATAAGTATTTAGCATATAGCTAGCATACAGTGGGAATGTTGAATTAATTAATGAGTAACCAAACTAAGATCAATAAACCTCCATTCTACTCTCAAGTGGGTCACTATACAGTGAGAAGATTTACAAGTACCAATAATTTTAAAAAGCCATCAACAAACAATAACACTATAGTGTGGTATGAGCTATTAAAATTCATGTTTTCAAGTAGGAAGTGATTAAATGGTAATATCTCAAGGGACTGTCTCTTGAGGATATGTAATAGAATTACAGAGAAATTTTCATGGCATTTAATTGTTTCTTTGAAATGAAGTCTTACTGTAACACTTGAGGCACTCAGAGTACTTTAAAAAACATTTTTATTGACTCTTTAAAACTCTACCCCGTCTTTTGTTTTGTCAGTTTTATGAGGACTCAACAAAAGTGAGGCAGGATGTATTAAATTTCTGGACATCCATTTGGCTAGCCAGGAGGTATGAGGATCATTGCATAATTTTTTCCCTTTCTGAAATTACTACAGTTTCTATTATCTAATAAGACTGCACATGATTCTGGCCTCTGGCTTTATGCTTTATAATTAATTCACTAATTACAAGAAATGTAATGTTTTTTTCTCTAAAACAATTTAAGAGGACTTAGTATGTTTTTAAGAACTCGGGTCTATTACTTTTATGAACACTCAGATTTTAAAAAGCCACTGTGACATAATTTGCCTCATAATAATGGAGGAAAATGTTGTTGAAAAAAAATCAGTGATCTCTTCTGACTTTTAAAGTTATAAATGACTGCATGTCAGAGACTTACATTGCTTGGAGGAGTCAACACTGTGAATATTAACTCTGTGATTGCAAGGGCAGGTTCTATTTAATTTGTGTTCGAATTATGTTTCTTGGGGTTCTGGAATTCTGAAGGTTGTCTATCTGAAGAGCTGTGTGGAAGCTGAGGAGTAGCTGGGGAGGCTGTTGGGGAAGCTCTGCAGCCCTTTCTTGCATCTTCCACACTTTTGTCACATCAGCTGCTTTGATCTATTACCTGTTGGAGTATTTTTAAAAGGATATTACTTAGGGGAGAAAATATTTCTTTTTTTTTATTTTAAGATTTTATTTATTTATTTGACAGAGAGATAGTGAGAGTGGGAACACAAGCAGGGGGAGTGGGAGAGGGAGAAGCAAGCTTCCCGCCCAGCAGGGAGCCCGATGTGGGGCTTGATTCCAGGACCCTGGGATCGTGACCTGAGCCAAAGGCAGATGCTTAACGACGGAGCCACCCAGGCACCCCATGGGAGAAGATATTTCTAAAATACCTTGAACACTCTTGGTTCACTTGAGGCAGATGTTCAAGGAAGTCACCTTGCTGACAATTGAGAAAACCTATGAAAATAGAAAAGGTACGGCATTTCTTTCACTAACTGCTCTTTCCATGTGTTACCTGCTCAAAGACATGGGGAGAAGGCTGTACATTTAGGAGAGCTCTCAAATAAATTAAATAAATAAATAAATAAATAAATAAATAAATAAATAAATAAAAAAAAAATCTTTAAAAAAAAAAGAGCTAGACAAGCAGAGTGTTTTGTCTCATCTGTTTTCCTTCAAAGACTTTCAGTCACCACATGGTATTTCCATTGTGTGGTCATAAGAACTCGTGAACCAGGGCCTGACTCAGTTTGGGGGAGTGTGAGGTGGAAATTTGGGGGATGGTGAGAAACAGAATTGCAATGCTTCTTAAGAGCAGGGAAAGGGTTGCTGATCTTGCCAGTGTCATGGTGTTCACATCATAATGCTGAGTACTTTCATGCCAGGAAACTGGAGGATCAGGTCAGAGTTTTATAGATTTTGGCCAAAGTCTGTTCCAAGAGAAAAGTAAATGTTTAAAGGTGTTGACCATTGACCTAACTTACTCTTTCATTCTTTTGGTCCCTTATTTCTCTCCCCTGCCCCAAAGAGGGTTATCCTAGGTGCGAAATCCAGGTCACTACCATAGTAACCACACAAATAGAACACAAAGGAGTGCTATTTGCTTTAATTTTGTGGTGGTAGAAGGAAAACTACCCATGGAGGTGCTTATAGGTGGCGGAGACAATGGTACAAAAACATACCTGTAAGAGATGGGCTGGAATGGACTTTGCCCATAAAACAATCTGTGTCATAAAGAAGCAGAATCTAGGGAGTAACTGCATCTTTTTAAACACTTTAAAAAGTTGGCAGTGTTGATTCAAAATGCTATTTAAAAACTTTCAAAATGACATTTTTGGGGGAAACTATAACTGTCAATTTGAAGGATGGGATTCTTTTCAGCAGAGTTTGTAAAAATATTCATTGCCATATGTGAAGCATGGCAGTTTATCATAAATAGGTGAGTTTGTCAAATATATACATACACACCCTGTTTTGGGCCTCAGAGGAGAAATTCCAGGGCCATCAATAAAGAAATATTGTGCATTTTTACAACACATTTTACAGATAAGTAGACATTTTATTAATTCCTGTATTAGGAGGAAACAATGAAAGCAGAAATTAATCAGAACTGGGGCAAAAAAATTTTGGAGGTTATCATGATTTGCTGGACTTGTTTAGGGTTGGGGGTCTTAGCAAGTGGTTGATGGGAACATCACTCATAAGGGTCTGACTCATCCTTTCTTCTGCTGATGATTATACAAGGAGCATTATCTCCAATAGTGAAAACCTCACTTGGCTCAAGCTATTGAGTGGCTACAATAGCTTCATTTCTAGTTATAAAAGCAGTATGTGTTCACAATTAGAATTGTGTTTAGTTCTACGACCCAAAGATAAGCTCTTTGGACACTTTGGTGTATCTTTTTTTTTTTTTGTATGAGTGTGCATATTATATATAAAAGATGTCCATATGATACATTTTTATCTAATGCACATATATATATATATAAATTGGAATCAAACTATACAAATGGTTTTGTAACTGCATTTTTATTTCATCCATTTAACAATTCTTCATTGTGTGCCTGACATAATCTAGGGATTTTCTATCCTGTTATATATGCCTTGAAAGCATGACATTTAATGACTTAATATTCCATTATATCATAATTTATTTAACTATCTCCTTATTGGACATCTTTATTGTTTTCTTTTTTTTGCTGTTATAAATAATATTATAAATAATATTAAATCATTATCTTTTTTACCTCTCTTTGTTTCAGTATATCTGATTATTTCCTGAAGAAAAAGTCCAAGAAATATAATTGTATTTTAATAATCCTTAACTTAGGGGCACCTGGGTGGCTCAGTCGGTTAAACATCTGCCTTCGGTTCAGGTCATGATCCCAGGGTCCTGGGATGGAGCCCCACATTGGGCTCTGTGCTCAGTGGACAGACTGCTTATCCCTCTCTCTCTCTCTCTCCCCCTCCCCCTGCTCTCTCTCTCCCTCCCTCTCTCTCAAATAAATAAAATCTTCAAAAAAATAAAAAAATCCTCCATTTGGTGGCACTGTATTTGAGGAAAATTTGATGAACTTAAACTTTTATAGAGCTCAACAATAGGATATTCAGGAGAACCTGTAAGACATAAGTCACTGTGATTGCCTTTTCAGTAATCCAGCATTCTGGATGGATTTTAAATGGCCTAGACTTTAACATCACTTCAGTGTAGGTATATCAAGGTTCTAACCTGGTGCAGTTGCCAGTGTGTAGCAGATGTTTGTTATGACAGATAATGTCATTGTAAACCAGATTATTCATTTCTCATTACTGTTCTCAGAGATACCTGAGAGAATCTCAATACCCAATACATCAATGCTGTAAAAACATTCCACTGTGCCATGGTCCTACTGAACAAAAGAAAAGGAAAAATTTCAGAGAAAAGAAAATTCCTACACAGCGCATAGGGATTTTATTGTTCTGTATGATCAACTGATTTTGCTTTTACAGAATTTAAAACTATGTATGGTATGTAGCCCTTTTAGGTACACCTTGCAGTAGCTAATGGTTACAAGGTTACAAAAAAAAACTGGTAGTTCTCCTTCTCCTCTTGGGCCCCGCCTCTATGTATGCACATGAACACACATACTCCCATGTTTGTGTTTTCAAATATGGAATTTGGTTCATTTCAATCATTCGTAGCATCCACACGTGTTTAGTCGTGTTTAATCTTCCTGTGAAATGCTTCGGAGATTCGTCATATGAAATCATTGGTTTCTCTTAGTGCTAAGTCATAACAAATTATCATCTTTGTAGGTTGATTTTGTAGAGTGTTAAATGCTATTTAAGTTTCCCTAGATATGAAGCCATTTATTTTTCTCCTAATCACTTAAAATAGCAAGAACTAATCAACTGGAGTTTTTCTCCTTTTTATGAATACACCAATCTACTCCTGATTCACGTGCATGTTTCTGCCTTTAGGTCAGTGGGAACTTTTCCCAGCATGTTTTCTTTTTCCCTTTCATTCCTAATTTCTCTCAGGAACAAATGGCCGCATAGTTAGGCATTAGAAACTTGTTGCTGAAGGTGCTAACCTAAACATTAGTGCCAGGATACGACGGAGACTTAATAGACTAATTAATTTGTCTCCTGCACCCCTGACCTGGGAATTATGTACAATGGGCTATACTTATGGAACCAAGAGTCTGGGATCCAAAGTAGAGAAAATGCAAGTTTTGTGTGCTTTATATGTCAACATGCAATTAGTACAGCATTATTTTAGAAAATAGATTTTGAAAATGGAACTTTATCACATGTTTTGCAAATAGGATACTGCAAGATTCTGTTTGCCTTTTTGTTTCAGTTTTCTTCTTTTACATGATATAGTAGTACTAAACACAACCCTCACAATTATTTGATCCAAATATGCCGCTGACCTTCAGAGGAGCCCAATTATGTATAGAAGACCATAGTTTCTGTATTATCTATTCTAATGTAGTATGTTCTCGTAACAACCACAGTGACTTTTAGAAAAAAAATATGAACTTGAAGCTTGAATGACATTTTAAAGAGTGTTTGTATTATGAATTCCTGACTATGGTAGTCATTCTCCTTTCAGTAAGATTAGTTTTATTTCTTCTTATATTCCTTTTCTCGCCTCTCCTTCATTTTAAAGACAGTTGAAATATATTTCAAGAGCAGTTAACATTTGAGTGTCAGTGAATTCATGGCAGTGGATAGAAGCTGAATTGCATCTGCTCATATTTGCTTGTCGGTTCACGGGTTATGCATCTCCCTGGATCTTGGGAGCTCCCAGAAGTACCAAATAAACTCTTTCCTGTTAGGATTTTATTAAAACAGAGTTTTCATATTTTGGTAGTTGTGGATTTGGAAGCATTCACTAGACCACCAAATGTCAGTTGAGCACTTGGCAGGCAGTCTTCTGGGCACTACTGAAGACGTGGTCAATGGGACTGATGGCTCCTGGATCTATGGAGGCTTCTCGTCCAGGAGCGGAAGTCACCCCACAAAGTAAACACAAAGAGTAATAATACAACTCAAGGCAAGGCTCCTTGTTATGCACACAGTGGGACAAGGTAAGAGGCTAGAGAGTGAGTGTGGAAGGTGTATGAGATGCTATATTAGCCCGAGTATTTAGGGACTGGCTTTCAGGGAGGCTGTCTTCCAGCTGAGCCCTAAATGGTGAGATGGTACCCTCTGGGTAGATGCTCTTCTCATTCAGTTATTGGCAGTTATTTCCCTGAATGAATATGTGAGATTTCTTGGTCTTCTCAGTGTTGGCAAAATGTGTGGGCACAGCAGATCCTCAGAGGATATTACCAGGATGAAGAGAATAAATAGACATTGGTGTATGATTTAGGAGGAAAATGCTTTACCCTTCTATTAGAGCTATGTTTCCTCCAGGAGTGGAGTGAAAGATTTAAGTTTTATATATATATTTTTTTGTTTTTAAAATGTAATGTGAGCCCCACGTTGAATTTTTTTTCTTGCAGTTATTTATTATTTCTTTCATTTTGTAAATATCAAAGTGGTCAAGTGAGTGAATGTATCTGGAGTGGATGTACCTTGTATAAATCATCAGGAGTGTTGTATGCTACAAGTATCAGCAGCGTATTTATCTGGTTGGTATTCTAAAGCAAGTCAGATTTGCCGTGTTAGTATACCTCATAGAAATTAAATCATTGATATTAAGGGGAAGACCATAAAATGATTTTGTGTGTCAGGTTACACTGAGGCAATTCACCATATGTCTAACCAGGTCACATAAAGGTTAAAGTGTTAAAGCAGTAATTTGAATTCCTGAAGGGGTTGGAGGGGACGGTACAAGTGAAGGCATGGAGTCAAATTGCGTAGAGGCCAAAGAGAAAGAAGTGAATGCAGACTTTATTTAATTCCTTTAAGTGAATTTTATTTGTACCCATTTTCAAAGGGAAACCTGATGAACAGGTATGTTTGCAGCCCATTCACTTTGACAGGTTGGGGGTGGCAGGGGAGATGGAATTCTGTTATCTCTGAACACATAGTGTTTGAAAGACATTCCAAGATCAGTAGGTAGATAAACATGGTTTCCAGTTTAGGCTTTAAAATATTAATCTTGACCTGTCTTCTTGTTTATACATTGAGAACTGCTGTTTTAAAGATAGAAGGAATACTTAATTTATTCCTGAACTAAGAATGGATTTGACTCTCAGTAAAGAGTCATGTTAAGTAGTGATGTTGCTCATAGTCCTATCCATGGTCCTCGTCTCCTCTCGTTACCTTTGTTTTTATCTATACCTACGCTTTCAGTTGTCATGATTCCATTCCCTACATCCCTTAGCTCAAATCCTCATCATTTCCCGGTTACACTCTAAAATAGCTTCCTAACATCTATCCATTGTTTCTCCTTTCCAGACTGTCCACCATTTCATTAGCAGAAGGAATATCTGATCCTACCATTCCCTCTTCAGTGGCCCCCGGTACCTCCAGGATTATGTCTGTAGCGTACGGGGCCATTCTAGCTGTGTCACCAGTCACTACCCTTTCTCTACCTGCACTTAGAGCCTATGAGTTTCCTATAGCTCCTCAGTTCATCTGATTGCTCATTCATTCATGATTCCATTCCTTTGTATTTGCTGTTCCCTCTTTCTTGAATGCCATTCCTACCTCTTGTCTTATTTAATAGGCAAATTTTTATCTAGCTTTGTGATTCTATTTAAAGGAAATATTTCTTTTTCTGTCCTCCTTGCCCTGGCAGAGTTAGGTACTTCCTTACTGTCCTTTCTATAAAACCTTGACTACGTCTCTAATTTAATTCTCAGTTTACACCTTAAAATATTTTTATGGCTCTCTCATAATGCTCTGTAAACCTGTCATACACAGATAATGTCTTCTGTTTTCCTTTATCCCCAGCCTTCATCATATTCACTGGTAGGGATTAAATTGTCATGCGGTGAATGAATAAATAAGTTGATACCTGCTCAGTGTTTTAGCACTATGCAATTTATAGTAGAAAACAATTAAAAAATATGATTTAGTTCCTGTCCTCAGTAAGGTCATTGTTATTTTATTTGGTGGACAAAGACTTAATAAATACATTACATAATTAGGGAACACAAGAGAAAGCTTTTGAAGGTTTAATATATATATGTGTGTGTGTATATATATATATGTGTATATATATATACACACACACATGTATATACACACACACATATACACATTGTGAGTGGGCGAAGGGCAAGGATGGAGTTTAAGTTACGGGATAGGCTTCTTGGACTAGATAAGAGTTTCATGGGGCAGTGAGCGAGCTGAGGTTGGAAATGACACCGTGGTCTGAGGCATGAGCAACATTGTGGCTATTGGATTGGTGAGTCCTTCTGTGCATGTTTTGTCTCACTTAATTTTAAGAAGTCTTAATTTGTATAGGTTTAGTATAAAGGCAAATGATCATTTTTGTTTGTAAAGGGCCAAATATCAAATAGGAGACATGAGAACAAGGAATGAAAGCTGAGGTGGATACTGGGTATGTATTGGAAAGAGATAAATCCATATACAGTGAAATCTGGACTGAATAATTAAATCTTAAGTACAGACGCCCGGGAATAAAGTGGGATGATTGATGGTTAGAAGAATCTTACTGTGAGAGTAAGGGAAGACCTCTCTTTGGCTGAGCTTAAAACAGTAGTTGTAAACAGTATTTACTGGGATCAGAGATGTTATGGCTAATACACTTGTTCACCCTCATGAGGGAAATGAAAAGAAAACCAGAAATAAAAACAAAACCAAACAAACCCAGATTCATTAGTTTTCAGAGCAACAGTAAGAAAAGGTTTAAATTGCACTGGACAGGACCGTTTGGTAGAAGAGAAAACCCGTGGGAATATGCAGAAGCATGTGATTAGTAAGTCTACAAAGGCTGGATCGATAGCCAAAATAGGCAGCTCTACATTTCTCCCTTGCATATCAGTTTCCTGAGTACACTGAAGATAGCGCTGACTCCTAGGATAGGTGAGGCAGAAAGAGAATGTAGGGAACTCAAAGTCATGTCACTCCCCTCAGGTCCTGCTTCAATGCAGCTTCCATAGTCATCTTATGTGTGTTCTACAGATGATGTCCAGAGTTTTTAGCATACTAGCCAGACACATAGGAAGAAGTACTTATGCTCCATCTTGGTCCACAATCACTTAGATTTTTAAAAGTCCTTCTCAGGTCCTTGGAATTTAGGATTAGAGCATGGGGAGTTGATAGCTTTTCAAATTCAGGGAGATAGTAACTTGCAGATGCTGTGGATTCTGAGACACCAAAGAAAATAATGGTAATAATCACTACATTTTTCAAATACCAAACCCTCTCTAAAAGTATATTATAATTTCAGTGATACCCAATTTCTGTGACAACCCTCTATAGAAGGGAATCTAGAGCAAAGAGAGGCTTGTGAGCTTTGCCCAACATCCCAGACAATCTGATTCCATAATCCGAACTTTCAGTGACTGTGTCCCTTCTGCTGCTTGACAAATACAATGTTTTTTAGAGCTTTGACACTGCACGTTGGGAATCACCAACTTTCAGCAAAGGATTAAGGAAATTGGTGATGGAACTGAATGTTTGAAGTGATAGATTCTTATGGGAATTCTGTATGTGAGCCAAAAAGAACTACAACTAGAAATTTAAATTTTTCCCACATTGCTTTTTTTACTCTAGAATTAATTTTACAACTTCTGTAATTATGGAGTAACCCACCACTATGAGTTAACACCAGGGTAATAACTAAACTCTTCAACATAAATCTAATAGTTCTTGACATCACAGTGGTCTGTGATGTCATTAGGTTGTCATGAAAACTTAAAAACTACAATTTGAAAGTGGGCTTGAGTGCTCATTGTACTTGCATATTTGGAAATTTTCCTAGATGAATGCAGTACGAGTTTGTGCTTGATTTTGTCAAGTTTGTAAAATTCATAAACCTTGTTACTTCAAGTATGGTCCAAAGCAAACCAGTAACTAAAATTTGATATCTAGTTATAGTTCTCGTATTTTCTCTTAATTCCTAGATAGAAAGCATTACGTAGAAGTGACATATCACTAACACAATTTGGTAATATGTAACAGAAAATCTCATTTGTTACTTTAGAGTTTTTAGGTCAGTGGTTATATTTTCTGATTTTCATAGTTTGATGTAACTTTTTCCAAATATTACCTAGCAAAATGTCTTGTTTCGGTTTGACACATTTTAAAGCCAAAGCCATTTTAGGATATCTTTGCCTTAGTTGAAGGAAGCCAACAATCATGAAAGTACCTGGCGAATTTCAAGAATTCAAGTCAGTCAATGTGGTCAATGCTTTAACTTGAATTATTTGTTTTGAATCAGATACTATTACAAATTAATCTAATACTACCCTCCCCCCCCTTTTTGGGTCTAGGAACTAGGCCAACAATACTAATACATTTGGGTGTTATTATGATGATGATGTAAAAATCAAACATTTATGAAATAACAGAGCAAGAATTGTTCAAGATACAATAAGACACTGGGTCTGGTTAATTTTTCCAATCTGATTTTTATAAGTTCAGACTTTTGCAATATTGCCTGTGGGATTTTTAACTTGTCCTAGTCTCTGGGGATAAAAAAAAATGCTGTAGTCTTACTAGAGCTTTAACTTCTTAAAGAGTTTATTGTTTTTATCATGATTGTTGAAATGTGAAGAAATAGTATTTACTGAGTAGTACAATACACACAGTCTGTCTTAATATGGGACGGCTGGATGGCTAGTTAATGTAGATGATTACTCACTTCATTCAGCCTTTTTTTTTTTTTAAAGATTTTATTTTTTTGACAGAGAGAGACACAGTGAGAGAGGGAACACGAGCAGGGGGAGTGGGAGAGGGAGAAGCAAGCTTCCCGCTGAGCAGGGAGCCCGATGCAGGGCTCGATCCCAGGACCCCGGGATCATGATCAGAGCCGAAGGCAGACACTTAACGACTGAGTCACCCAGGCGCCCCCATTCAGCCTTTCTTTATCATATTGTCAGCTGTGCACTAAGGCCACTGTCACTGGACTGAATTTGTCCCTCTCTTTTATGCTGAACTGACCATGATAGCAAACACTGTGACTTACTTCATCCTCTGTTGTCTCCACAGTTCACCCTTAAAGTTCATTCTCACTTTTAAAACCCTTTTCAAGGCTTTTGTCCTTCAGTGACTGGATTTTGGTATAGACTCTGAACTGATTTCTCTGCTTCAGGTATTTTTCACCCCCCTGCAGGAAATTTGCTCTGAATATTGAGGTACATGCTAGTAGGTACAGTATAAGGATGCAGTAAATGTTTATTGATTGGTTGAAAATGAATGCTCAGAGGTAGAAAGTCAGATACTTCATTTGAATTTAGGACTTTGATAATGAAATCCTACTTTATTTTTTTGTTTGGTGGAAAATCTTAGGAAATTTAACTAGGTTCCTTCTCCATGAACTTTCTACATTTTAGTTGTAAAACTTGCTCTGTGGTTTTCCTCCAGGTGATAAAAGAAAGAAAAAGGGCCTGGTTACGTACCTTAAGTGAGTAATACTTGGTAGTTCAAAATAATGAAGCCAAAGTTACTGTTTTCTTTATAGATATTCTCCAATTTTAATTACACAATATATTTAGATATTTAGAAAGATAAAATTGTGAAAGTTAGCAAGTGGTGTGGGTAACATAAACAAAAGGAAAAAAACTAGTATTTCATAGGACTTTTCACGTTATCTGTGAGATTGTTGAATTGGTAAGAATTCATTTTGGGGGGCATATTCAGTGGATTGCTCTGCATTTTCAAGAAGCAAAATAAAGGGCTCCTGGGTGGCTCAGTTGGTTAAGTGACTGCCTTCGGCTTAGGTCATGATCCTGGAGTCCCGGGATCGAGTCCTGCATCGGGCTCCCTGCTCAGCGGGGAGTCTGCTTCTCCCTCTGACCCTCTTCCCTCTCATGCTCTCTATCTCTCATTCTCTCTCTCTAAAATAAATAAATAAAATCTTAAAAAAAATGTTTAAAGAAGCAAAATAAAATGCTAATCTAGTTCTAGTCTGTTGCCTTTTCACCAAAGTCTATCAGTAAACTTCACATTGTTGATGTGGAAAAGTGTGCTTAGTGCAAGTTACGTGAACAGTCCCTTGTTTCTCTTGGTGTGTGTTTAAACATCACTCATCCATTTCCAACAGGTGTTCTACCAGCTGTGTCCAGAACGTTTCAAGTGATTTAGAATCTATTTCCACACTTACCTTGTGGTGCAGCTATTTAATGTAAAAGGGGTTCTCTGATTACACAGTTCCTAGGCTCAGGCAGAAGACCAGAAGACGGAAAGGCGAGTCTAACTAGAGGTCTACCTGCACATGGTCATTGCTTCAGAAGAAGCAACAAGTGGGAGGACTGGCATATTGTTTTGTGTGTAGCCCTGATGCTGATAAATGGATTTTTCTTTTAGTCTTGTATATTTTGGCATGCATTTTTACATTGTGGCAAGAAAATTTAAATGGTGTCAGAATGTTTTTATTTTTGCAGCTGTATGAAGATACAGTGCAAGAGCTTGACTTCTCAGAAATTTTAGAGCTATGTGGCCTTATTAAAGGGAGGAAGAAATCTCTAGATTTTGCCTTTTCATTGAAGAAGTAAAAAATACTTAAGGTCTTTTTTAGCTGTAAAATTATCTGGTTAGTGATCATAAATGCCTGGGAATAATGTAGGACATTTCATGAATATACCACAGTTGTATCAAGATATTAAACAAACTTAGAACTTCTGCATATTTATGTGCTTCATGCTACTGAGATTAAACTATTTTTTTGTTTACTTATTATTAATCAACCATATAAATAGGTCTCAATAGGCAGTAAATTAAACAAAGCCATTTCCCATGCTGATAAGTAGGGTATGCTTTCAGCTATAAATAGTCGTGGTTGAAATATCTCATTTTCAAACTCTAGTTATATGTAACTGATACTGTTTAAACGTCATCTTATGGCTGATATCAGATTTAACTGCCGCTGTCCCTGTGTGGCTTACCATGACTGGACTGAATTCTAGCTTTAGAGCACAACTTCAAATATAAGCAGGTGTTCCGAAATGTTGCCTTAAAGTTGCAGGCATAGCACAGACTATATCCATGCAGATAAAATGGTCTTCTTTGTAATGTTGAGAACATATTTGCATTCTGAGGGCAAGATAAAACAGATCACAAGCTGCAGAAATATCCGATACTTTGTTTGCATCAACACGGTACTCTATCCTCGAGGCCCTGCAGTGTCCTCAGTCATCAGACCTTCCACTCCTAAATTCTGACATTTCTCTTTTACAAGAAAATTTAAACAGCCAGACCTCTCCATCCTGAGTAGCCCCGTAGATGCAGTCCGGCGCGGTGGTGAGATGTGAATGGATGGGAATTCTTGTTCTTCATTCACATCCTGCGAGACATTGGCTAAACTACTCATCCGTTTGTCCATGTCTTCACCTCCAAATGAGGATAATAAGAGTACCTACTGCATGGGTTTGGTTAAAGGTTAGATTAATGAATATGTTGACAGCACTTAGGACAGGGCCCTGCACTGAGCAAGGATGGCTTAGCTGTTGTCCCTGGACCTTAGTTCTCCCATTATCAGATGACTGCAGGTTGAGAAATGCTGTGGTGGGAAAGTGGAGCTTCCTTGTCGTCTTTTCTGCTGGCCCTATTTTTAAAGTTAAGTAAACTGAAAGTGAGCACTGTTCAGTGACCGGTTCAAGATGAAACAACTGCTGAGTGGCAGATTTGGGACTAAAATTTAGGTCTTTTTCAGGGTTCTGCATCTGCTCTGCTTTCTTCTGCAGAGTATTCAAATAGGGGTGCCTGGATGGCTCCATTGGTTAAGCATCTGCCTTCTGCTCAGGTCCCTGCCCAGTGGGGAGTCTGCTTCTCCCTCTCCCTCTGTGCACTCCCTCCCCTCCCTCATGCTCTCTCTCTCTCAAATAAATCTTTAAAAAAAGAGTATTCAGATAATTTTAATAGTTGCAATTTACATATCTGATGTTCGGAATTTCTTTTTCATTTGGAATTTCACTGAGATAGTTAAAATGCTGTAAATGTATTGGCATAGAAACTATTTAATATTCACATATTTCTTTTTTTTCTTAAAGATTTTATTTATTTGAGAGAGAGAGAGTTAGCAGAGGGAGAAGGAGAAGCAGATGAGTGGGGAGCTGGACTCGGGGCTCAATCCCAGGACCCTGAGATCATGACCTGAGCTGAAATCAAGAGTCAGACGCTTACACGACTGAGCTACCCTGGTGCCCTAATATTCATATATTTCTAAAACCCCTTTAAAAACTCTCGCTTGGGAAATGGTTGGTATGTTTTGTTATACAAGAATACCGGAACAAGAAAACCAGACTCCTCTTGCATGTCTGCCCGCATGTGAAACACCCTTACGTTCTGTGCCCTAACAAGTGATAGCAGTTTCTTAATATACAGATAAGCTTGGAAAATTAGTAATGCATTATTGCTTGCATATTTCTGGAGACCAGGATTGAATCCATCATGCTTTTTATGCAGATATGTATGATAACTGGAGAGAAATTGTGTTGTTTGGAAGACCTCATATAGTTTCCTTCAAGGGCCTGATGATTTATATTGTAACTTCTGCAAAGCTTTGTGGTTCACAGTGGAGTATTAGACAGTGAGATGGTGATGTCTATACTTTTTGGGTAGTTACAATGGCAAGTGATGCTTCCTGAAAGCACAACTAGAAAGAGCCCCTAATTCCCTACCCTCAGTGGTTATTTTGTCTTAATAAACTTTTTGCCTTATTGTACTGCTACCATAATGTTTATGGTACAACGCTATACCTGCATTGACTAGAGAGATTGAATGGCTTGGCTGTCTGGACATGTAATAGATTCCAGCCTTTTTCCGTGACATCATTATTATAACAGACTTCTTTGAGAATATGAACAGCAGCTGTGCGCTTTTGTGAGTTTTATATTATGAACCATAACAACCTTTTCAGCTCTATACAAGTGATAGGGCAGCTCGATGCTTAACAAATGAAGCCTAACTCTGAGCTGTGAAACTGTTAACAGATCTAGTAATGACATGGGCCCCATGTATGTAACATTTCATAACACAAGAGGGGAAAACCAGGGTGACCATCATTTAGCACATTGGCTAAAAGGTTTTTCTTTACCTCTTGTTCAGTATAACTTCACAGAATCTATATGGAATTGCAGTTTGGGTCAGTAGAGGTAGCATATCCTCCGTTCAGTTTTATTTTGAAACTCTGTCAGATATTCCATCATATGAGTAGTCCATCTTCCAGCCTTTAAATAGAAAAATAAGAGTTCTTGGTCCTTGAAGATCCAAAATAAAAATGCTTATTTTTACCATAATGGTTAAGAATCTAATGTAATATGATGGGGAAAAAAAATCTCTTGGTTAAAAATTTATGGATTATTTATGTGTAGGAAAATAGATATATCTATTTCTAATCTACATAATATTAAAGCAAAAATAAATGATTTTAGCAGAGAAGTTTACTTAAAGCCTACCTGAAAAATTCTTTACATACTATGCCTTGTCAGACTTTTTCTTCTTTAATAATAATTTATTATTGTGATTTGTAGTGACAAACTGTATGCCTTCCATGTGTCTGTTTTCTGTAGTAAAAAATACTAATAACTTTGAAATAATGTATTTTCCTGGGATATTGAAAATTCTGCAGGGTATTTTAAATAAGAGAGATAAAAATTCCAGAGATGGGAACATTTTTAGGAGAAGATGTTTTATAATTCCCTGTTTCATTATAAATCTAGACTCAGAATAATAAGTGTCTCACAAATATTCATGTACAGTTCTTGCTACACAGAGTTCTGCCATGGAATATTAGTATATTTAGTTTTTGCTTAAATTAGAGCAACAAACTAATTTCTCATACTGTTGTTATCATCACTATTTTTTTTTTTGAGTGGGGATTAGTTGCTTGTTTAGCAGTGTAAGAATATAAAATGTTCATTTTTCCTTTTTAGATTCCTAGTGAAAACAAAGGGAAAATTGTGGCTTTTAAAAATATCAAATCTTGAATTTGTCAGGGAATAGTAATTATAGTATTTATGCACAAAACCAGTTTTCTATCAACTTTGCCATTGTTTTCACATATCACTTAGTTTGAAGTGAGGGGCATCTCATACACGAGGGAAAAAATGGCTGTGTAACAAGCTCCTATAATATAGCTTGTTACAGAGGGCACTAGAGCAGATTTGAAATGAGCTACATGTTACTGATTTTTCAGTGGCAAGAATTGAACCTATGGTATGTATTGTTAAGAATAGCCTAAAATTATGAATTACAGATGATTTATAAATTTACAGTTTTAGCTTCATTCACTAAATTGCTTTAGCCAGCCGAAGCAAAAAAGCCAACATTACATAAATATGCTTTTCCCTTTCAAGTGCTAATCTTTCAAAATTAGAACTCATAGTTTATGTCATGATATTCAAAAAGGCAAATTTAGAGGGAAGACCTGACTTTGTGGTAGAAAAGATGTGGGGGTCATCATTCTTACAATTAACTTTAGATTGATTACTGTCACTCAGAGATGAGAGATTTAATGGTATGTATATTGAGTAAGTCTGGAAAGAAATTCCAAACACAGCCATTTTGTGAATTCCCTTAAAAACTGATAAACTTTAGTTAAGAAAATTTTAGCTGTAACTACTAGATTGACTTAACACCATGTACATGCTTATCTTGTACCGAAGGTAGCTTTAACAAATTGGGTAAGAAAATGATTTGCTAGTGTAAGATTGCGTAGAAGTACTGATATGGAATAAGCCCACCTTAAAATATAGTCACAATTCTTCCCAGATGCCTGCTTCTTTGATCTGATTAGTGACTGTCATTCATGTGTATTAATGTTTTTCCTGTTAGATTGTAAGGTCCTTGAGAGCTAGAGCATTTCTTTACTTGTAGCCCTCTATGATTGGGAGCAGAGTAGGTGTGTTTAATACAAATGTGTTAACTGAAGGAATGCCCTTCCTAGCCAGTCAAGGTTATGGAGTCAGGTTACATACCTTTGTGTGATAGTACCAACTGGACAGGTAGCCAAGGGTGGTGTAGTAAGACTAATTTTCTGGCCTGTATTGGCTCCTTTAGCACAAAGTCCTCCTCCTTCTTCTAAGATTTATTTATTTATTTGAGAGAGACAGCACGAGAATGAGCATGGGTTGGGGAGGGGCAGAGGGAGTGGGAGAGAGAATCCTCAAGCAGACTCCCTGCTGAGCACGGAGCCTGACGTGGGACTTGTTCCCAGGGCCCTGAGATCATGACCTGAGTTGAAATCAAGAGTCGGTCGCTCAACACACTGAGACACCCAGGCATCCCAGCATCAGTCCTTCTTGTAATTTCATCTTTTCTTGGAAAAGAGGCCTCCTCCAACCTTGCCCCTCTGGCTATTCATGGCCTTCTCCTGAAACACACTTGCCCTTCACAGGCTTCACTTTATTCTTCTAGTACTTAAAATTCAGGTTATACTACTACAACTATTACGAGTGCTTCTTACTACCACTAGCTGCAATTTATCAGCTGCCATTATGTATTAAGTCCTTTACATGTGCAAATTCTTTAAGTCTCACAGTCTTATGAGATAAGCATTTTACATGTGGGAACAAGTAACAAGTCCAGTGATGCACACTAGACAGGGTAGAGCCAGGATGTTCACCCAAGGCTTTCTGACTCCAGACTTCTGCTCTTAGCCTCTTCCTGGTCATAGCTTGTTTCCCCCACCAAACCAGGTCCTTACCCTTCTTTCACTGTAGCTGTGTACCTACAGTTCAGACCCTTCTAAAGTGTCTTTGTGCACGTGAGGTGGTAACTTCCACAGTCACAGCACCAGAATCACTCTGAGAGGTCCTAGAGAACTCACACATTGAGAAGCATGAAGGACACCTGAAATGAGGAATATGGAAGAAAGACCCGAGGAATGCTAGAGAGAAAGCAAGAGGAGGACATTCACCATCCCCTCAGTCTCTGACCAGTACTCAGATTTCCAAGTCAAATAGTGGGTTTATGAACAAAACCAGTTTTCCTGCCTGAAACGAAATGAGGAAGTAGGGCTTTTGAGGTATCAGGTCCATCTCACTTAGAAGCTAAAAACAAAAAGGAAAAGAACAAGGAGTGTAAAGAAGGGATGTGGCTTTGCAGTTCCTTTCCTTGAGGAGCTCCCATCCTTTATTTTAAGAGTTCAAAGGTCCATATAGCCTGAGTTCATTCTTAGCTAACTCTGTGGCATCGGGCAACTTCTAGAACTTTCTGAGCTTAAATTACATCCTTTGTAAATTGGAGATTTACAGAATCCAAGCTGCACAACAGACTCTCCTGGATACCCCCACTCCCTTCTTTTCTTCTTTCTACATGTGTCTAGTTTTCAGCCTAGCTTGGCTAACTCACAGCCCCTGTCTAGGCTTGTGTAGAGATAGGTAGATGAGATCGGTGGGGAGGTCATGCAGTAGACCTTGCTAAGGACGCAGGCATTGCTTTGTAGCCAGTAGGGATGCAGTGAAAGTTTTCAAGCAGTTAGTGTTCTCTGACAACAGTGAATGAATGTAGGCAAAAGGTATGCCATCAAACAGGTAATTAAACCTGTCTTTTTTCCCTGAATAATTTAAATGTATTTGTAAATAAATTGTATTCTGAAAAGAATGAAAGCTGAAGTCAATTAAGAGATTTGCCTTTCTTTTCAAGGATGGATTTATATTTCTCATTTGTCTGCAAATGAAAATTCATTCATTCAGGAATGTGAATTGTGTGCCAGACACAAATTATATTACTTTCTCAGAGAAAATAATTTAATTTTACTGAGGTGCTGCCTCTATGTAGAATAATCGAAGTAGGTTATTTTGAATCAGGCAAAGAAGGCTAGTTACCTTAGGACCTTTTAACTGACAGAAAAGAAATATCTGTTAATTATCTCTGTCTCTCATTCATACATTCCTCATATATTGGCACTTAAAAAGAACTGTAATTCTTCTAAAAATAAAAATTATATTAACATTTTAAAAGAGAAACATTTGGGGGGGGTGCCTGCATGGCTCGGTTGGGCGTCTGCCTTCTGCTCAGGTCAGGATCTTGGGGTCCTGGGGTCAGGCCCTGCGTTGGGCTCCCTGTTTGGTGGGGAGTCTGTTTCTCCCTCTCCCTCTGCTCCTCCACACTCCCGACTTGTGCTCTTTCTCTCTTCTCTTGGATAAGTAAAATCTTAAAAAAAAAAAGAGAGAGGGAAACATTTGGTTTCATTATCAGTGCAGAAGAATGTGCCACAGACTGCTTAATATCACTTTTGCAGTTTTTTGGTCTAGTCTCCCAATTCCTGCTGTGTGTGAATATTTGGAGCAGGTTGCATTTCTTTTCCAGAAATCTTATTATGGGCAACAAACAAGTCTCATTTAGACTGTGGTTTTAGTATTTGCCATTACATTCCTTTCCTCATTGCTAAAATATTAGTTGGGATTCCCATTATGGAACATATTTTTACAGTAAGGTAGAGGCATCTGAAGCTAGTTTGGCTTTTACCAGCAGGTGATAGAAAAGAGTGCCTGCTGTAGATTTTCAGTTAATTGCCTTTCATAAGAACCAGAGATCACAAGGTAAACCTACTCAGATTTATGAAATTTTTACTGAATTGATGGATACCTACAGATTTGAGACAGGATGGTTTAGTGGAAAGAAAGGCCATTTTTGGATTTGTAATCATGTCTCCAAGAGCCTTACAAATTACCAGACCTTAACCGTAACAGTTTCCTTAAGTAAAATTCTTAACCAAGACATAATTTTCTCGTCTACAAAATGGATGTTTTAATTCCTATCTGATGGAGTTACAGAGGAGGAAGTGACTTCTGACAAATAAGTGTCAGACTTAATATTGATTCTTAATAAATGTTACTTTTCCCCCAAGGTTTCCAGCCTATATAGAGGAGCATGAGTGAGCAAGCGTATCACACGTGCATATTAGGGAAGCCAAAAAGTTCTTGTAGGTTTTATTTATTTTTATTATGACTTTATTTTATTTTTTAAAGGTTTTATTTATTTATTTGACAGAGACAGACACAGCAAGAGAGGGAACAGCAGGGGGAGTGGGAGAGGGAGAAGCAGCTTTCCCGTGGAGCAGGGAGGCCGATGCTGGGCTCTATCCCAGGACCTTGGGATCATGACCCTGAGCCGAAGGCAGACGCTTAGCAACTGAGCCACCCAGGTGCCCCTCAACTTTATTTTTTAAGAGCAGTTTTAGGTTCACAGCGAAATTGAAGGAAAAGTACAGAGATTTCCCTTATACACCTGCTCCCACACATGCATAGCACCCCCATTATGAACACCCCCAACAGAGTGGTAAGTTTGTTACAACTGATGAATCTACATTGACACATTATAATCATCAAAGTCCATAGTTCACATTACAGTTTACTCTAGGTGTTGTACATTCTATGGGTTGGGGACAAATGTATAATGCCATGTACCCATCATTATGGTATCATACTGAGTATTTTCACGGCCCTAAAAATCCTCTGTGCTCTCTGCCTGTTTATCCCTTCACTATCATCGCCCCCCAGCATCTGACAATCACTAATCTTTTTACCGTCTCCATAGTTTTGTCTTTTCTTGTATATCACAGACTTGAAATCATATAGTCTTAAACCTTTTCAGATTAGTTTCTTTCACTTAATAGGCACTTAAGATTTCTCCATGTCTTTTCATGGCTTAAGAGTTCTTTTCTTTTTTAGCAGTGAGTAATATTCCATTGTCTGGATGTATCACAGTTTATCTGTCTACCTACTGAAGGACAACTTGATTGCTTGTATAAAGTTTTATTTTCTTGATTCTTTTTTTCCTAGTCATTTAAGAGGGATTTAAATAGCACAAATATAACAGTGATTAATACAGTCAATTGCATTTTACTTTGTAATTCATTGTTTTCATATTTTTGTAAATGTTATTCAGGGAATTTATAATATTACAAATGCAAAAGTGAAACCGCATTGTTTAAAATGGATTCCAAGTGTCCTAGAAAACTATACTGCATTCTTATCCCACCCTTTTTTCAATATTCTTTGCTTCCCCACAAGAGATTTTTATTTGTAGAATATTTTTATATCCATTAATGAATTTCGTTCCTTGACAACTGTATTTCAGGTACTTCTGCATGTGGTTTAGACCCCATCCATTCCAGCCACCTCTCTGATGTTGAGCCTTCCTTGTTCTCTTTGCTGCTGCTTTAATTTTTCTTTCCTGGAGATGAGGTTCCTTTTTCCTTGTAATATACTGTTGGTAGGCTCAGCTCTTTGAAACAGTGTTTTAGGGCGCCTGGGTGGCTCAGTTGGTTAAGCGACTGCCTTCGGCTCAGGTCATGATCCTGGAGTCCCGGGATCGAGTCCCGCATCGGGCTCCCTGCTCGGCGGGGAGTCTGCTTCTCCCTCTGACCCTCTTCCCTCTCGTGCTTTCTATCTCTCATTCTCTCTCTCTCTGAAATAAATAAATAAAATTAAAAAAAAAAAGAAACAGTGTTTTATATGCTCTACTTGTCAGGAACATCCAAAGGCTTTTTCTCCCCCTCCAGAGCATGGAAGTTAGTTGGGAAATGAACTAAGATGAACTCTGTGCCTTCATCCTTTCTCTTATCAAATCAAACTGGTTTACTTCTTGGATTTCAGAACAAATCTTGCTTATTACCATATCTTGGCTTTGCTGATTCCATGTCTAAGTGAAAAGAGACTGTATTTCATATTTTGACTATACAGACTGTGTAGTTTGGGTTCAGTTACTAAACTTTCTACCTATATAATGCAGCTTATATGGCTGCCAAGTATGACTGCTCAGACTGCGCACTGCACAACTCCAGGAACCTTGTTCACATAAGTTACAATATATGGAATGTATGTATGTCTTCCTTTGCAGGATTGTTATGAGAATTATATGATCCCATAGAGAGCATAGTTTAACAATGATAAAGAGAGCCCAAGTTCCTGGAATTATAACTCAGCCCTTCCACTTCTTAGCTGTATGATCTTGAGCAAATCACTTAAATTTTACCAAGCTTCACTTTCCTTATCTTTAAAATGGAAACAACAGTGTTGGCCTCATAGGGATATTTTGAAGATCAAACATGTCAATATTTATAAAGCACTTATAATAGTTCCCAGCATATACTGAACACCCAGCATATGTTAACAATTTTTCTTATTGTCTCAAAGTTATTTACTATGATGTTGATGTTCTTTGGTAGTTTTTAATCATCATGCAAGGCTTATTCTTCACACTTGTGGCCTTTCTTCATTAGGCCTCTCCTAACCTCCTTTATCCTTACTTTTCCTTCTTTAGAATTTCATACAGAAGGAATTATATTAGGTATGTGATTTAGCTTGGAACTTATGCTACTTTATAGTGTGCATATTTCTCTTTCCAGTCTAAGCGGAAGATACCTGAGGACCAAGACCCTGACCTGTACCTTTCAGGTGTTCTCAGTTATTCTGCCTTGCCTGTGACTGGTGTCAGTGAAGATCTTCCACTGTCTGTCCTCTTCTGGGAAGTGAGTTGCTCTCCTCAGAGCTTGAGGCTTGAGAACCAGACAGACAGCAGAATTGGTGTACTCATGGCTTCCTCTTTGATTATAGAAGATTAACATACACAACAGTAAACAGTTGAAAATGTAATTAAATTCTAGGATGGAAGGTCAGACTAACAGAAGGCAGCAGGAGTTGAGAAGAGAGCCATGTCTATAAGAGCTGGGTTAGGGAGAAGAGGCTTTCCATGGGGTGCAGCGTCAGCGGAGCTGTCCTGTAAGTACATAAAGCTGGACTGGGCCCCCGCATAATGCTGGTAATATTAATACTTATGTTAATACTAAGAGCTAATACTAACATTAATCCCAAGAGCAAGCACTAACACAGCCCGCTTGCTGGGCATTGCTCTTAGTGCTTTACATGCGTTAACACATTTAATTCTTACAGTAAATCTGTTAAGGCAGGAAATACTATCATCCCCATGTTAAAAGTAAGGAATTTGATGTTGCCAATAGATTTTAATTGTGATCATGATTACAACTTTTTTACTTTATTTCACAATAAATGAAAGCCTTTACAATTCCTTGAGATCCAATATTTTGCAATTACATTCCGTCATAGTTTCTTTAATCTTGCCTTATTATCTTTCTTTTTAAATAAAAGTTACTTTTATGGTAGCCCCTCCCCATAAAGACATAATTATCAACAACAACACAAACAGATAAAAGGCTTTCATGTTTTGGAATGTGGGGTAGCTTATTTTATAGTTTTATAGCTACTTCTGTAATTTAGTTTGGGACATCAGATTTTAATGGTTTCTTATTTGTCTGATTAAAAACAACTGGTAAAGATCATCATCTCCAGCGAGAAAAAGAGCAGAGTATTGAGTTTGCAAAATATTTATGGAGGTAGAGTTCTGGATTTAATTTCTAGCTACTTGGGTGCCAGTAATAGACTAGAATTTGTGTTTTAGCAACTTTGATAGACTTACTGTGGTCTTGTCAAACTTTATAACATAAATGGTAGATCATTGGCAAGTCTCATCAGTTGTTTTTTGGCAACCCTTTGATGGAAATAGACTTTAACTTGTGTGTGTGTGTGTGTGTGTGTGTGTGTGTGTTGTTTAAAGGAAAAAAATTGTGTTGTTTAAAAGGAAAAAAATTAATCTATCATTTTTTTCACTCATCAAAGGGACTCTTTTTCAGTTTGATTTGTTTGTAGCTACTTCTTTTTCTAAGGGATATAGGCCGTTTTCCTTGTGACATTAAAGAAAATCATTTGGTTTCTAATAGAAATGGAAATTATTTAAGAGGTAGCTAAAGATGAACAGACTTGATTGTGACAAAAAGTCTTACAAATTGTGGATTACTGTGTTGATGCACACAGCATTCCGTGATTACTATTGGTTTATTCATTTGCCAAAATAACAGATAAACAATCAGTAGGGCAAGTGTTGTTGAGTCCTCTAATTGGGGTCATATTTCATGTGGGTATTTACCTATCTTTCTTTCTTCTCGTTCACAGATCTTGCTGTGGATTAGTGTTAACAATCCTATGTTTGAGCATGGCTGTGAAACTCGATGCCTCACCTAGGAGGCCTGCCTTCCATGGCGGTATATGAGGTGTGATTATAAAGTGTGAGACTGGTTTCCACTTTATGGACACACTGTGCACATGGAGTCTGCCTCCATTGAGTGTTTTTTTTTTTTTTTTTCTCTCCCTTTTGCAGTGTGTGTGTGGGAGAATGCATATAGGAATTCTTTTGGCTCTTCCTTTTTGTCCTGTTTCTTACAAGATTGTAGGATGTTTGAAATAGGCTCTAGTATCTGCCCTGCTAAACTTGCTATTTCATTTGCTCTCCCCACCCCCCATTGTCTGCACTGAAACTTGATATGAGAAATGTTTCTCTTTGGCCTACTTTTCCTATATTTTTAGCTCATCCCAGAGATGCTTCATGATGATGATCTTGTGATCATTTTTTACTTAAGTCTAGGAGATACTGTATAAATTCAATTGGTGAATTAATGTCATCAACTCTAAGATAAAAAATGTGTTCTAATTTCAGAGATACAAGTGTGAAAACATACCTATAGTGATGTTAAAGTGTTACTATTGTAAGATGCATTTTTTTTCAAGTATGTTAAAATGTAAAGAAAAAAAGGCAGATTTTTGCTTCATTGACTATTGGGTCCTGGCTACTGTGGGTTATCACTCACATTTAATATGAAGTAAGAAGCATATTGTGGATGGAGCCAAGATAAACATGTGTGCCAGAATCCATTCTTTGAGCATTTCTGAAAACAACCCTTTTAAATAGGCCATTATTAATTATGGAACCTGACAACTACATGTGTTCTTAAAATATGTATGAAAGTAAAGGAAAAAGAAAAGAAAAAAAAGCTTTTGACTTATCAGTCCATCAGTTCATTATCCATCAGCATTTTACTGAAAAAGTATGAGTGGTAATAATTTTATCTTTGGATCATTCACACATGGTCAGTAATACATGGTGTTTAATATCACGAGCCTTAGAGGAAAGTAGGCCTGGGCTCAAGTTTGTGCTAGGTTTTACTTTGAGACTTTGAGCAAATTACTTCATTTTTTAAAGCTGTGCTGATGATTAAGTTATTAATATAAGGAAGATACTTTACACCATGTCTGCGCATATGGCAGATATATTAGTTTGCTAGGGCCACTGTAACAACATAACACAGTATGGCTTAAAAACAGGAATTGATTTTCTCACCGTTTTAGAGGCCCAAAATCCAAGATCAAGGTGCTGTCCGGGAGGTGTTTATGTGAGGCCTCACAGATGGCCACCCTCTTGCTCCTTCTTCACATGGTCTTCCCTTTGTGGGCAGGCATCCTTGAAGTCTCTGTCTGTGTGCTAACCTCTCCGTATAAGAACAGTAGTCATTGGATTAGGGACCACCCTAAGAGCCTTCTTTGAACTTAGTTACCTCATTCAAGGCCCTATCTCCAAATGTAGTTACATTCTGAGGTACTTAGGGCTTTGACCTACTCATTTGTGGGGGAATGCAATTCACACCATAACAGCAGGTCCACATGTTAATTGTTAGTCAGAAATGTTTATTGCTTATGTAAGGATTCTCAGGTGGTGTCTGATGTCAAAATGAGCAGTGTTAGTGTAGTGAAGTAAGAGGACTTGGCTCAGGTTCTCATGGTTAGGATAGGTCACATGAGAACATTAGAGTTTTAACTAGACGGTGAGGATAGCAGTATGATTTTCAGCAAAGGATCAGGTGTTACAAATAATGTTTACGATATTGAGTTTGGAATGAGCATGATATGGTTGGAAAAATGTGAGAAAGCTGATTTGGCAGGAAAAGAGCTTCACATTTGGAAGTCATGAGAGGTTAAGTGCCTATAAGATAAGGAGAGAGCAGATTTTAGAGTTGCTTGAAAACCAGACTGTGATTTTTTTTTTTTAACTCATACTAAATATTATTGAACTAGAGGTGACATGAAAAAAACCTAGTATGGTCATAAACATTTTTTTACTCTGCAAATTTCTGTATATTTTTAATGTGAAAAGTAAGCATATATTCACATATTCTTATGTACTTAAATAAATACTTTCACAAAGCATTTGAAATGATCTTGTTAGCAGTCCCTGATAGTAGTTAGGCAGTTAGCCTTCTCATAAGGCATGGGGAGCATCCTGAAACAATGTGTTCAAGTGCTCCCCCCACCCCCAGTCTCTGTGAGAACATTGTGACGTACTAGGACCCTCCTCAGAACAATCAGGTTGGACTCATGATAATTCCTGAGAGAGTCAATAAGCATTTTACAGAAACTCCCGAAAGTTGAATATTGCTTTGGT
The DNA here is from genome assembly GCF_003265705.2 of Callorhinus ursinus. Lineage (NCBI taxonomy): Eukaryota > Metazoa > Chordata > Mammalia > Carnivora > Otariidae > Callorhinus > Callorhinus ursinus. The sequence goes on from NW_027397066.1 coordinate 77,730,127, forward strand.
TTATTAAAATATTTCTTACTTCTCACATTTCTTTTAAATATTTTTACCATTATTATTGTCTGAGCCACATTGGCTATCTTTATAAGGATAGCATTCTTTCTTGAAATGTAATATAAAATTTCATTACAAAATATGTAGTTGGGTTCCATTTCATAAAGTTAATTTACTTCACAGAGCTTTGGAAATGCTTTGGCTAGTGAAGTTTTTGATCTTTGATTAAAATGTCAGGTAGTAAAAATATTATGTGAGTTGAGATATATCTGAAATAAAATTTAGGGTAGAGAGTATGACTTTATTTGCAACTCGGAAAGTTTTGTACATTATTTATTGTTTTTGAAATCACCTTAAGAGTAAAAAATAGGGGTGCCTGGGTGGCTCAGTCAGCTAAGCATCTGACTCTTGATTTCGGCTCAGGTCATGATTACAGGGGTCATAAGATAGAGCCCCACATCAGGCTCTGTGCTCCATATGTGGAGTCTGCTTGAGATTCTCTCTTTCCCTCTGCCTCTCCTTCTGTTTGCCCCTGCGTGCATGTGCGTTCTCTCTCTGTAAAAAAAAAAAAAAAGTAAAAATTTTTTATTTGTAAATGTAAAAATTAATTTTCAAATACTTAAATGTTAACTGAATTTTCTGCACGTTTTCAGTGTTGATGTAGAAGTTTAGCAGCTTTTGAATTACTGTTTAAATTGAGTGTCATGTTGATTTACAGCATGATTCTAAGGACCAACCCCTCTGAACTTCTTAGAATTGTCTGGGATGCTGAATTTTTATCTCTTTTTGTTAATATGAAGGGCTAGACACTTAATGAATTTTTTTGTTCTATGATGGCAGTTTGAGTCATGAATCATCTTTTAAGGAAAGTTAAATTATATCTAAATAAAAGGAAATATTTTATCTATATTACCAGTTCTAAGTGAAATATCTCCTTATTATAGCTGTATTATTAAGACTCTTGCTTACCTTAAACGTAATTTCTATAGCATAAATCTCCTGTCTATTAGACTCTTTAAGAGATCTTTATCTTCGAACATTGTTTTTCCTACTCTTTATGTCAATGAACTATTTTCAGGGACAACCAGAGTTAAGTGGGGTCAGACGCTCATAGATGCATGTGTTTTTGGAATAGGTGAATAGGTTCTAATGTTAGAACATAACAAGAGAAAACTATTTGGCATTCTAAGGCAAATTAGGTCTAAGGGTCTGCTTTAATTTTAAAAACAAAGATCTACTGTTTCTATCCAGAAAACCAAATATCTTGGAGTTAAACATGGAAAATGTTTATAGTGTTGTATGGTTTTATTACTTCAGACAGAAGGAAAAGAGTTTATTGAGTAACTTTCAGCCAGTAAGAAATTTTATATAGGCCAACAATCAAGAGGTGAACAAAAAATATTTTCTGGTTTAGAGAGAATGAATGGAAAGGACTTAAGATACTTAGCCATTCACTTTGAAACAAGTGTGATCTCTTCGGGCTTTTTTATGATTGTGCAGAGCTAGCCAAGTAGGAAGGGTTTGTGAATTACACAATTGTCTTGAAAGTGAAGGGGCATGCCCTCCTTTACTCCTCTTCCCTGCTTGCTAAAATGGTCATTTGGTGGCTGGAACTCTAGCAGGTACCTTAAATCAAGAGCTAGCAGTCACATGTGGAGGATGGTGAAAAAAAAAAAAAGGTAAGGAGGTGACTGGGTCTTTTACAGTTGTGAAGTTGCCATACCAAACTTGTTACTGGAGATCTTGCATATACGAGAGAAATAAACTTTTTTTTTTCCAAACAATTTTTTTAAAGATTTTATTTATTTGTCAGAGAGAGAGACACAGAGAGAGAGCACAGCAGGGGGAGCAGCAGAGGGAGAAGCAGACTCCCCATGGAGCAGGGAGCCTGATGCAGGGCTCGATCCCAGGACCCTGGTTTCATGACCTGAGCTGAAGGCAGACGCTTAACCAACTGAGCCACCCAGGCGCCCCAGGAAATAAACTTCTGTCTTGTTTCAGCTACTGTTATTTTAGGTTTTCCGTCGCTCCTGGCTGAACATGCTCATGACTGATACACACTCCCCAGCTGTATCCCCGAGTCAGTAAACTATGGTCTGTAGGCCAAATTGAGCCCACTACCTGTCACGTAAGTAAAGTTTTGTTGGAACACAGACACACCCATTTACTTATAGCGTTTATGATGGGCCGCGGCTGTTCTCCTGCCTCAGTGACAGGGCTGAGGAGCCCTCTTAGCCACCATGTGGACCACAAAGCCTAAAATAGTCATGATCCAACCCTTTATAGAAGAAAACTGCCGATCTCTTATCTAATCTATTAATCAGTTGGCTACATTTGTTTTCCTTGGAGAGTGTCTCTTTTCTTTTTTCTTTTTTACTGTATCCTTGTGGGTCCTTTACCAGGCTATACATTTTCACCTCGTACCTGAACTACTTTAGCTGTCTTATTGCAAGCTTCCTTAAATCATTTGTAAGGTTATCACCTAACCATTCTATCAGATACACTGTAGCATGGTAATCAAGCTTTCTTAAACATAATTCACATTATGTCACTTCTCCGATCAAAAACTTGCAGTGACTTCCTATTTCCTATAACATCAGCTCATAATATTTTTGTGGGTCTTTTATGATTCTTTATATTCTTGCCCTACACTAGCATGCCAACGTTACTTCCTATTTATTTATTAAGTCACTTCACATAACTTTTTATTTATTTTTTTATTTTTATTTTTTAAAGATTTTATTTATTTATTTGAGAGAGAGAGAATGAGAGAGAGAGAGCACGAGAGGGAAGAGGGTCAGAGGGAGAAGCAGACTCCCCGCGGAGCAGGGAGCCCGATGCGGGACTCCATCCGGGGACTCCAGGATCATGACCTGAGCCGAAGGCAGTCACTTAACCAACTGAGCCACCCAGGCGCCCTCACATAACTTTTTAGATGCCAACATGTGCCAGGAAACCAAAGATAAATCCTCAGTTCTAGCTGTCTTTCGCTTGTAAAATAGCAGCCTTCTGACTGGTCTTTTTGCCACTAGTCTTCACTCTTCTGGTATTTCTTCCCCACTGCTTTCTGGGTGAGTTTTCTGGAATGCAGTTCTGATCATGTCACACTCCTGATCACAACGTCCCTTGACTCCACATCACCTCCGTGGCAGGCTGTGCAGGTTAAATATCAATTTGTAGCATGGTGAACCAGGGCCGTGTCTGCTTTGGTGCCTGCATATATGTGTAACTCCCTTTCTTCTTTGAGACAGCCACCTTTATGTTATCTTTGAGAGCTTGCCATTTTTGAATTGCTTACCAGTTTTGGTTCCTTTTATACATACAGTGTCTCTGTCTGAAGTGTTTTTCTTTCCTCCCCTTTTCCTGCCATACTGTGTCCTTATTCATGCTTCCTAGATGAAGCATGAACGGCACCTTCATTGTGAGGTGTCCCTGCCCTCTCCCGCTGAGTTCATCACTGCCTCTACTATGGTACCATCGAGCCTTGTGCATACTTATTTTTTTTTAAGATTTTATTTGTTTATTTGACAGAGAGAGAGAGTGTGCACACACACAAGCAGGGGGAGCAGGAGAGGGAGAAGCAGGCTCCCTGCTGAGCAGGAGGCCTGACCAGGGGCTCGATCCCAGGACCCTGGGATCACGACTAGAGCCAAAGGCAGACGCTTACCAGACTGAGCCACCCAGGCGCTGCCAGCCTCGTGCATACTTATTATTATTGACCACTTATATTTGCAGTAGTTCTTGGTTCACACCGTCACCTCTACTAGACAGTGAGTCCCTAGACTGAGGTTTCCTGGTCATATGTTCTCCTTGCGTCTTACAACTTTCTCTCATGCCAGTTATCATAGTTGTGTTCTGTAGTCTTTGTGTTATTTGATTAATGTCCTAGTTCGCCACCACCTGACCCCAGGCCAACCTTGCAGCTTTTTGCTTCCCATAGAACTTCTCCATGTATAGCTAAGTACCTGGTACACAGTATACACTCAGTGCATGATTGTTGAATGAGTAAATTAATTTGTTGAGGGCAAAGTCCTTTTTTTTTTTTCTTTTATGTTTGTGTCTGTGTCATGTAGCACAGAACTCAACAATGTCAACTAATTGCTAATGAAGCCTTGAAGAGTGATTGTTTTTTAACACGGAAAGTCTCTTTTCTTCAAATAAATCTTATCAGAAGTCCAATATATAAAAGAGATAAAAGCAGAACTGCCATGTTTGAATACCCTTCCTTTCGCTACCCACTGGGCTCCTGAAGTAACTTCCCAGAATCCCTGGGCGTCTCCTCATGGTTGGACGATGGGTGGGAAACCACTGTCTGAGTGGAAATAGCATGGCGGTCATGGTGGGTGAGCAGTGTTTTTCATCAAGCCCTGGCTGTAGCTGTGGGACTGGCAAACCGTGTGGAACTACTCTGGGACTTGGTTTTCTTTGAAATGAGAGGTCTTTGTCCCAGTGTTCTTCCCACTATATCAGTATATTTGAAAATTTCAGGCTTATTCTAGCCCTTGGTTCTCACTTAGATGTATATTTGCTAATTAGAGTACCCTTGCCTCTGACTTCCCGAATGCTAAATTTCTCTCAAGACCATGCTAACTTCCAGCTCCTCTCAGAAGTTTTCTTCAGCTCCTCCTTTGCTCATTGTACCTTCCCCAGTCCCTGTCCACAGCATAGAAACTGGAACTAACATACAGAATTTTCCCAGGACAGAGTTTCCAAGCAGGAGCATGTTTTAGCAAGTTGACTGGCCAGACATCCATTTTGCTTATCTTAAACAAGCTAATGTTTTCAAAATAACAAGGCACATTCTTTCCATATGTAAGCTACTTACCTTCTGACATTCTGTACATTTCATTGAAACAACTGCATAGAGTGTTTCTATTGATCAGTCACTTCAATTAGCTTTATCTGCTTACTTGCAAAGACCTTATCTTATATTTCTGTGTCCCTCCTATCACTTACTATCCACTTGTTGATTGACTGATCATTTGAAATGAAACACCTGTTTAGTTATTCAAGTTCGGAGAAATAGAGGAAAATGTGCTTTACATTTATTTGGTGAGACTGTAATTCAAATGAAATTGTATTTACTTACACAAGGGGGAGAATCCATTAAAGTCCTCTCTGTCCATTTCTTATTAGATGAAAGAGCAAAACAGAAGAATAGACCTGCTTTTGCAAACAGATCTGATTTTGAATCAGTGTTTTGCATACCTTTAGTCACATTAAAGCCTATCTGACTTTAGAGTACTATTTTTAAATGGGGTGATGACTACTTTCTCAGGTTTGTTGTGAAGACTGGTTGAGTTAACATATGTCAAAAGCCTGTCACATAGTAGGCACTCCAGCAAGGTTAACTGTTTATGGTGTTTCTTATCACTGGAGAAATCTGAGATGAGCTCTGTGTGGCCAAAGAAAAAAATCTGGGTGTTCAAGAGAGTCCATGCAAATCCATTTATTGTCTGGCTTGGGTTAGGTAAGACATTTCAAATTGAGGTTACAAGGTGTTTTTGTTTTTGTTTTTGTTTTCTTCAGGCTAATTTTCTCCTAGTTTAAAAATGCTGAAAGAAATTGGAGACAATAGGGAGAATTAGTAACTTTTATTAAACCTGTCCAAATTTTGGGGGACTGATTTTTTTCCTTCTGAATTTATTTGGTGGTACACTGAAGAAATGTTCTTCTTGGTGAATATGTTTCAAAGAAAATATAGTTTGATTTAGACTGAAAGAGTTTTAACTGTGGGTTTGTGTTCTCACGTTTACATATCTGCAGAGAAGTTTTGTTATGATAAACACATCTTTAGGCACTGAGCAGCTCTGAACAGTATTTAGAGCAACAACCTGGTGATCTAACAAAGGAACATTTGTGGAATTGGAAAAGACAAAGAAACATTGGAAAGCAAGTTCACTGGCACACAGGGAAAGCATTAGCCAGCCAAATACTTAGAGAGAATGGACATACGGCCACACAGTTGTTGAAAAAAGATTTTGAATCTCTCAACACAAAGTCTTGGCTTTGGACTCACTCAGTTTAAATATTGACATTTGAAATGGGATGAAAGTTGATATCTGCCATGTTGGAATATCTTTCTCACCACATGTTAAGTGGCAATAACACAACCTCGTTGGATAGCTAGTACAGTGTTGTTTCTGATTTACAGCCATGGTAATTTTTCTTGTTCTAGGAATACATTGCATGGGAACACATGTTGAAGCCAAAATTAGCTTCCAACCTACCTAAGTAAAAGTGAATTCTTCTTATATAACCAACTAATAAATATCTAGATTTTAAAATGGTGTTTAAATATATAGATTTAATTACCTCTCAGAGAAATTATTAAAAAAATAAAAAAAATACAAGCATAGAAACAAAAATAGCATCAGGAGTAATTACAATGAATGATAGTTCAGTTTTAGAGGAAAACAGAAAATGTAAGTGCTCATGAAAGAAGCATAGTGTAAGAGTTTTGCTATAAGAAAAACAGGCATGTGTCTACTATCCAAAGGACAAAGAATATGCTGTGAAGAAAAAATGTAAAGTTTTGAATTGGTCACAAATTTTTTTTTTTCAGTGAGCAATCCATTATACGGTGGATATTCTTTAAGTCATGAACTCTTTTTACTGAGCTAGATGGAAAATCTTCCAGTTACTGGGTAATTCCAGAACCTTTGCTTGGCTCTGTAAATATGGCATAAGTATTCTCAGGAGAGTTTGACTTAATTGTCATGCCCTAGAAATTCTTTGCATTTTATTAGTTTTAATTTAAAGTACACATAGAGTCAAAAACCTCAAGTTTGTTGCCTAAATACATACTATTTACAATCATTGAAAAGTATTTTATATGGTAGGTTTTATATTGGAAAATTTTCACGAACACAACCAGCTGTATCCTAAGAGAAGGTGTGAGGAAGTTAAGGAGCAGATTCTGAAAGTTCCATGAAGGGAATGAGGGCCCTTGGAGAAATGTTAGTTAGATAAAAAGTTATTTTATCTTGGGAGATGACAGAGAGAGGCAGAAAAACCAAGTATGTAAGATAATATAATACTGATAAGTAGGAAGGAGTTGGGAATCTGTGACAAAATAGCTCCAAAGTTGATATGTATTCAAGCTTTGTAAGTTGCTTGAAAAATACAACCATAGAATTAAGGGATAGTTTCCTCTGATATTTTTGACTAAGACCAAACCTTCTTACACCTTTCCTCCACTCTTCAACTCTGTTAAGTAGACATATAAACACCTTTAACATCTTTCTTAGGCACAGTGATTAATGGTATTTAAACTGAAAAGGCTGCCTAGGGCTAGAGCCATTCAGAAAGTAGGGGCTGTTATAAATGCAACCTTATAGTTACAGATTATGTATATCAATCACATTTACTGGAAAGTAACTTTCTGTGACTGCATTCCATTTTCTTATTAACTTCCATTGTAGAACAGATAGATAACTTTCATTTGTAAGTATTTTTTTGTCTATATCAAAGAGATTTTCTTTTAACTACTAAAATAGTAAGAACATTGAAAATTCTCCTTGTAGTACTGTAAGAGCTCAAAATAATTCCGATCCAGAAATTCATTACAGAACGTGAGCCATCACACATAATGCAAGTAGAATGACCACATTCTTTATCTTTGGGGAGAGTGTCTCCATAAAGGTAGTGATAATAAAATTTTAGTAGTTTAATTAATTTTCCCATTAGTAGGCAAGTAGAAACTATACTTGTAACTATATTCAAGGAGATCTTGCTGCTTTTCCTTTTTTTTGTCATCTTTGGACTTTTCCTGGCATCTCTGCAGACATCACTACTTAGTAATATTTGTGTCGTTTATTATGCTTTATTTGTTTAGAAAGGCAGAGGTAGCTAGAGACCAAAGTGATTACACCTTGCTAGTAATGATGACTCCATCTGTCTCCCGTCTCCCTCACTTCTCTTGACAGGATCTCTGCACCTCCTGTGAGGAGGAACATTATGATCTAAGTTCTGGGACATAGTAATTTTTTTTTTTTTATGAGTTGCACTTGAAAAGGCGGAAATGCTATATTGATTTTGGGGCAAAATACATTTATTTAGAAACTAGATGTCCCTCTTTCTCAGATAGAAGAACGTTACCAAGCAAATTTGCGCTGCCAGTTTAGACACTGAAATGCTAGCATGGGGGAATATTTGAGGAGTGGCAGCCTCAACATGACTTCATATTCTTCTAGTTTTAGCTTTCATGCTAAAGTTTTGTGCTAACACTTGAAGGTGGCTCCTGTTGGTGGGCAGGTGGCGGGTAAGCAGCCCAGCCTGTGGGCCTCTGGTGTCTGAGGTAGCTCCAGGATCCATCCTTTGTTGAAGTCTGTGGGAGTTGAGCATCTTCCCTGATGAGTGAGTTTTACCTCTGGCACATTCCATTCTTGTCCCTTTGTTCTATGTTCCCAAGGAAGTAGGTCTTTGCTGAATTCTTTGGGATCTGTCTCTGCCCTGTACCCTAGTGTCTGCGGCCAGATTTCCCTGATGTTCCACATTTCCCCCAGCTTCGCTGTGTTACCTGCTTCGTGGATTTTCCAGCAGTTGTCCTGAGCAATCATGGTTCATTTGTACATCCCAGGTCTCCTTCACCGGTGACCTTCCAATGGTTCCTGGGACTGATTATGCTCTGACGCTGAGAAGCTTGTTTAGAAGCCTACAGTTCCCAGGCTACTGTTTGTTCTGTTCAAAGCCTGAAGGCCTTTGTTTTAGCATTGGGTGATATTCTCAGAAAACTTACAGCCCATCATAAAACCTATTTTTTTTTCTATTTTGGCCTGACAAAGTCCTGATTATTTTTAAAGACATCCTATTTACATTTGGTGGCCTATGTTATTGCTGGAGTAACAGGATCAACAGAGCAGAAATCTTCCCTTTCTGTTTTAGTTTTCTCCTTAGCACTTACCACTAATGTGTATTTCACTTATTTTTAAAGACTTTATTTATTTATTTGAGGGAGAGGGAGAGAGCGCGCAAGCGCATCAGTTGGGGGAGGGGCAGAGAGAGAAGCAGGCTATCTGCTGAGCAGGGAGCCTGACTCGGGGCTGGATCCCAGGACCCTGAGATCATGACCTGAGCTGAAGGCAGACGCTTAACCCACTGAGCCACCGGATGCCCTGATATATTTCACTTTTGAATCTTATTTATTATTTGTTTTCGCCACCAGAATGTAAGCACCATTTGGGCAGGGAATTTTGTCTGCTTTGTCCTCTCTGTGTCTTCAGGTCTTATAACAGTGCTTGGCACCCAATATATGCTCAATAAATATTCAGAGAGTGAAATTCTGACTTCATCAAATAATTATGTCTTTAAGTTTAGAAGTCTGCCAAGGAGTTCATGGTCACTGTGTTCTGATTGCTTTGCGGTTCCTTATATATAAAAAGAGTGTGATACCTTCATGAGTTTTTAAATATTTATTATACTTTTAAATGTTTCAAAATTTACTTAAGAATTATAATTAAAAAAAAGAATTATAATTACAGATTAACTTTTTATTTACTTGCAAGCCAGGATTATGTTTTTGTTATATATGTGGTTTTATTTCTTATAGTTCTTTAAATTCAGGTGGGTTTGTTGTTGTTGTTGTCTTTTTGTTGTTGCTGTTGTTTTTGAGCTTGTAAACCCATTGAAATCAACCATACCTTATTAAGTGATCCAAAGACACCCCATCCTAACACATTTTACAATTGCAAATTTGAGATACGTTCTAGTGTCATTGTATGACAATCACAGCATTTTTTTTTCTCAATGCTACATAGCATGATGGTGTTGCACATCACGTAAATGCTGTTTTATATTTGGTGAAATACTGTAGTTAGGTTTCAAAGTTTTGGATAGTTTTTGAGAATCATTGAAGTTTAATTGCTAGAGTAATTTGTTCCTATTTGAGCCAGAAAGCTGAAAAACCCTCATAAAAATACTTCTTAGTCTTCCTTCATATGCTTCATACATCTCAGTTACTCCAACAAAATAACATTTTGGAGGGGCTTTGCTATTACTCAGTATTGAACTAGAGGGTGTGATTTAATTACCCAACAGTGATTTGAAGGTGGTACTTCTGACATCACATGTCACAGAAATCTGTCCATTTGCAATTCAACAATTGGAACCAATTCAATTGCAGAGATTCAGAGTTTTAGAACTCAGCAAGTCAGGTTGCTGAACAAGTTGGTTCTCTAAGAGCTTCTGGCTTGTGGGGCCCTGATGTTGAGAGTATAGACAGATTTGAACATCAACCCAGGTGTTTCCTAATGTGTGACCTGCTCTGTATGGTACATTTCTCATCTTTGAAATAAAACAGAGGTGCCCTCTGGAGGCCTAGTCATGTTTTTGATAGCATATTAGAATCATATGTTAAGTGTGTGAATCTAGATATATCTCATAGGTAGGGAGGCAAGGGACTTAAAAAAGTTGTCAGAGAAAATGTGTCAAGTTGTCAGGTTTTGGAGAAACTATTTGTGACTCTGATCCACTGATTAACATTGTGGAAAGTCATCAAACCTCTCTGGGCCTTAGTTTGAGTACTTGTGAAGTGAGAGAACTGGGCCATGGAAGACGATAAGTAAAAAGAACTGTTTCCTTCCAGGAATGGGTGTGTTTTATTTAGAAGGGTTATTTGATTTAAGTAAAAAAAGAAACATTTGAGTGTCTAGTTGGTCAGACCAGAGTGATCACATTGGTGTTTTAACTCAACATGTAACTGAATTAGTCACTACTAAAATCTAAATCTTACCAAGGTGGTCTGTTATTCTACTTGTCAATTTAGGGAAAAACAATTTAGTCCTCCTCTCTATCACCCAAGTCAGTTAACTGCAGTGTTAAGTTTCACATGACAATTAAAACATGATGGATAAGCATGTACTATTATAATTTAATTCAGAGACACCTCAACGATAGGCAGCAGTTTTATATCTATTTTGTTTTCTGGTCTCTTATTGCTTATTTATCAATAGACTTATTACTTTAAATATTTAATGTTAACAGAATATTTTGGATTGTTTAATCCAACAAAATTCAAGTTTTAAAAGCATCTAATAGTTTTTTATGTAAATTCTAATGAGATCAACATAAATTTTATTAGCAATAAAATATAATCTAATTAAAAGCACTTGCTACCATAAAATTGTAAGCCAGGACACAATTAATCTTTTCTAATTATAGAAAACTATAATTTTAAACTAATATAGGTAGGTTTTGTACTTAAGATAGTTCATGTGCTAGACAAAAATTCTATGAAAGAAGTAGAATAGGATCTTATTTAAAAATAATTTTAAAATAAGATTTTAAGATCATTTGATTTTCTTTGACATTATATTTGTATTGATGGTTTCATGATCATTAATTATAAATTTGTCCTCAGAATTATTTAAGAAATTAGAGGAAGTATTCAAACTCACAGTATCACTGCAAAATGTAATATAGTATGTACAACATTCTATAAACTCTTTAAAATTCTGCTTTTTCCCTCCTGCAATAAGTAATAAAGTAAAAGAAAGCCATCATTCAAGTTATGGATAATGTGAAGTCTTCTTTGAAGAAATTTTATGAGTCATCTTTCCAAGGTATTTTGGGAAGAATTAGGTCTGCTTAAAACATATAATTTCTATACAATGCCTTTTCTCCTCTTGCCATAACTTTAGATAAGTTGCTTCTTTGTTCTTTCTTTAAAAAGGTAACTTTATTATGATCTTTTTGAATAGAAAAATACTATCTGCTCATTGTAAAACACTTGGGAAATGTAGACAATAAAAAGAAGAAAATGGATCTATTCATTATCCATCACTTCAGCTGGCCTCAAATAACTTATCGGTTACATTTCCATTACTTATTCTAGGTTTACACATACATGCATATTCATAATAAGTATATTGCATAAATGTTTTTATTAACTTATTTTTTGGTAATAGTCTAATATATCTTGAGCATATCTCAATTTACTGAATTTTATTTGAAAATAGACTTTTAATAATGCATGGTGTTCCGTCATTGGTCACTTAGATTTCTTCCATTTCTTTGATAGAATAAATAAACATAATTATCTTTGAGTATAAAGACATAGTTGAAAGAGCCAAACCTTGGAGTCAGGCATATGCAGATTTCAATTCTAGTTATAACTGTTTTTGGATTTGTAACTTTACATTATTTAGTTCTACCATTTAGAAGATGGAGATCATGCTGACCTCGAAGTATTTAAATATTAGAAGCAGTATAGTAAAAGCATTTTCACAGAACCCAGGTCATAGGTAGCTGCTAAATAAATATCAGTGCCATAATAATAGCTGATAATCACTACTCTTTGAAGATTATTCAGAATTCACTTACTGGATTCAAAATTCAATCTTTGAATTTACAACTCTTACCTAAGATAGACCTCTAAAACTTCCTAACCAAAAAGCATTTAAGATTGACATTTTAAATTGCAGTCATACATCCAAACTGCTTTCCAGAATGTTTATATTAATTTATATTTACAATCATCAGTATGGAGATATGTTTTTCTCTTCACACACTTGCCAGTATTGAATTTTATCAAAACTGATACTGATTTGCTTAGCTGGAAACTCTCATTGTTGTTTTAAACTTTCGTTTTATCACTAGTGAAATTAAATTATTTTCATGGTATGGTTCTTTTCTAGGAGTTCTGTCTACATGATTTTGCCTGTTACTATTTTTCTTAACAAGTTGTATGTGTTCTAAAATATATTAGGGCTATTAAAACTTCATTATATTTCTAAAAACATACTATTTTTAGCCTAGTATTTATCCTTCATTTTATTTACTAAGAAATTTTAGCATGCAATTTCTGTAGAAGGATCATTTCAAATATTTTTTTTCCATTTTGAATCTTTTTTCAACAGCCTTTACCGACTTTAGCCTTTTAAAGATTATTTTTCAGGGCTTCCCAATTTTCTGGTCTTCTGGTCTTCCAACTCTGTCCCCAAATCCCTGATAAAATCAGATAAACCTACCCATTACCTGCCATTGCAGATTCCATTTATGTTCCTATCATGATATCCTTGCTGTGTCTTAGGTTTTGTTGTTGTTTTTACTGCTGTGCATATCTTCTGTGAAGTCTAAGCAAGGTTCTATCTAGTATTATACCACAGTTTAGTGCTTGGTTATTTTATTTTATAGTTTTTTTTTTTTTTTTTTTGCCAATGAGATCAGTCTCCCCACCTGCATTAAAACTTGCTTCAGAATAGGATTCATGGTTTATACTTTTGTATGTCCCAAAATCTCCTAGCATAGGCAGGGAACATACTAAGCACTTAGTGAGCACTTGTTAATTTATATAACAGCAGACAATTGCCTCCTTCCTCCACCTCTTGCTTCCCCAAACACACATTTATTTTTACCTATTGACAGAGCAGCTAAGAGAAATGAACTGCAAAAGTTTTGGAACAGATGTTTTAAGTTTGATGCATTCTGTTTTCTTAGTTGTGCTCTCATTCAAAAAGACCCCATATAGCATCAAAAAAGAGCTAGACCACTTCACTAACTCTGAAAAGCCAGTAAACTGCACAGGGAAGAAGCTTCCAGATAGTTATTTAAGGTGTCCTACAGGGTGTTGGGGCAATGGTAGACTCCAGGTTCTCCTCAGGATATGGGCTTTGGCAGACATCCAGGTGAGTTAGAAGTCAAATGTGTCCCTGACCAGCATTGAAAATAGGTCCCAGAATATTGGTTTGTTGTGAAAAAGTGCAAGAGCTAGCTCTGTCCAAGAAATATCCTCCAGGGTTCCCCAAGATTCAGGTCCTTGTTGGAGACTTGGGTAGTTTGGTGACTGAATCTGAGTATCTTTTAATTTGCCTTTATTTAATACCTTGAGGTTATAATTATAATCTGACCTCTTTTTGGTTTTGTTTAATGATTTCACCTAAAGACTGACAATGTCTTTAAAAATTTTTTGTTTTTCTTTGTGAAGTTTGATCAGAATATCTATTCCTAATTTTAGTAATTTTAATGATATTGCCCATATATAACCAAGAGGAGATGTAATAATTTGTGCTTTTCATTATTAGTACCTCTAGCTGTATAACCATTTCCATCCCATTGTGGCTTAAAACTACAGCTATTATCTCTCATAGTTTCTCTGGGTCAGGATTTGTATAGGGTGTGGTTCTTTACTGCTGGCTCAGGTTCTCTAATGTATTTGCAGTCAGACAATGACTGGAGTTGGGATGGCGGGCAGCTGAAGCAACGGGGGGCTAGTCCAGCATCTTTTTCTTTCCATGTAATCTTAGGGCCTGTCCATGAGGTCTGTCCACATGGGCTAATTCAGTCTTCTTCACATCATGGTAGCTTCAAGGCAGTTACTTCACTGTCATGGTAGCTGAATGCTTCAGGAGCAAGTATTCCAAGGGGACAAACTGATGGTTGCCGGAAGGAAGCAAAGGGAAGCGAGGGGGGTGGGCAAACTGGGTGAAGGGGAGTGGGAGGTACAGGCTTTCAGTTATGGAATGAGCAAGTCACGGGGATGAAAGGCACGGCATAGGAAATTGAGCCAATGGTATGGTCACAGCGTTGTATGGTGGTAAGATGGTAGTTACCTTGCAGTGAAAATAGCATAATGTTTAAACTTATAGAATCATTATGTTGTGTACCTGAAACCAATGTGACACTGTGTGTCAATTATACTTCAATATAAAAATAAATTTGAAAAAAGAATGAGTTTCAGAGTGAGCAGTGTGAGAGCTGCATTGCCTTTTATGTCCCAGTCTCTAAGTCATGTAGCTTCCCATATGCTGTAGTCAGAAATTCAAGGTGGAGGCATGTTGGGTCCTGTGCTTGCTGGTCAGAGTGTCAGAGTTACATTATAAGTAGAACATGGTGGGATGGGAGATGTTATTGTGCTCATCTTTGGAGAATATAATCTGCCACTCTCCATCCTAGAGCATAACCAGTTACAGCTCTCAGACATGTGAAATAGGCTTATTCTTGCCCTTAAAGCCCTTGAGTCTCTTTCCGTTACTGTATTAGCTTGAACTCCAGGTTCTTGTCTTCTCAATCAAGTCCAGGTACAGATGAGGCTCCTTGGATAAGACTTCTTGAATACTGAAAAGATGTGAATTAGAGGTCCTTCTGAAAAGCTTTGAACTAAAGAGTTAAGTTACCTGCCCTTCACACACCCACCATTCAATGGTGTGACAAGCACAGGAAAATTCTGTAGATCCTTCCTGTTCAGAAAGGGAGAAATGAGAGGCTATTAGATTACAAAGCAAATCTGAAACCTCATGGTCCTGCTGCCATTTGCTTAATTAGTGCTCGGTCTGTTCCCTGGGAATTGTTCTCTGTGACCCTTGGCTCCTGCCACTGTATTCTTATTTCCATCTTTTGAATCATCATTCTTTTTTAAAACAAAAACAAAAACAAAAACAAAAAACATGTCCTATATTTATAGCTGACAGATTTTCTCAACCTTCTTCCTGTGTATGGAAGTTTGGGGGCCCAAAGGCCACCTTTTATTTTGGAATTGTCTTCGTTTCCTTTTAGCTCTAGATGATATAATTCTTAAAAATGTTTAGGTCTTCTTATGTATCAAATTATAATCCACTCTGTTAGGCGAAAGCCACACCCACAAAATTTTGGAGATAATTCCTCCTTTATTAGGGGTTCTCTATGGAATGCTGTAGGATAAATACCCTTATGATTCTTTGTGTCCTACTGTGCATCAGAGAAAGTTGGCTGCATATGTCTGGAAGATCCTTAGAAGGCCTGTTATCTGTCTTAAAGGATCTATAAGACATGACCTTACTATTCCTAAGGCGTTAATGAAGAGTATTTTTAGTCACACGCTTACCTTTGTTTGTGGACCAGATCTTTCTGACTACACCTGCATTTTGTCTTTCTCTGAGACTCACTCTTATTTTGACTCTTTTGGTCTCTGAGGCAATCAGGAATGAAAAATAGTTTTATTTTCAAACTCTGCAAATCCTGTCTCTTTATAGTCCCTCCAAATTTTGTTGAAAACTGAACAATTTCTTTTTTAACTCTCCTTTCTCTGAGTACATTTCATCATAAGTAGCAAAAGGAAAGCGGGTGCTCCTTTCAGTATTCTGCTTGGAAATCTCCTTAACTAGATCTTTGGAGATCATTAGATACATTTTCCAATGTATCCATTAGATACATTTCCATTTCCAATAGTATTGTTAAAAGTTCTGTAGTTATGTAACAAGAGTCTCCTTTTCTCCATCTTGCAAAACCCTTCTTTCTTTTTTTTTTTTTTTAAGATTTATTTATTTATTTATTTGAGAGAGAGAGAATGAGAGATAGAGAGCACGAGAGGGAAGAGGGTCAGAGGGAGAAGCCGACTCCCTGCCGAGCAGGGAGCCCGATGTGGGACTCGATCCGGGGACTCCAGGATCATGACCTGAGCTGAAGGCAGTCGTTTAACCAACTGAGCCACCCAGGCGCCCGCGAAACGCTTATTTCTCTGAGCTGTCACAGTCCAACTCTTTGAGGCCCATCAGCTTTCCACTAACAGTCTCCTTCAGGCTCCCATCTACGGTCTGGTCCAAAGACCAATACCATATGTTTGGGCGTATTTAATTTTTTATTATTACACTTCACTTCTGATATCAAAGTGTGTTCTAGTTACCCATTGCTTTTTAACAAATAACTGTATAACTTGGTGACTTAAAACAGCAAAAATAATGCTGTTACCTGTCTTAGCTGGTATCTGTGGGTCAGGATTTGGGGCAGAGCTCACCGAGGTAGTTCTGGCTCAAGGTCTCTCATGCATTTTTGGTCAGATGGTGTGTGCAGCTGCAACGGCGGGAGGCTGAAGCATCTAAGAGCTGTCCAGGCATATCTCTGTTCACGTAGTCTTGAGGCCTCTCCGATTTCACCACATTGGGTAAATTTGGTCTTTCTTACAGCATCATGTCCTCTCCATGGTCAGATTGCTCATGTAGCAGCTAAAGACTTCAAGAACACAGATTCTTATGAGTAAGGTGGGAGTTGAATCATATTTTATCACCTGGCCTTGAAGCACATAGTGTCACTTTCACCAGAGTCTTAAGCTTATCCAGATTTAAGGAAAAAGAATTTTGACCTCACCTCTCAAAGGGATGTAAAAAGAGCATCTGTAGTGGGAGATATTGCTATAGCCATTTGGGGAAAAAAAAAAATCTACCGCATGTCTTTATATTCAGTCTTTACGGATTAATTCCAAAGTCATAAAATATAGATATATGTGTTGTTAGGGACGTAGATAGGACCTTTTATGTTTAAAAAAAAAAAAAGATCACTTGAACTTATAACATCCTTGCTTTCATCTTCCAATTTTACTATTTAAACATTCGGTGAATTTCTAATTATAGCATTTAATGGGATTCTAAATTTGATGCTTTTCTCTTGGCTCAGCCAAAATTATGGTTGTGGGTGGTACATGTTTTAAGTTATATCAAATTCTCAGACATGCCTAATTTAGGAATGGTAATAGTTTTAGCTGGCCAGCTATTGAAACCTCGTGTTTTTGTAAGGAAAGGGGAAAAATGTTCTACAAAAATGAAGAGAAATCCCATCTCTTCCTAAAATCTAGCTCAGCGTGAGTACTGACAGATTTTCCCAGTGATTCTTAAAGTTAATCTTTTAAAGTATCAAGAACCATATGGTTGAACTTCTTGACTGGGAGGAGAGAAGCCTTCATTAAAGCAATGACTGCACATCTGCCAGTATCTCCCATCTTCTTGGCCACAGCAGCTTGGCTTGTCCTCTGTCACTACATAAGTGAGCCCTGTGTGCTTTGGAAACATTTGGACTCTTTTGGGGATGCCGTCGGCATAGGTCGGACTGCGTGCACTGCATCTTATTACTTGGGTTTCTCCTCTGCTTTCCGGCTAGTTTTTGTGGGAGAGCCAGGCGGGCAGCCTGTGGAAGCCAGGGACCAGAACGCTGATGCCTGTGGGAAACACGATCCTATCTTCTCGGGGCTGTCCAGGACCAGGCTCCGTTCAGACCTCTTAAAAGGGTCAGAGGTGATATAAAATGAATGGAAAAATACTCGAATGAATCACTGCAATAATTGTACCTAGGAGAGCACATCATTTTTGTAGCAATCAGCCTGGCCCACTGCTGATGCAAGTTCAGTCATCACAATGTTGAAGGTGGTGTTCATTAGTGAATTATTGACCATAGTTTGAATGATCTTTTTTTTTTGTACTAACCAAATTTGTGTATTTATTTATTTTTAAATTTATTGTTATGTTAATCACCATACATTACATCATTAGTTTTTGATGTAGTGTTCCATGCTTCATTGTTTGTGTATGACACCCAGTGCTCCATGCAGAACATGCCCTCTTTAATACCCATCACTAAGCTAACCCATCCGCCCACCCCACTCCCCTCTAGAACCCTCAGTTTGTTTTTCAGAGTCCATCGTCTCTCATGGTTCGTTTCCCCCTCCGATTTCTCCCCCTTCATTCTTCCCCTCTTGCTATCTTCTTCTTCTTTTTTTTTTTTTAACATATATTATTTGTTTCAGAGGTACAGATCTGTGATTCAACAGTCTTGCATAATTCACAGCACTATGGTGAGTGCTGTGAATGATCTTTTAAAATATATGCAAAGTGTGGCCATAATATAATAAGTTCCATCATATTCCATGTCCTAGTCATAATTGTGCCTCCACAGTTGACCCTCAGGGAAATTTCTCTGTGATATAGCATGATTTCCAGCAAGCAGCCTAGTGAAATGGGCGGTAGGTTTGTTCATTTAATTACAACCTGATTTTTAAGACTATTGAATTGTCTTTGAAATAAAGGAAGTTATATCGCTAGGCAAGTGGTAAACCTATAAAAGTAACAAATGACAAGGTAATTTCAAAACCATAGAGTAACAAAAGTAGCATGAGGTGAGTAGATAATTGAAATGTCAGACTTTGATAAAAATATTGCAGATTATTTCAGTTTACTACATTTAGCGTCTTAATTGTACTATGAAAGGTACTAACCATTTATTTAGTGTGTTTATTCATGAAAAGTGAACTTGTCATTCACTTTATGTAGGAATTAAAATGTCCTATTTATTTGTTTTTTATGCCTTTGTTTTGCCTCTTTCTGGAATGGATTCCTTTACGTCTTATCCTAGACTCCCTGTTAGGACGTAATTCCACTACCACCTTTCCTCCCCAGTGACTGAGGTGCTTATATCTCTGTATCGCTTACGCATAGCTCTTGCATTGCTTGTGTTAACCATGCATTATAGCTTTTGCCTGTGTGTTACTTGGAGGCAGGAGTTGTGGCTTCTTCACTTTTGTATGTTATAGGTGTCTGGCATATTGTAGATATTCAAAATTGTTTACTGAAGGAACAAATGATTGAATGGATTTATGGTCCTGTTTTATATGTCATTTGAGTTTGCAGTCTTTAATCATAGAATCCTCTTTCTCATTGATCCACCGTTCTTGTTTGGAACATCACAGCACCTCTCATTTCACGTTTTCATTTATTTTTCACTTCTCTTTATTTTACCAGGGAGGGAGAGAAGGGTAGTCAGGGCTTGGAAGTGGTAATGCCTATCTGTGGAATGTCATACCAGCACCAAGCTGCTTTAATGTCTTATCTTCAACCTTGGGGGGTTGATAAGTCTTCATTATTAATTCGCTAATTAGATGTTTGTTTAACACCACAAAGAAAGGTTTTGTGAATATGCAAAAACGCGTAAAATATAGCTCCGGATTTCTATTAAGGTATTGTCTACTAGAAAAAGGAAACACGTATGATGATACAAGTTGGGATTGCTGGGGGTTTTCATAAATGTACAGAAAGAATGCAAAGGCTGTTTTGAGATAGATTACCTTGGCTGCCTTTATCAGATAGAGCTTTCCGAAGAAAAGTTTGAGTAGAAGTTGTCTTATGTGCTGTGAATTCCATGACATAAAGACTGTGCAGAAAATTTGTCTACTGCCCTGAAATTTCTTCAGAGAGAAATTGGGGGTAATATAATATTTACATATGCAATTTTTTTTTACATAAGCAACTTTAATAAAATTTTGTTTTGGATAAGTAAGTCAAAGAATAGCCTAGATTTATCTTATATGAAGTGGTTGAATTTTTAAGTAAAACTCCTTCAGGTAGTTAGCCTATATTAATATGTTAATTGAAGCTAGAGGAAATGCTGAATTTGTTGAAGTCTTAGGACTATAGCACCACATGATAGTTAAATCAGTTTTTAGCTGATTGGTTTGCTTTCCTGGAATGTGACAAGGACTTGATTGCTTTTGCTTTTCTTACAGTTTAATTTAGGTTCTTTAGTTTATGCACAGCTATTAGCTGTTAAAAAATAAGAACTTAAATTGACACTAAGAGAAGGGAAATAAAGCATTTTACTACCATTAGGGGTTTTATTTTCTACTGAGTGCAGTCCAACAAAAGATATTCTGGTGTGTTTATTTGAACAATAAAATGCCATCTGTACCTGATAAATGTATCTAAATATTTTAATCTGTGACGAGATTTTCAGTTGTAGCACTGCTAGTAAATCAACCCCATTTCTCCTCAAAGATCATTTCCTAGTGCAGCTCTAGTAGGTGAACTCTTACAGAATTGTGTGCCACAAAATCATGCACCATTTACAGCTGACTGGATCAAGTACTCATGCGACCCACACTAGAGGAATCCCATGGTTAGTGTTACAGATAATCAGAAAGAATGATGTAGGCAAAATTCAGATACTGTCTCAAATGTTTGTGTATTTGTTTTCCTTTCAAGAGATAAAAAAGTTCTTCACAAAATATAAGCAAATGTATTCTAGAATTTACAAGGAGGGTGCATAAAAGCAATGAATACATTAGGCATTTCCTAAATAATTAATTTTTACCTAAATTTAATTTTTAAAGGGAAGTGTTTCAATAATTGCTTTTATTTTTGTTTTTTTAAATTTTTTTTTAAAGATTTTTCATTTACTTATTTGAGAGAGAAAGAGAGAGGGGGAGAGAGAGAGGGAGAATGAGCGGGGGGGGGGGAGGAACAGAGGGAGAGGGAGAAGCAGACTCCCCACTGAGCAGGGTATCCAACATGGGGCTTGATCCCAGGACCCCGGAATCAGGACCTGAGCCAAAGGCAGATGCTTAACGGACTGAGCCACCCAGGCTCAGTTTCTGTTTCTGTTTCTGTTGTGCTTAAGAAGAATTTGCTTTAGAAATTAACATATATCTAAGGTGTATTGCTCCTTTTAAGCAAATGTCCAGATTGATATTAAACAATTTAGGTATGTGACAGAAATTTCAGATGAAATTTTAATCTTCCAGTGGCTGTTTATGTAATTGGACTAAAATTTAAATTCCTCATGGCCTAAATTAGTGCTTCTTAACCTGGGCTGCATATCAGAATCACGTGGAGGGTTGTAAAGAACACCCATGTCTGGCTCCCACTCCGGGGATTCCGGTGTAACTGGTCTGGGATGTGGCAGCATATCTGGATTTTTAGAAGCATCCCAGGTAATTCCAGTGTGCAGCAACGGTTTAAGAACCACTGGTCTGAAACACCACATCATGCAGTCACTGTCTGATTATTTGATTTTTATGTGTATTTTTATGTGTATCTCCTTTCCTTTTTTTTTTTTTTTTCTTTTTGATCAGTTGAATACCAAGGATTCTTTTTACTCAAGGATCTTTTCATTAGCAATTCCTTCTGCCTGGAATAGTCTTCCTTCAGATCTTTACAGGGCTGTCTTCGTCTCATCATTCAGGCCTCAGCTCGGAGGATTCTGCTTCAGGCAAGGCTTTTCTTAATCCTCTTGCCTAAAGCATTCTTTTCCCTGGTATTACCAACATTATTCTGTTTTACTTTTATTATTGCTCTTTTTTTTTTGCCATGAGATGATATTCTATTCTTTTGTTAGGTACCCCCCCCCAATGTAAAGTCTGTGGGGCGTGTCTGGCATGCTTGCTTCACCATCCTGTTCCCAGCACTTAAAACTAAGTCTGTCTTACAGCAGTTGCTCAATAAATATTGTTTGAATAAATGACTAAAAATGTTGATAGAAAAATTATTGTGGGAATATACAAAATAATCTTTTTTTCCTCTCTTAAAAAACCCCTCAAAACATGGAATCACATTTAAAAAACTAGAATAGGGGCGCCTGGGTGGCTCAGTCGGTTAAACGTCTGCCTTTGGCTCAGGTCAGGATCCCAGGGTCCTGGGATCGAGCCCCGCATCGGGCTCCCTGCTCAGTGGGGGGTCTGCTTCTCCCTCTCCCACTCCCTCTGTGCTCTCTCTCTCATATACATAAGTAAAATCTTTAAAAAAAAATGAAAATAAAAATAAAAAACTAGAATAAAGCCACAGGGTAGAATGAGTTGAAAATGTCAACCGGCAGAGAGGTAAACCTAGCAGTGTGGCAGCCCCCAGTCCTGAGGGCTTAAAAGTGGTGATATTAAGGCAGGAATATTTACCACCACTTGAGGCCCTCACTCCATGGCCAGACCTTGGGTCTTACCATCATCTCAAAGTGCCATATATTTGAAATCTTCCTATATGTTCTGGTTAACTTATTTCAAGAACTCAGATATCACATTTTCCTCCAAAGGCCTTCCCTGAGGTCAGCCTCCAGGAAGAGTTAGGTTTTCTGTGTTCAGCTTGTTTGGATCATGGTCATTGCCATTCATCAACAGTCTTCTGTCTCCCTCACCAGCCTCTCGCCTCCCTGGGAATAGGGATTGTGTCTGTGGTGCCAGACCCATAACAGGTACTCAGCAACTGTTCTGTTGAATGAAAGCATAAATAAATATGAAATATTGCACAAGAACCATTAGAACTGCTAATTAAAATTATAAAATGGGTTTTTCAGGAATAAGTAAGTTGAAGTAGTCTTTAATAGAATAAAGCAATAAGTAAGGGTATTCTAGGCCAACTGGGGTGGGGGGTGTGATGTTATGCACTCTTAGGAAATTAAGAAAACATTGTTGGTGCCAATAAGTCTGAGCACTGGCTTCTAACTGATATGTGGCTTGTCATCTGAACAAGGTTTTCATCACTCACTTGGGACTTTTTATACATTATTTACCCTTTTTGATAAACTTCTTTTCAATAGCTGCTATTCAGATGGATGCATTTTCCAGTAACACCTGATATGCATTTTAAAAATGTAGCTTTTAATTGGTATTGATTGCCAGTAAACCCAGTGATAACTTTCATCAGTGTACTTTGAACTTTGTTGTTCTGCCCGAAAGAAAATGCAGCAATCTTGGAGCATATAAATATTTAAAATTCTCTCTGTAGAGGCCCCGGTAGTTCCATGGGTACTACTGTCATCATTTAAGCACTTAAATACTCCTTAGGATTGCTCTTTCAGGTAGTAATCCTGCTTCAGATCTCCACAGCACTACTATTTATCGTTTCACTTGAAAGCTAGATTATCAGGTCTTTCAAAAGGACAATCATGCAGTTGAAACGAACGTATTTTCATTAATGTTGCGGAATTGTTTATTGCCTCATTTTCTGTCACAAAGGTGGTAAAACAGGGGAAGAGGAGTGAATACTCAGGACAGAAATGCGGATCGGGTCCCCCCCAATCATTCTGAAACGCACAGCAGATTACTGCTTTCCTGCTGGCAGCCTGGGAACCGGTATGTGCTTTTCCCTTATGTGCTTAGCACTACCAAGTTGAAACCAAGCAATTTGTCCTATTTCTACAGAGGAGACAACGGGCAAGGAGAGCAGGGAATCTTGAGACTAGAGGCACAGCATGCGAGGAAATTTTCCTTCTAATTCGAATCTGCATTCCCTCATAGTCAGATCCAGTTCTGTACCAGCCTGTTATCCCGTATAGATAAAGATTTAGAGAACATGAAAAGACACAGGAGGTTTGGAGGTGCACCCATAGCATTCCCAGGGAGCATATGGTGTGGTGTGTTGGGAGAGTTAGGATTTGTGTGGTGGGCAAAGGAGAAATGAAACTGAAAGGGTAAGGTCAGGTGAAGATGGCAGAGAGGACTGCATTCCGTGAGGAGAAGTTCAAACCTTCTGTCGTTGGCAAGAGGGGCTGTTGACTTTTTCTTTTTAGTAGCAGCGCAGAAGGTTGGTGGAGGAGAAAGGAGAGTGGTGACAGGAGACTAGCTTTCAGTTACTTAAGGCTATATAAAAGCTAAATCTGAATTTTGGTAGGAACAGAGGGAAGGGAAAAGAGGGGACAAATGAGAGAGATTTCAAAGACAGGTTCTTGAGTTTTAGTGACTCAGTTGGAAGTAGGGGAAAGCAGAAGTGGAACACTGACGCTTTTAGTTTGGATGACTACGTAATGGTACCATCATTACCAAGTACTGGGTGTGTGTGTGTGTGTGTGTTTGCAGTTATCAACAAAAATATATATGCCCCAAACTGGAAGGCTTCAGTCTTTCCTCTAACAATTAATATTTTTTTCCACAGAAAAGTAATTTCTACTAAGATATGGCTCCTCTGGTATTATTGAAAACTATAGTAAGTAAGGGCCAAAGACTTAATGTGGAAAGACGTGAATTCAGTTTCGGTCTACACTTCTTTCAAACTTGGACATGTTGGACTCTTCCTTTGCACTTAGCCTCCTGATATGTAATGTAGGGATACTTTCTTATTGGTTCGTCCTAATGAACAAGTGAGATGACCTATGAAAACACTTGTTAAAAATCTGAAGTGCTGTGTAAATGTGAATTGTTAGATTTGTACATACCAATAAGAGATGGACAATAAGAGAGGTTTTATTTCATCAGCATGGATCCCTTGGTCCTGAGGACATGCTTTTGACGTTCCCGTACTTTCCTTCATGTTCTCTACTGTGTTACTTAAAGCATCAAATGAGTAGTAGTTTGTATATGCTTTTCTAAGCACAAATATTTATGCAAAACAAAACAAAAAATGTAAGCAGGTTGATGACTAAATTGATGTCCTGTTGTTATTTCATCTCTTTATTATGAAAAAAAGTATAAGGATATTCTTTATTCTTACCTTTCCTACTTGTACCACCCACCTATCCTCAGCCTGGTTCCAGCTCTGTTGTTGGTCAGCATAGGCCAGTGACCCAGAATGAAGCAAATTAGAGGAAGGGGAAAAATCACCTCAAAGTGCATTCCTTTGCAGTTTTCACTGACTCCAAAGGAGTCTAATGAAATTAAAGCTGACAAAACTATAAAGATTGCTTCAGTCCATCTCAAAGTATGATTTAATTCTCTCTTAGAAGTGTATATGACAGTATTCGGATCGACCAAAATTCAAAAGTTAAAAGTAAGATTTTTTTCATTTTTAGTCTTTTTTTTTTTCGTGCTTTACTCCCTAATTATTTTTGATACCACATTTCAAGGAAATTTTAGGTCCTGTCAAAGCAGGACAGGCAACAGAAATAACCACATTTCATATGTGACTCAAACTAGAGTAGTGGATATTTCATTCATTTCTTGTTTAAAATTAGTTTGCTTTATTGCTTTCTATTTTCTCTTTTTTTTTTTTTTAATATATTTTGGTTAGAAAAAAGTGTGGCCTCAAAATGAATAGTTCTATTCCTTCGTTTCACAATTTATATCCTGCTTATGAAAGCAGATTCATTGTAGAGCAATAAAATAAACCAGTGTTGTTTTTCTTTTCTTTTCTTTTATGGATGATCAGACTTAACGTGCATGCCTATTTTCACTGCCTGTTAAATTTAATCATTCAGTGATATCTTTATGGGCTACTGCCATACGATTAATGAATAGTAAAAAACAGTCAGCTTAATTATAGTAGACAAGTCATTCCCTTTCCCATTGAACTGGCTTTTTCTGAATCCTTCCTGGCTGGGATTTTTCCCTTTCCATCCTATGGAATGCTTGGCATTAGCTTGTTCTAGGGGACACCCCATATGTCCTGCTCTCCTTGCAGCTGACTGAAATCCCTCTCTGTGGATGACTTCAGGACCATCTTTATGACCCTTCCTTCCTGGGAGAGGACACTCAGTGCTTTCTTAGGATTTCATTTCTACTGTCCAACAAAATACACTATTTTTTGTCCCCAGAAATAAGTGTTCCATTACATTAATATCACATTGATGATTATGGGTATCTGTATGAATGAAAAGGTCCTCAACTAAGTTGTTCTCGAAGAAACCATGAATATCGAGAGATTATATCTTTATGATGAAAGAAAAACAGTTGTTTCAAATGTGGGATCATCATCGGTCATCTGGATATTAGAACAATTCAGAGATTAATGCAATTAAAAATTATCATCATCATGAAAATTCTTATTGACATATAGGCTTAATTTAGTTTCCATTTTGGAGTGATAGTAGAAAAATTTTAATTAGTATGGATTAATTCATTAACTTTAAGAAATAAATATTAAAGATATGATTTTAAGAACTATACACTTTTTTTTTAAAGATTTTATTTATTTGAGAGAGAGAGAGAGAATGAGAGAAAAGACGAGAGGGGGGGAAGGCAGAGGGAGAAGCAGACTCCCTGCTGAGCAGGGAGCCCGATGTGGGGCTCGATCCCGGGACTCCAGGATCATGACCTGAGCCGAAGGCAGTCGCTTAACCAACTGAGTCACCCAGACGCCCCTAGAACTGTACACTTTTTAAAAGTAGAAAATGATTGAAATTATAATACAAATATTATGTTAAAAACACTTTTGAGATTGTCCTTAGTATTATAAAGATATATACCTGATTTTAAGAGAAAAACAAATAACTGATACATAGCTATGAACTCAGCTACTATTATTAAGTATGAAGAAGCGTTAGTATAGTTTTAATATAAGTCTAGTTAGCAACAATGATAGTATAAAAATAAGTTGATATCCCTGATGCTTTTCAACTCTTTATTAATACCTTATTTTATTAAATATAATTGAGCTTTATTATTCTGGTTATATGTGTTCTATGCACTATGCACTTCAAAATAATTTCTATTTATAAGTGATAAAATGTTTTAGTTTGGCATTAGTTGGTGTTGATATCAGATGAAAGTTAAAAAGGACATGCATTCTTTGCTATGGTTTTCTTGTTTAGTATTCTTTTCAATTTATATACAACATTGTTCTAGTTGAAAAGAACAAATGGCCTATTTATTAATTGTGCAGTCAATACTTCTCAAAACTAGTAATGGATAAGTACTTAAACTGGCAGCAGTAAAGGTTAGTAGACTTGTGTATGACTTTCCTGTGGGGTCCTGGGGGCCTAAAGTATTTATTACTTGGGAACAAAGAACCTTAGAGTTCAAGGTAAGGGACTCTGTGTGTGATAGGACTCATAGTAGGCCCGTAAAGGAGGAAACAGTCCATCGTTAGCTACTAACTAGGCACATTGTAGAGTCAATTTCCTTTCTCCTGAGTCATTTACATTGAAAGTCACTATTCCCTCAGGTCTTTTTGAAAAATGACTGCGAGTTTGGATTACTAATATTTTCCTTGCAGCCATTTGCCCCTGAGTAATGTCTCATTCTTTATAGTGTTGGATAATTTGTAGTATTCATATCTGATTGAGTTTGTCAACACAAACTTTTAAGTCCTTGGCTACTTCATCAGTTTTTTTTGCCTTTTTCACCTCTATCTTCAAAGAAGCATTCAATTAAAGCATTAATATAATTGGATTATGAGCCCAGTTTCCTAACATTGATCTGATGGAGTACTTTATTATTACCAAACTAAACATATTAATGTAGGTATTTGTCATTATACGGAACAGAGGATTAACATATTTTCTTTGTAATTGCATTTTTTTAGAAGTTTCTTTTCTTTACTAAAAACTCTGCTGGACTGTATAGGAATTCAGATTAAGTTAGTGTGAAAACTGAAACAATATACCAATCAAGTCTTTCTAATTCCTAATCCTTCATTTGTTTATTAGCTTATTCATTTACTTCTCTACCCAGTGAGTTGTTATTGCCTATGCAAGGTACAACTTTCCTGGGCCCTTGAAAATATGTTTTAAGCTTTATTTGGTCCTAGTGTTTTCTGAAATTGTATTTACTGGAAGTGAAGAGTAAATAGTCAAAAGGCCAATGAGCACATGAAAAGATGCTCAGCATTAGCAGTCTTTAGGGAAATACAAATTAAAACCACAACAAGAATCACTTGATATTTGTAAGTATTACTGTAATAAAAAAGATAGATAATTACAGGTGTTCATAAGGATGCAGAATAATTGGAACCTCATACATTGCTGGTGGGGATATAAAATGGTGCAGCCACTTTGGACAACAGTTCGACAGTTCTTTAAAATGTTAGACATGAAATTACCATAATACCTAGCAATTTCACTCCTAGGTATTTATCCAAGAGTAATGAAAACATATATTCATGCAAAAGCATGTGCATGAAAGTTCATGGCCTTATTCATAATAACTCATAAGTGGAAACAATACAAATGTTCACCAGATGAATGGATAAATAAAATGTGGTGTGTCTATACAATGAAATATTATTCAACCATAAAAAGAAAGTGAAGTAGTAATATCTAGTAACACAGGTACTAATTTTATCTTATTATTTTATTATTTCATTTTTTATGTAGGCTCCACACCCAGCATGAAGTCCCACCGGTACTAATTTTAAACACATTTTATTTTATTTTATTTTATTTTATTTTATTTATTTTATTTATTTATTTTATTTTATTTTTTTAAAAAGATTTTGTTTATTTGTCAGAGAGAGAGAGAGAGAGCAAGAGAGAACACAAGCAGGGAAATGACAGAGGCAGAGGGAGAAGCAGGCTTCCCGCTGAGCAGGAAGCCCTTTGCGGGGCTCCATCCCAGGATCCTGGGATCATGACCTGAGCCGAAGGCAGACGCTTAACCGACTGAGCCACCCGGGTGCCCCTTAAACGCTTTATTGATGAGGAAACTCAGGTTGTATAACTTACAGTGTAACTTGAGAAAGACAGAAACTCAAGTCAGCTTGACTTTAAAACACTCAGTTAACTTTTATGCTGTAATGAGTAGTCATTTGTTTGTGGTGTTCAGTCATCACCCTCATCTTTCTTTACCTTTCCCTTATGGCCAGAGTTTTGAAAAAGAGCTTCTATTCCATGTCTCCCTTCACTTGCTGACCTCCCACCTCCAGTGGAAACAGCTCAGCCACTAGTGCTCTCTGTTTTCTTTTCAATGCCTGCTTTGCCAAAATATAATTCACCCTTCTAAAATGTACTGTTCAGAAATCTTTAGTATCCGAGCACTTTCTGAATGTTGTGTGTCATGGGCTCTTTTTAACCCCTTTCATATTTGATCTTCCCATGGCATTTGACATTGTCAACCACTCCCTCTCTACTACTCCATCCTCATTCACCCTTTTTCTCATTTTCACATTGTTCTGCTTACATTCAACATTGTTTCACAGACTTTGTGGGCCTCTCTTCCTTGATCCATCTTTTAAAAGTTGGTTTGGGGTTACTTACTATTATTGATTTCAGGAACCACGTGTGTTGGTACATGGCTCACAGATCTCTGTTTCGGTTATTTATAGTACATAATTATTGTGCATTTATTATGTGTGAGACTCATTTTAGACACATGAAATCTGTGTTGTCATTGAACTTCAATTCTATTGGAAGAGACAAGCAGTAACAAATAAGAAAGAAGGAAGTTGGCAGTTTTAAATAGTATGGTGGTGGTAGGCTTCACTGAGAAGGTGACATTTGGCCAGAGGCTTGAAAGAGGTGAACCAGTTAGCCATGAAGCTGTCTGCAAGGAGAACATACCAGGGTGGGAACAGCAAATAGGAGGACACCAAGGGTAAACTTGTCAGGCACATTTAAAGAGTAACAGGAGAACAAGTGGGTTGGAGCTGTGAAAATGAAGGGGACTGTAGCCGATGTTGTCAGAGACAGAATGAGGGGCAAATCAGGTAAGGCTTTATGGATCATTATAGGAACTGGGCTTCAGGGATGCCTGGGTGGTTCAGTCAGTTAAGCATCTGCCTTTGGCTCCGGTCATGATCCTGGGGTCCTGGGATCGAGCCCCATGTTGAGTTCCTGCTCAGGGAGTCTGCTTCTCCCTCTCCCTTTGCCCCTTTCCCGGCTCATTACGCACATGTGTGCTTTTTCTCTCTCTCTCAAATAAATAAAATTTAAAAAAAATTTTTTTTAAAAAAGAACTTGGGCTTTTACTCTCTTTTGAGTAGAAGATGAATATTTTATATACATATACATATATGTATATGTATATGTATATAAAGTAGGCTCCACAGCCAGTATAGAGCCCAGTATGGGTCTTGAACTTGACCCTGAGATCAAGACCAGAGCTGAGATCAAGAGTCAGACACTCAACCAACTGAGCCATCTCAGACACCCCTATTATCTGATATTTTTTAATGACTGCTTTGACTTCTATGTTGAGAATAGGCTAATGCTGAAAAGTTTCAAGCAGGAAAACATGAATAGGAGGTTACTGAATTGATACAATCTTCATCTTTCCTATGTATAGATCAGTATATTTAAGTGCTTACTGACCATGTTCGCTTGGCTATAACACAGTTCATCATGTTCAAAGACTAAATGCCTCCTCACTTCCCAGTTCCCTGTTCCAAAGTTGTTCTTTCTTTCTGTAACCTCTATCTTGGCAAAGACCCAACTACCCAAGGGAGCAGCCACCTTTGACTTTTTCAAGGCTTGGCATTTTTAGAGCAGTATAAGGTTCATAGCAAAATGGAAAGAACAGAGATTTTCCATGTATTCTCTGCCTCCATGCATGAATAACCTTGCCCATTATCAACATTCCCCACCAGAGTGGTCTTTTGTACAATTGATGAACCTACATTGACACATCATAATTACCAAAGTCCGTAGTTTACAGTTCATTCTTGGTGTTGGATATTTTGTTGGCTTGAACATGTGTATAATGACATGTATCCACCACGATAAAGTCATACAGAGTATTTTTTCTGCCCTAAAAATCTTTTGTGCTCCACCTTTTCAGACCTCCTCCACCCCTTCCCCCACCCAGATGCCGATCTTTTGACTATCTCCATAGTTTGTCCTTTTTCAGAACGTCATATAAGTAGAAATATATAGTATGTAGCCTTTTCAGATTGACTTCTTTCACTTAGTAATATGCATTTAAGGTTGATAACTCATTTTAGCACTGAATCAATCATGTTCCGTTATTTTGATGTACCACAGTTTATCTACTCATCTTGAAAAAAATTTTTCCAAGTTTTGGCAATTATGAATAAAGCTCCAAAAGTATCCTGTGAAGATTTTTGTGTGGACATATGTTTTTCAACTCCTGAGGGTAAATACCAAGAAGTGGGATTCCTGGGTCTTGTGGTAAGAGTATGTTTCGTTTTGTAAGAAACCACCAAACTGTCTTTCAAAGTAGCCGTACCATTTTGCATTCTTATCAGCAATGAATGAAAGTTTATTTTGTTCTGCATCCTTATTAACATTTGGTGGTGTCAGTGTTCCAGATTTTGGGCATTCTAATAGATGTATAGTGATATCTCTTTGTTGTTTTAATTTGAATTTTCCTGATGACACACAGTGTGGAGCACCTTTTTTTTTTTTTCTCTTTTTTTATTATGTTAATCACCATACATTACATCATTGGTTTTTGATGTAGTGTTCCATGATTCATTGTTTGCGTATAACACCCAGTGCTCCATTCAGTAAGTGTCCTCTTTAATACCCATTACCAGGCTAACCCATCCCCCCACCGCCTTTCCCTGTAGAACCCTCAGGTTGTTTCTCAGAGTCCATTATATGCTTATTTGCACTCTGTGTATCTTCTTCAGTGAGGTGTCTGTTAAGGTCTTTGGCCCATGTTTAAAATGGGTTTGTTTACTTACTGCTGAATTGTAGGAGTTCTTGTAAATTTTGGTTAACAGTCCTTTATGAGATGTGTCTTTTGCAAGTATTTTCTCCTAGCCTATGTCTTTATCTTCTCATTCTCTTGACATTGTCTTCTGCAGTTTTTAATTTTAATGAAATGCAGCTTATCAGTTATTTTTTTTCATGCATTGTGCCTTCGGTGTTATATGTAAAATTCACTACTATACCCCAGGTAATCTAGGTTTTCTCTTATTTTACTTTCCATGAGTTTTATAATTTTGCATTTATTTACATTTAGGTCTGAGTTAATTTTTGTGATAGGTGTGAGGTCTTTGTTTTGATTCTTCTTATTTATTTTTTTGCATATGGATGTCCACTTGTTCTAACACCATTTGTTGAAAAGATTATATTTGCTACATTATACAGAGTTTGCCCGTCTGTCAAAGATCAGTTGACTATATGTATGTGAGTCTATTTCTGGGTTTGCTATTTTCCTCCATTGATCTGTTTGTTTATTCTTTCTCCAACATCACATTGTCTTGATTACTGTAGCTTTATAATAAGTCTTGATATCGGGTAGTGTGAGTCCTCCAACTTTGTTCTCCTTCAATGTCGGTATTGACTATTCTGGGTTTTTTGCCTCTCCATATAAACATTAGTATCGGGTTGTCCATATCCACAAATAATGTCCTGATTGGGAATGCACTGAATCCTTAGAGAAAGTTGGGAAGAACTGACACTTTGTCAACACTGAGTCTTCATACCTTTGATTCTTCATGTGTTCCTTACCTTTCAGTCAAATTAAAGATAAAACCCTTTCAGTTCTTCTTAATAGCACATAACAATTATTTTACTTTTGTCCACTGATTTTCACTGATTGCTCTGTTAATCTCTTCTTTTTGCTCTCCTTTAGTACTCAATATTCTAGCAGTTCCTTGATAGAAGTGCAGCATATGATTCTTTCATTCCTTTCTGACTTTCTGAAGGCACTGCTTAGCGACTTCCTTGCCTGCCCTGGGCAGCCTCTACCTAGTCTTATTTAAGTGACTGATAGGAAGGCAGTATGTGCTATTGTAGTCCAGTCAGACAGGTTTGAGCTGAGTTCCAGATCTATGTATTAGTTAGATGACTTCAGACAGTCCACCTAATAACTGGAAACCTCATTTTATTTATCTTAAAAAAAAGGTGAAAGCATACTCATCTATTAGGGTTGTTTCTAGTGTTAAAGTTAATATTTCTTAGACCCCTATTAGATGGCAATTGCTCAATAAATACTACTACTACTTTCTCTAGAGCACATGCTTTCAGGAAGACAAGGGAAGGGATTTAGCTGGTCCATAGTTTTTATTAGGGCTTTGTCTTTGTGTTGTACAGTTTTATGGGTTTTGCCAAATGCATAATGCCATGTATCTACTGTTACATATCATACAGAATAGTTTCACTGCCTTGAAATCTCCTGTGCTTCATCTACTCATCCTCCACCCCACCCCAAACTTCTGGTGACCACTGATCTTTTAATTGTCTCTACAGTTTTTGCCTTGCCCAGAGTGTCATATAGTTGGAATCACACAGTATATAGCCTTTTCAGACTGGTTTCTTTCACTTAGCATTTGAATGGATGGTTTTAATGGAATCATTGTCCAGATTTTCAACTTCCACATAAACTCTTTATTAATATTGATCTGGCTAAGAGCAATGCTTTATTCATAACTATCTTTCTCTTACTTTACAAAAGAAAGGCACACTTTCATCCCAAATCCTACCATGGTACATTGCCCCACAGTCATAGAAAATTTAACAATTTAAAAATTTCAATTAATGCCTTAGATTTTTGTTGGAGAGAAGTATGATAGAGTAAACAGTGAAAGAATTATAAAATATTTTGCATAAAAATTTTATGAGGGAGTGAGATTGCATAAAGGTCAAGAAAATAAAATAGTAATGTAGAAATTTCAGCTGTTAGAAGAAGAGTTTATTGGGGCACCTGGGTGACTCAGCTGGTTAAGCGTCTGACTCTTGATTTTCAGCTCAGGTCATGATCTCATTGTGAGACTGAGCCCCATCTTGGGCTCTGCACTCAGTGGGAGGCTGCTTGAGATTCTCTCTCCCTCTGCCCCTCCCCCTTCCCTGCTCATGCTCTCACTCTCTCTCCAAAAAAAAGTTAAAAAAGTTTATTATTTAAATAGATAATAGTTTTATTAAATTATGGATTTATAGTCCATTGAGTATTCTTATAAGTTTTACTTTAAAATGTCAGTGTTTCAATTCTTATAAGTTTTACTTTAAAATGTCAGTACTTCAGTAGGGTAGAAATTACATTCTCTGCAGGTACTTATTTTACCACAGATGAAAAATTGTCAATGTTAACTTGCTAATGTGTGAGTAGTTCCCATAATTTAAGTCTTTTAACGGTCTGTAAGCAAAAATAGTTGAAGACTGCTAGCATGATGTATAAAACCCATGTTTTTAAACCTGGTATATAAAACCTTTCGTCACTTTTATCCTTCTGGTCCTTTAAAAAAAATTAACCATTTCCTGCTCCACATTGTGTGCTCCAGCAAGAAAAACTACTTGAAGTTCTATACCATGTTTTCTCCTGCCTGTCTTTTGCTGTATCGTTCTTTCCCATCTTCGCCTCACTGCCTCCCACCCTTCCTGTGATGTGCAGAAGTCTTGATCGACGAGTTACCTGGGGACCCCACCCCCCTTCATATTGGAGTCGACGCCTGTGGTTTTGTCACTAGCTTGTTTTTCTCTGATACTGGACTGTAAGTTTTCTAAGAGTAGGAACTATGGTTTATCTTTGTCTTCTCAGCAGTTAGCTGTATACCTCTCCTGGGAGTAAGTTAATTTATTGGGCAAATATTAATTATTGAATGCAGCAAAGATGGATTTCAGTTGTTAGAGAGTTAATTCTTGCGCATAACTTTTTCTGGGGAGTCAAATTGTAAAAGGCTGCTTTTGCTTTATGCTAGTTAATTTTCTGGCTGTAATATTTGCTTTTACTCTGGTAAGGTTTTCAATAAAATTTCACATGAAGATAGGATTTTGAACATAAAAATGAGTTTAACGATCACTGTTGTAATAGAAGGAGCACAGATTGTGAGCAGTAAGGCAGACTCTAGGTTTGACTCTGCTGTAAACTTGCCATGTAACTATGGATAAGTTAACCAGCCTGGGGGGGGTCGGTTTTCTTATCTGTAAAATGAGTAAGTGACCACATTATTTCTACGGTTTTCTTTACTCTTGATTTACTTTCAAGAGACAAACTTTCAGTAAAGCAAACATATAATTATTCTAGGGAAGAAGAATAGAAAATATGGACTTGATTTATTTTCTAATCATTCATACTATGGACATTATATGTGGTATATATAGATAATGTTGACCTTGTACATATCACTTGTAAACTATATAGCATCATGGCTTAGGTATTATCCTTAAACTAAAAAATAAACTCAAATAATTCAAATTGCCATGATTGAAAATTTAGAATTAGTTAATATAATATGTTGAATCATATAATTTTCAGATTATATTTTAGCCTCTTTCACCAAATATATGATTTGATCTGATTAGTATTATACTTTTCAGTGCATTTCTGTCATTCTGGAGATGAACTTACCTGTGTTGCAACATTTCTTTGCAACCAATTACTCAGTTACTGCAGCCTTAACTCAAAGAGAAGCAAAATTAAAAAGCAATTATAAAAATGCTTGCCTCTGTGTTTTGGCCATTCATAATACATAGTAATTCAGTTTTACAAAGCTTGATTGAATGACATTTAGGTCTAACCTTTATAAAGGGCTTGAGGTGATGTTGTTTGGCTGAAACAAAGGCAAATATTTCCTTTCTTGTCTTTCACTTCACCCAGCCCCCCACCCCCTTTTCTTCACCTGCTTGAGACAAGCTATTTCTTCAGACAAACCTCATAATTGCCCTTCTGTGCCTGACTTGGGCCTCAGGAAAGGCCCATAGCATCTGTAAAGCTGGCAGCAAAATGGTATTTCCAGGCAGGCACAGGGTTGCTGGGTAGTGAGCCAATCCACAGCTTTGTCTGAGCAGCTGAGAACTTTGCTGGAGTATTACCACGGTGTTCAGTAACACAGACCTGTGCCATGAGCAGCTAAAGCACTGAGCAAGTGTCAGGGTCAATATTTATAGACCACTACGTAGCTGCCTTGCAGAGAGAGAGAAAACTGGAGAGAAACACGCACATAGAGGGCAAGGAAAGACAGGCTACAGTGGGGAGAACAGTGATTTTCAGTATTTTTGCTTAAAAAATTCTTTTTCACTGTCAGGTTCAAACTTCTGCTGAATCATCACCATTCACCGCTGAGCTATGACAAGAGAGGAAACAAAAAGTTAAACGAGCCAGCCTGCCATAAGTGAGAAGGTAAGTAATGAGCCAGTTTGGTCTCGCTTTTCCTCGTAAACTCCCTGTCCCTGTTGGCTGCTTTGCATCAGTGAGCAAAGTTCTGTGTGGCATGTTAAAGCTAGCAAGGAGGGGCTGCTTGATGTTTAAGAATGTTCTTGGTGGCCATGTAGTGCTGTGTACTGCTCTCGAGAATGCTCTGTCCGTTCAGGAAACACTGAAATATGGGAGTGGGGGAGGTGGGGGGGGGTGGGGAAGGTGCTCTACCACTGACTTCATGTTGTGTCCCATCAGCAAGTTTCTGTTTCTTCATTCCGTCAAACTTGAAGTCTTCCGATGGGTAAATTTTTGCTTTCTTATCAGGATTAAAGCAGGACCATATTACTGAGTTTACAGTCATGGGTGGTCCCGAAATGGGAAAGTTCAGATGAACGTGTGAAGACGTAGTAGGCCTGTCATTGTAGATGCTGTGAATGTGAGCGACATGGGTTCTTTTTAAAAGCAAGCCCACGTCCCTTTGACAGTGCATGAAAGTGAATCAAGGACTAGCTTTGGGAACAGAGAGAACAGGGAGTGGTGAGAAGTGAGAACAGTCTTTGGAGTCCAAGACGCAAATTAAGTGTCGGGGAGAGTTGATCTGTCCAAGCGACTTGGTTCCAAAGAACCAAGCTAGTTGGTTCTTTACAAAAAGCGATTCCTTACCAAAGTCATTAAATGAACATGTCCTGCTGCACGTCGGTAGTTTGTTTTCCTCTCATCACATTTAGCACATTGATACGTTTCTCTGCATGTTCACCATGCTGTGGGATGTTCATTTGTCATTGTTTTGTGTGTCCCAGGTTAGCATCAAAAGCAGTGGTGCTGAAGAGGACAGAAAGAGATTGTTTTCCATTGTTTTTGATTTAGAACACCCACACAATTTATAAACTGTGGTTTATGTCTACTACACATGGCATGGAAAATAAGTAACGTTGCTTTGCTGGAAGTATGGCATTAACTAGGTGACGCTTATCTACTGACACAGTGAAAGCTTCCCTGTTGTTAGTTTTTAAATTGTAGCACTATATTAGCTACATTAGCATGATATTTAACATTTTTAGGTTGGGTTACAGATGCTGATTATAGTTCCGAAGGGTTTTCTGTGTTACGTGTTTAAATTAAAAACAATGATAATACTAAATTTTCTTGCAGAGCTTAAACAGTAGGCCAGAAGAGATACAAGGAAAAGCTAATACTCTGGCACAGATTTTGTGTTAGGGTAGTACTCAGAAACCAGCTCATCTAAAATAGAGTAAACCACATCCAAAACAGCAGGTGGAATAGGTCTAAATGTAAAGTAAATGTATTAAGATGAGGCCAGTCATTATAGAATATCACTTTTATTGAATCTCATATAATTTCCCAAATAATACAAAGTGTTTCAAAATCAGTTCTATTAATTCAGAAATGCTTTAAAGGGAATCTCACATCTAAATTTAAACTGTATTTTAACATTCATTGAATGCTTGTTTTAGACTCTGAATCAAGCTTTTTCTTTGTCCTTTTCAAGTTCTGCTTACCAGATTCTTAAGGGGTTTGATTTAGATTTTGGACAACAGTATGTTTATTTTGAAAATGCAACTGTGATTGATCTAGAATGGGCATTTCTCAATTAAATTTTTCTTTGCTACTGCCTTTGGGTAATTATAATCAAGATTACAATTTCAGTTCTTTACTCAGTATCTTTTATTTGTTCACTTTATATGTTGCATATATACATGATAATAACTTTCTTACACTTTTTTTTACTGGTTTTATTTTTATTCCTTTTGGCATCTTGTTTCTGAAGTACCCTGTGGAAACTGGGCAGAAAGCAGGCCAAATAAAATTAGCACAATAAAAAGAAACTAAGGAAAGTTGTCCCTTTAAACAAGAAAGCAAAGAGAAAAGTGTGACATTGGTTGACAATGTCTAAAATGGAATGTATTTTGGTTGAAGGCTGGGTGAGCATTTTAAGACTTGAGATACCTTCTCGATATTATTTTTGGCTTTAATATCAATCCTGATAGTGGTTATTTATCATATTTATAAACAGCTTTTAGATGTAAGTATTTTATATATAGGCATATTATAAAGAAAGAATATAAGACCTTTTGTATCATGTATTAACTGTTGAGGTAAGATGAATGAATTTAGCCTGAAATACTAGTACTAACCTCCTATACTATCAGTCCCTTTGCTACATGACCCTTAGAAGGATCAGTCTCCCACCCCAGTGAACACTTTGCTTTCCTGCTAAAGCTCTCTCATTCCTGGCTCTCTGTTGCTCATAGATAAAGGTCAGTCTTCTTGGCACAGTGAGTTTCTTCTTGATTGAGCTGATACTTTTGTTCTGTATTGGTCTTCTGCTATCCTTCTGGGTTGTTTTCCCTACCACTCTTGCTTACCCACGAGAGTATTCCCCCTCACTCTGTTTCTTGCTCCAGCAATACTGAACATCTTGTATTTCTCAAAACAATCTGTACTGTTTTACTCCTTTCTGGAGTTGTTTATGTTGTTTTTATCTTGAAAACCTTCTTGATCTTTGCCTTTCACCTCAGTGAAGGCATCCCTTTCAGGCACCCTGCTGGTCCACTCTCAGCTTCTTTGGTTTGGCCTCCAGTATAGACCACTGTCCGGGCACTTTGCAAAGTCTTATATAATGTTTTGTGCTTCTTTATCCACGTGAAGTTGTAAGCTACTTGTAGCCAGGTTTTAAATTCATTCTTTGATGTTCCTCCAAGACGTAGCATTCAATAGATACTCAAGAACTTGAACTAGAGAAAAACTTTGTTATATTTCTTTTAAACTCACTTTTCTTTATAAACTTTTTATTTTAATATATTTCACAACTTTGATTAATTGCATTGAAGGAAAGCCCCTCAAGTAAATGGTAAAATCGTTTGAAAGACTAGCAGTATTTTAAAAAATTTTGTTTCTCTTACTACCACTGATCACAGTAGTGTGTATGGGTGTTTATCCATGCAAATAGATATCTGTTGAACCCATAAAGTTATATTTGAATAATAAAGTTCAAAATTATATTGGTTAGCATGTACAAATTCAGGATATATAGCTCGAAAATGTTGTTTGATGAAATCTATCAACAAAATCAGCTAGTTGCTGCTCTCACATGGACTCCTATGAGAAATTAAATGATGCCCTAGCAAACTGAAGACAGTGTTACAACTTTCAAAAGGCCCAGAGAGAATATTTGGAGAGACTGGGCTCATATTCCTGTATCCTAGAAAATTACAGAGTGGAATGGCTCCCAATGTGCCTGATGAAGTTAAACTTCCAATGTTATCTTCTGTTATAGAGATAGTTAGTGATTTAAGGAAATAATGGAAAATCATGGCTTAAAAATTTTCAAATCTGAAGGGTGATATTCCATTTCAGTCAGAAGAATTTGCTCCTCAAAACAGAAATGTTGAAAGAAGAGGATGTCAATGTTTAAAAAAGTAGTTGTGAAATAGCCGTTGCTTCTTTTACTTTTGGTACTCAACAAAAATAAAATTTATTTTGTCTTTGTGTTTTATTTCCCCACCATACATGGAATGCTTACTTTGTATATGAAATATTTTGTATATCAGAAACAAGTATAAAGCTTTATGCACAACTTAGAGTAATTTACAACTTTTCTTACTTTGATTTTTACTTCTTAGTATACGCAACTAGCAGTTTCCACTACTGTGGAAATCATAAACCTCTTCCACACATTGAATATGACTCTTTTGTTTGTTTAACCTTGAATTGTTTCTGTCTTAGGAATGAAAATAAGATTGATATTTTCATAAGAACATTTGGAAGACTTTTAATTGTTTGAAATGGACCATAATTCAATCTGGAATTTCTCTTCAGATATATTTTGCCCACATACCTATTGTGTAGTTAAATAGTTATGGGAGAAGGTGTCTCAGGGGTTATGATTATGAATTATATGTCTCACTGGTATATCAAATAATCTTAATATTATAAAACTGAAAGGGCGTGTATGTGTATGTGTGTGTATGTGTGTTGTTTTTCTGGTCGTGGACACAGAAATGTACTTAGTTCCCATTAGCCAGTGATGAGAGAAACCCAAGCGTGCCTCAATATTAAAGGATTATGGCAGGGTGCCTGGGTGGCTCAGTTGGTTAAGCGACTGCCTTCGGCTCAGACGATGATCCTGGAGTCCTGGGATCGAGTTCCGCATCAGGCTCCCTGCTCAGCGGGGAGTCTGCTTCTCCCTCTGACCCTCCCCTCTCTCATGCTCTCTCTCTCTTTCATTCTCTCTCTCACATAAATAAATAAAATCTTTAAAAAAAAATAAAAGATTATTGCAAAACAAGCCAAGAGGAGCAAAAAATACCCCACCCCATCAAAGAGATTGAACAAGTTTGTGGTTGGAGTGAGGCATAAAGGATTTTGCCAGTATATTAAAGTCTTATTTTATTATTATTAGCAGCTTACCTTTCCAGTCAGTTTTTCTTTAGCTATGCATGGCATAGAATTCATAGAACAGGAGAGCAGAAGAATAAATTAATCGTGGAAGTTGAACCTTAAAGCTCTTCTACTTTACATATTTCATTTTATAGATATGGGTGAATGTGGTACAAAGAGTAACCACATTTGTAACTTGTCAAACATCAGCTTTTAAAGTGGCTAGTTGAGATTTTGATTAAAAAGAGAAAAAAGAAATGTGCAATTATAAGGCTGGTATTTTATCACTGTGGCTCTTCCAGTCTGCTTGTAATTGCCTTATTTTTATTCTGTATATTTCATCTAAAGCCTAAGTTGTCATATCTCTGTGTTTTGTATTGTATTAGACTCCTTTGCATTATTGCATAACTCCTGAAGATTAAAGCTAATAATTATTGGTGGGATATAGTACTTTCCCACTCATAACCATAGCTTATATATGTATGTATATGTGTGTGTGTGTTTGTGTATTTTATTATTATTATTTTTAAAGATCTTTATTTATTTGAGAGAGAGATAGAGCATGAGCGGGGTGGAGGGGCAGAGGGGGAGGGAGGAGCAGACTCCCTGCTGAGCAGGGAGCCTGACGCAGGACTCTATCCCAGGACCCCTTGATCATGACCTGAGCCAAAGGCAGATGCGTAACTGACTGAGCCACCCAGGCGCCCTGTATTTTAAATGACAGATATCCTTTCTAGCTTTCCTGATTTCCCCCATTGTCTTTGGTTGTACTACCAAATTTAAGCCCCATAACTATTCTCCTTTTCAGTACAACATGGCAGATAATCCTGAAGCAAAAGACAGAAATTGCAAAAACAAATTTTTAGACTTTGACTATATCTAAAGGATTCTAATAGGAAATATATGGTTATATTTTGTTTTATAATTTGTTTTTAAGTTATTTGTTCTAAATTACAGTTGGAAAAATCTTGATTAAAACAAAAGAACCAGGGGTGCCTGAGTGGCTCAATCAGTTAAGTGCTGGATTCTTGATTTAGGCTCAGTTCCTGATCTCAGGGTCAGGAGACCCAGCCCTG
Organism: Callorhinus ursinus; assembly: GCF_003265705.2. Taxonomy (NCBI): domain Eukaryota; kingdom Metazoa; phylum Chordata; class Mammalia; order Carnivora; family Otariidae; genus Callorhinus; species Callorhinus ursinus. The sequence continues at coordinate 77,771,722 of NW_027397066.1, forward strand.
CTTAAGATTCTCTCTCTCCCTCTCCCCTTGCCCCGCCCCCCCAACAAACACAAACAAAACCAACAAACAACCCCAAAAGAACCAGACATGATTTTCCACATTACATTTTTAAAAATAGAAACAATTAAAGGGGCAGGGTGGGGCAAACAAGCTGTTTTGTTCACCTCATCTTCCAGTAAGACTTTGCTTCTCTATTCCTGTTCCCTGCACTTCCAAAGAAATTGGGGCTCTTTGGGCCCTTCCATTCTTATTATTAAGGTCTCTGGAAAATTATGTACTTAAGGAAGAAAGAGTTCTTGAACAAATGGTTGAAGGTTGTTCCAATCCTCAGCCTATGATTTCTCTTTTCACCTCCTTCATAGCAAAGTAAAATTTACGGTCTTTACCCACCTCCCCAATCTGAAAAAAGTCTGATTAACTCTTAGTGAATATTTTCCAATGGATTGATACTTTGTACTTCAAATATATATTATGTATCCTTTCAAACTCTTGCCTGCTAAGAGATTTATAATTTTAAAATCTTTTCTAAAATGAAAAAGTGATATTTTAATTTTATTTTTAATTACTAGTGAACTTGAATCTGAAGGAATTATTCATTATTAACATTTTATTCTTTATCATTGCTCTATTTGTATACTTATTCTTTTTTTCAAAGGCTGTATTTCTCTTACTGGTTTAGAAGAGTTCTTTTTTTTTTGAAAAAAGAATCAAAAGATCTTGATCCTTTAAAGTTCTATTAGTTGTCACTGTTCTCATAAGCTTTTGTTACTTTTTGATTTTCTTTTATATGTTTTGAAACATAAGCATGTTTTGAAATCTCTTTATTAAATCTAATCAATATTTTCTCCATCTCTTTTGAAACTTGGAAAACTCTTTTCTATCCAGAAATAGGAAAAAATATTTTTCTAGATTTTATGGTTTAATTTATTTAACTATTAATGTTATGATACGCAGGACTTTATTAAACAAGTACTTCAGTTTTTTTGTTGAATCATTATTTCCCTTTCCCACTTTTTGTGAAGTCATCTTTATCTTATACTTTTGTGTACAAGTTTAAATCTTTTATTACCTCTTAATTTATATTACATTTGAAATTTTAACTCTATGGAACAAAAGTTCATGTTTTTAAAAAATTTTTTATTTGAGTATAGTTGATGCACAATGTTACATGAGTTTCCAGTATATATAGTGATTCAGCTTCTCTATGCTTTATGTTATACTCACCAGAAGTGTAGCTACCATCTGTTACCATACAATGCTATTACAATATCATTGACTATGTTCCTTACGCTGTGCCTTTTATCTTTTATTCCTGTGACATATTCATTCCGTGACTTATTCATTCTGTAACAGGAAGCCTGTATCCTTTACTCCCCTTCACCCATTTTGCCCATCCCTCAACCCCCATTCCCTCTGGCAGCACTGGTTTGTTCTCTGTATTTTATAGGTCTGATTCTTTTTGTTTGCTTATTCATTTGTTTTTTAGATTCCTCATATGAGTGAAATGATAAGGTTTTGCCTTTCTCAGTGTGAGAAAGTATGCTAAGTGTTCACTTAGCATAATAAATACCCTCTAGGTCTATCCACAGCATCTTGTAAATGGCAAGATCTCGTCTTTTTTTATGGCTGCATTATATCCGTGTGTGTGTGTGTGTATGTGTACATACATACCACATCTTCCTTTAACATTTGTCTATCAATGAACACTTAGGTTGCTTCCATATCTTGGCTATTTTATTTATTTTAAATTTTATTTTTATTTCAGTAGAATTAACATACAGTGTTATCTTAGTTTCAGGTGTAAAATATAGTGATTCAGCAGTTCTATACATTACTAATTGTTTATCAAGATAAGTGTACTCTTTTTACTCTCTCTTTTTTTTTTTTTTTTTTTTGAGTGAGATAGAGCACAAGCGAGAGTGGTGGGGGGCAGAGGGAGAGAGAGAGAATCTTAAGCAGGCTCGATGTCCGGTGTGAAGCCCAGTGCAGGGCTTAGTCTCATGACCCTGAGATCATGACCTGAGCTGAAATGAAGGGTCAGATGCTTAACCAATTGAGCCACCCAGGCGCCCCAAGATAGGTGTACTCTTAATTCCCTTCACCTATTTCACCCATCTCCAAAGCAACCTCTTCTCTGGTAATCATCAGTTTATTCTCTATAGTTAAGTGTCTGGTGTCTGGTTTTTTTTTTTTTTTTTTTGGTTTGTCTCGCTCTTGTTCTTCTGTTTTGTTTCTTAAATTCAATATATGAGTGAAATCATATGGTATTTGTATTTCTCTGGCTTATTTTGCTTAGTGTTATACTCTATAGATCCATCCATTTTGTTGCAAATGGTAAGATTTCATTCATTCTTTTTTTATGGCTGAGTAATATTCCATTGTATGTATTTGTGTATGTGTATGTGTGTGTATGTATATGTACGTACATACACACACACACCACCTCCTCTTTATCCATTCATTTATCAATGAACATTGGGCTGCTTTCAAAAATTAGCTATGGTAAATAATACTGCAATAAACATAGGGGTGCATATATCTTTTCCAAAGTAGTGTTTTTGTCTTCTTTGGATAAATACTTAGTAATGAAATTACTGGATCATATGGTAATTTTGTTTTTAATTTTTGAGGAACCTCCATACTGTTTTCCATGGTGGCTGTACCAGTTTGCACTCCTATGGGTTCCTTTTTCTCCACATCCTTGCCCACAATGGTTATTTCTTGTCTTTTTGATTTTAGCTATTCTGACAGGTGTAAGGTAATGTCTCATTGTGCTTTTGATATGCATTTCCCTGATGATGAGTGATATTGAGCATCTCTTCATGTGTCCCTGTTGGTCATCTGTATGTCTTCTTTGGAGAAATATCTCTTCATGTCTTCTGCTCATTTTTAATTGGATTATATGTGGTTTTTTGGTGTTAAGTTCTTTATATATTTTAAATACTAACCCTTTATATTTTGACTACTTTAAATAATGCTGCAGTAAACATACAGAAGCATATATCTTTGCAAATTAGTTTTTTTGTTTTCTTTGGGTAAATATCTAGTATTAGAATTATTGGGGCATATGGTATTTCTATTTTTAATTTTCTGAGGAACCTCCATACTGTTTTCCATAGTGCCTGCACCAATTTACATCCCTGCTAACATTGCATGAGGATTCCTTTTGTTAAATGTAATTTAAGCATTGGAACATGTTAGAATGTTGTTGGATTTAAGTTGCATGCCTCCTGAAATTATTGTAGACAAGAGGCTTTGAGTATATTACTTATATTAAAGCAGACCTAATAAGAATATGATTCTGTGTGAGAAATTATGCATTAATAATAGTTACCATTTTTTATCAAGGGTTTCTAGATATATTTCTGGCATTCTACCAAGAAATTTAACGAATATAATTTCATTTAATCCTTTTAAGATACCTGTGAATGACTTATTCTGAGTTCCCTTTTTTTTTTTTTTTAAGATTTTATTTATTTGACAGAGACAATGAGAGAGGGAACACAAGCAGGGGGAGTGGGAGAGGGAGAAGCAGGCTTCCCACAGAGCAGGGAGCCGATGTGGCGCTCGATCCCAGGACCCCGGGATCATGACCTGAGCCGAAGGCAGACACTTAACGACTGAGCCACCCAGGCGCCCCTCTGATTTCCCTTTTTAGGATAAAGAAACTGAGACCCCAAAATATAAAGTAGCTTGATTAACCTCACCTAGCTAATAAGTGATAGGGTCATGATTTAAACTTATCTCTGGCCAAAGTCCATCTTTTAAGAAAGCATTGACAGTTAGAGAAATTATGCTTTTTGCCATAAGTGGTAATAGATGTGAGTCTGTAAGGGTCAGGTACTAGGAACCTTCCCAACTTGCATCCACTTGTGGAAAAATGAGCTCAGGAACAATGATTTTCAAAATATAGAGACAAGTCAATAAAATCAGTGATATGAGGAGCCTTTTATTATTTGGGATTAGCATTGAAGATACCAAAATCGTAGGGTGGACAAAAATAATCCTATATTTTTATTTTTTATTATTTTTTATTATTATGTTAATCACCATACATTACATCATTAGTTTTTGATGTAGTGTTCCATGATTCATTGTTTGTGTATAACACTTCATCAAGATAAAAAGCTTTTGCACAGCAAAAGAAAAAGTCAATAAAACCAAAAGACAACCAACAAAATGGGAGAAGATATTTGCAAATGACATATCAGATAAAGGGCTAGTATCCAAAATCTATAAAGAACTTCTTAAACTCAACACCCAAAGAACAAATGATCCAATCAAGAAATGGGCAGAAGACATGAATCCTATATTTTTAAATCAGTTCAGAAACAGCTAAAAAAGTCTTTTAACTTCTTCAAATTTTAGTACTTCTATTGTTGTTATCATTTTTTCCGATTGCAAGCCAATTTATTCTTCAGCTCTCCGTCCTATGCATAAGACACAGCACCGTTCCCTTCCTCACATACCTGCTCATGACCTTAGCGGGAAAACTGACAAGGACCTGCCAGTTCAGCAGGAAGTGACTGTTCCATCTGGGTTCTTGTTTCTTAAACTGTGAGGTTCATTCAGGGGAGAAATGAGCTACTGAACTGGCATCTTTTGCTATCATCTCTATTTTAAGTTACTCGGTTAAGAGACTCACAGATGTTGCTGTGGTATAAAACTTTTGTATTTAAAACAGGAAAAGAAATTCTAGATATTTGGCATCATTAGAACTTAGTACTTGTACCCTAAATGGTTACCTGAAATGATGTAAAAGAGGAGAGCTTAATTTGCTTGGATGGACATGCCTCATAAATACAGTTTGCGTTTGAATTATGTATGTGTGTGTCAATCCAAATATAAAAATTTATACCAAGACATCATTTATTTACAATCTTAATTGTTTGTTATACATTTGGCTGCCATGAAGTAACTTGTTTTGTTTTCCTCTTTAAGTCAAGGCGAACAGTTTTGCCTAAAGACAATATAGGATTTTTTTCTCACCTTGGGTCACTCTGCCCTTTGTTGATACATTGGTATGCCTGTAGTAAGATTTACACTAAAGTCCACTGGGGTTTTGTTTTATAGCCCTGCCTGGGAACACTTGAAAATAAATTAACCTTTTAGTTAATAAGCAGACTGTTGTTGCGTTATTGCTTGGAAAATTATGCATGAGTTAGTATCTATATTAATGAATAGTCTTAAAAATTCTAAATAGGTCATTCATATTATTCCTCCTTTTTTCAGTCTTTTTTTTTTTAGCTTTCTGCTTTACTATAAAGATGATTAGAACTACACATTGTATAGTTGGAACATAATTCCATATATAATTTCATACATTAATTCCCCAGGTAAATATGTACTCTTTTTATATGTAAAATTGACTTCACTAAGAGTCACTCTTTTTCATTTCTTTCTATACCAATTTCAACTTCATTGGTAAATTAATATATCATAATTCACAGTGGTAGTTTAGCTTACTAACCATGAAACTTATTTCTGTGTTTATTGTCAGAGGCTTGTTGGCAAATCGAACTTGACAATAATAGAGAAGGAAAGCATGGTGACCTAGGACGTTCTGTTCTGCTGAAGTGATCTACAGCTCTTTGATTGTGTTTATTTGTTTAAAATTAGCCAACATACAATGCATATAGTCTTGAGTTACTCATTAATGCTCTACATGTAATCTTTAAAAATTATTATTGGTAGAAATAGACAATTATTTTAAGAATGATTTTTTTTCTTGTATTGTTATAGTCTAAAGCAGGCTGGTACAGCTCCCAAAGCACAATGTGAGCTTAAAATCTGCTGAAACTAAGTGTTCTTAAATAAGGGAGCTGGTTTTGTCATTTTGAAGCTGTTCTTACACTGCATGGTCCCCCAGTAGAAAAGAAATGTGATATTTGTACTAACATGATTTCAATTTCTTGAAAATCCAAAGTGCGTATGATTTGCCCAGAGGTTGAGAATCAATTTTTAAAATTTTGGTTAGATTTTAATGAGATATTTTCTGTGATATATATGTTTCTGTTTATTAACTATATATCATCAGTGGTATTAATTATTGCTTTTAGAGACATAGAGCATATTTCAGATCAAACATTGGTTTACAAACCCCATAAGGCATGCAGAACACACAGATGGCCAATTGACTTTTGTGCTTTTATCCCATACTTACTGTAAGGTTGCTCATTTCTACATGTAGGCAGTTCAAAAAATAGGCTGACCTGGGATGACCTGGTGGCCAGCACAGAATCACCATCCAGCCAGGAGTCAAGAAGGCTATAGGCCCTTCTCTGTTTCCCTTCTTGTCCCTCCACCCCAACCCTTATTACCATCTTTCTGTTCTCTCTTCTTCCACCTCCCCTTTCTGCATTTCCTGGTTATTTTTTTAAATTTTATTTTATTATGTTAGTCACCACACATTACATCATTAGTTTTTGATGTAGTGTTCCATTATTTCCCGGTTATTTTTTTATCTTGTTCACAAATGTTTGTTGCATCTCAGCCAGTTATATATCATACCAAGTTGTTACTGATTTGTTTTTAACTTCAACATTTTCTTTACCTGTGGTCTTCCATCTATCACTCAAGTTATATCAGGAAACTCCTTTGTGCAACTTGAAGAAAACCTTTCCAGTTTTAAGAGGAATTTTAATTGCTGGGAAGTAAGAGAAACTTGTATCATAAAATGTTAAAGTGCCGTTAGTATATTCCGAAATTTCTGTCAAGTCATTTATTCTCTCATACTTAATGGTAACTTGGTCAACATTGTGTGTTAGATATTTGTATATCTAATGAGATTGTGTAACAATCTCATTTAACCTTTATAATAACTCTGTGAGATGGTTTTCATTATCCCTGTTTTAAAGAGGAGGAAATGCAAATTCAGGGGATTAAACAATCATGCCTAAGATCACACAGCTTGGAAGGTAGATGTGTGATTGGAATCCAGCTCTTTCTGAGTCTGAAACCTTTATAGTATAGTGTTTGACTTTCTTTTAATATAGATAATTTCAGTTTTCTACTCCTGCAAATTTCTAAAAGTTTGAGAAGTAGCACAGTAGTGAAAGCTGTTGCACATGTGACAACGGTCCAGACAGAGCACTGCAGCTCCATTCCCTATGAAGAAGACACGGCTCTGTTGATATTTACAAACCAAGAGTAAATCTTAATCTTAGTGTATTATTCTCATTTCATTCACATTTTTCTTACTTTTGTAACTTGATCAAAGTTTTTTAATGCAAAGACATAACAAGACAAATACGTAGGAAAGTATGTTCTTCTAAATAAGTCCATGTGATGCTCTAAAATGTGTTTGCGGCAGCTTAAATCTTCATCTGCAGTCTACACACTCTTTGATTTCAGTGAGACTCTAATAGACTTTGTCATTAGTTATAAATCACATTGGGATGGCATGAAGTTTTAGATTATGCTCTTACAAAAACAGATTATTTTTTCATACTGTTTGGAGATGAGTTACTTGTAGATTAACTTCTTACCTTTGTCTTGCTCTACCTTTCAGGAACTTTATTAGAAACTGTATGAGGCAGGAAATGACATTTAAACAAATAAATTTTATTTTTAGTCTAGTTAAGTATCTTGTTTTTTGAAACAAGATGTGGAAGAAATGAAAACTGGATAAAATTGACCTCAGGAATTATCTGTTGATTTTTTTCCCATGACTGTCCTAGCCCCATATTTGTAAGATATAATTTAAGGTTATTATAAATTTTAACTCCTGTTTATAAAATGTTTTACATTTTAACAACATTTCCACACCCAGTATTTCTTTTGATCTTTTGCTCTCCCAAATGCTTTGAAGCAAGTATATGCATTTTATGAATGGAGAGACTATAAGTTAGGGTGGGGTGAAGATCCCAAACTGAAAAGCCAAATATTTTGACCTTAACAAAGTAGTTATTAAATTTCGTTAGTTTATAGTATATGACAACGTAAAGAAATAAATATATAATTATGTGATAACTCATCCCAGACACTAGCAGAAATAATGAATAGCAGGTGCAAGTCATTTAAGGAAAAAAAATATGAGTGTTAATATTGAGAAAATGTTATGAATTTAATTAGAATTTAATATGATTTTAGTGGCAGAACACCTGTAGTGAGCTTGTGGAATTATGTGGGAGTCTAGTTGAGAACAACTGAATTATCACACAAAAAAAGTCTTAATCAGTATATAGTGTAATAGTAAAACTTTCCTAAAGGTTTTCATAAGCTGTGTTGGTATGTCAATAAAGAGTTTATAAGGAACACAGATCAGTTTAAATAAACTACTGAATGTTGTCTCACACTGTATGGGGTAAAGTGATGACAGCATGACTATGGAGAGTTATGTAAACTATGAAAAAGTCATAAAAATGTGAATGAAGTAAATTTATCAAATTGGTTTTCTTTTCCCAGCACTCTCTTTTATTTCTTCTCTCTCTCATCTCTCATGTAGTGATACACTGTAGGCGTCAGCTTCTTAATGCATCTTTCCTGGGCAGACACCACCAGCCTATGGATCTTTTCTCCTTTTGAGTCCCAGTGGGCCTTGAATCCATGCTGCCTACATAATTTGTGATAAGCTATCCATATGAAAAATTAAAAATTATCCCTACTCCCCTCATTCTATAAACAGTAACAAATTATGTGTGGAAGAAAGACTCAACTATGAAAAACAATACTTTAAAATATTTAGAAAAGAATATATTTATTATTTTAAGGTAAGACAGAAATTTCTTCAACTAGGTATAAACAGAGTAAACGATAAAGAAGATTAATAAATTCAACATTAAAATGAAAAGAAGTCGTCTTACTCAAAGGATACTCTAAAAGCAAGAAAGGCTGATTTAGTGTATAGAAAATATTAGAGATCCTGTGAATTAATAAGAGAAATAAAATCAGCCAGTATAAACATGAGCAGGAATTAAAAAGAAAATCCAGATAGTCAATAAACATGAAAACTTGCTGAGCCTCATTGATAATTAGGGAAATGTAAATTAAAACTAGAGTAGTATGCTATTTTATATTCACTGTGTTGTTAAAAATATAAAAGTCTGAAGTATACCAAATGTTGGTGTGGATATGAAGCAACAGGAACTCTCATAGACTGTAAATAGAATGTAAATTGGTACAATAAATTTTAACTTGCATTTAAACCAAGTATGTTCTTTTGCTCAGCAGTGCTACTCCTAGAAGTATATCCTATAGAAAGTCTTGCTTGTATGCCTCAGGAAATAGATACAAGATTTTGTATTGTAGCCTTGTACATAATAGCAAAACAAACAGCATAATAGCAAAAACATAAAAAACAAATCTGGAAACAAAGGAACAGAGTGCAGAATGGATAATTTAGGAATATTTGTATACAGTGGAATTACCATAATTATGAAAGTGAATGCATCTCAGCTACCTGTATGAATCCCTGAATTATAATGTTGAATGAAAAAAGCAAGTCACAAAAAAACACAATGAACATGATTCCAGTCATACAAACTTCGATTAGAGGCAAAACTAATATTGTTTTGTGGAATCATTATTTATGTGATCAAACTATAAGGAAGGGGTGCCTGGGTGGCTCGGTTGGTTAAGCGACTGCCTTCGGCTCAGGTCATGATCCTGGAGTCTCGGGATCGAGTCCTGCATCGGGCTCCCTGCTCGGCAGGGAGTCTGCTTCTCCCTCTGACCCTCTTCCCTCTCGTGCTATCTCTTATTCTCTCTCTCAAATAAATAAAATCTTTAAAAAAAAATTATAAGGAAAACCAGTCGGAAAGATTAAAACAAGATCGAGGATACTGATTCCGTCTAGTAGGAGGGAAGGAGTTGGGTTCAGGGAAGAACCCAGACAGCCTGGGTGATGTATAAGTGAATGATCATTAAAAATATTAAAAGTAACATTATTAACAACTATGTGTATTATTATTTTTCATTCCATATTCTATATCTTCTGTCCCTATTCATTCTATAAGTGGAATCCCATATCTCTCATTCCCCTTCACCTATTTGCCCATCCCCCTTCTCTCCTTCCCTCTGGCAGCTGTCAGTTCTCCGTGTTTATGGGTCTGTTTCTGCTGTTTGTTTGTTTTGTTTTTTTAGATTTACACATATAAGTGAAATCATATGGTATTTGTCTTTCTCTGACATCTTAAAATAGTACCTTCTAGGTCCATCCATATTGTTGCGAATGGCAAGTTCTCTTTCTCTTTTATGGCTGAATAATATTCCATTGTGTGTGTATATACATATATGTATATGTATATATACACACCACATCTTCATTCATCTATCTGTAGATCCTTGGATTGCTTTCATATCTTGGTTATTGTAAATAATACTGTAATAAACATAGGAGTGCATGTATCTTTTCAAATTAGTGCTTTCATTTTCTTTGGGTAAATATTCAGTAGTGGAATTACTGGATGGTGTGGTAGTTTGGTTTTTAGTTTTTTTGAGGAATCTCCATACTGTTTTCCACAGTGGTGGCACCAGTTTGCATTCCCACCAACAGTGCACATGGGTTCCCTTTTCTGCACATCTTTGCCAGCACTGGTTATTTCTTGTCTTTCTGATTTTAGCCATTCTGACAGGTGGAAGGTAATATCTCATTGTGGTTTTGATTTATATTTCCCTGATGAGTAGTGATATTGAGCATCTTTTCATGTGTCTTTTGGCCATCTACATGTCTTCTTTGGAAAAATGTCCATTCAGGTCCTTTGTCCAATTTTTAATCAGATTGTTTGGGGGTATGTATGTTATATATGTATTTATGTATGTGTTGAGTTGTACAAGTTCTTTGTATATTTTTGATATTAATTATTAATTATTAATATCTTCTTCCATTCAGTGGGTTGCCTTTTTGTTTTGTTGATGGTTTCCTTCACTGTGCAGAAGCTTTGTATTTTGGTATAGGCCCATGGTTTATTTTTGCTTTTGTCTCCCTTGCCTGAGGAGAGATATCAGTGACAGGACTTTGAATCCCCCTCTCAGGTTTCTTTCTTCCTATAGTATTACTGGAATTCCTCAGGGGCTCCCACATTTGTTTATACACAGAACAGGCTGCCTCTGTGAGTCAACACTCTGGCCTCCTCCGTGGCTGCCTTTTCTCAAGGGAGGCTGCCATTGTCCAGCACACAGCCATCTTCAGGGCCCTCCCACTCCTGGCTGACACAGGCTTCTTCAGCTGGGAGGTGTTGCTGCTTGGAATCATTGCTGTTGATCACTGTGCTCCGGATGTTTTTGCCACCACTGTTGATAAAGATGATCTGTCCCTGACCACAGGTATTTCTTCCTCTCCAGACTGATGGCTTGTTCTAGACCCACCAGTCCTCTTTAATGCTTGCACCCTGACCCTGTACTATACTCTTCAGCAAATTGAGAAGAGGAGTAACTGCTTTTCTGCCCTTAATTGTTAATTGCTTTTGTTCTCAGGACCTATAGCATATTTGCTTGGGCCCTGAGGTGTCACAGGGCTTAAGGAATCATGTTTTCTGGTTTACCTCTATTCCATGCCACTCGGGTAGGTAGCTTACTAAGGGTTTCATTCACATGTGTTATCAAGTTATAACCAGAAGCGCTATTCTCCTCTGAATCTTTGGTCTTATTGCCAAGTCTAACTCGCCACCTCATTCTTTCCCTGCCAGTAAGTTCTCTTTCAAAGGTCCTGACAATTAGCTTTTAGAAATTCTGTAGTTCTGCTCTAGCTTCAGCCCTGAGATCAGTTGATCAGTCTATCATTCTCAGTCTCTTCCTTTCCCCACCCGCCTTCTCTTCCTCATATGCAGATATCCTACAACTCTAGATTCATAGACATTCAGACAGGCTTACATACAACAGGACTCTTATTGTGGACCGGGTTTGCATTATTTCTGAGGTGGTTCCTCAGGCCCCAGATAAATCTTTGGTTTACGATATAGCTGGAGAGAATTGGTGGCCGAACATATGTGTAGCCACGTGTATCAGCATCCAAATTCCGAACCTAGCCTGGATTGTATTAAACAAGGACACAGTAAGTGCAGAAAGCAACAGCAAGGCTAAGTACAATGTATACATTATTGCATTTAAATTTCATTAAAATATATGAGGTAGGTTTTCTCTCTACTATATGGGTGATGAAATGGAGACTCAGATTCTGTAAGTAACCAAAATATACACAGATGGTAAAAGGTGGAGTTCTGCTGCAAAATAGGGCTACCCAGTTTGAAAGCCTGTGCTCTTAATAGCCAAGTTAGATACAGTGTTTCTTAACACAAATTACCTTCACTACCTTCTTTAAAATGTGATGTCAGAGACTCTTAGCAGCTTTTTATTCTGAATATATCACTGAAATAATCATGAATTTTTCTCAAAGAATATAATAATTTGTTTGAAAATAATGGATTTGTGTAATTTATTTTTATTTTTATTTTTTAAAAATTTTTTAAAAGATTTTTTGGTTTAAATTTTTATTTATTTGACAGAGAGAGACACAGCGAGATAGGGAACACAAGCAGGGGGAGTGGGAGAGGAAGAAGCAGGCTTCCCGCCGAGCAGGGAGCCCGACGTGGGGCTCAATCCCAGGACCCTGGAATCATGACCTGAGCCAAAGGCAGACGCTTAACAACTGAGCCACCCAGGCGCCCCGGTGTAATTTATTTTGATGGGAAATGTTTAATTTGATGATACTCTGTTGAACTGGGTGGTACTATATACTTGAGAATCCATCCTGTAAAAATTGGATATCCTGTCTACTAAACTGGAGTTCTCAGAGGCTGTAGTATTTCCCTGACCAGTAAAATCCCTTTGGTTAACATTTGATTACTTTGTCATTAAGAAGAGTGTTAAGCTTTCATGAAATATTGTGATTAAGTGTAATATTTCAGTACCCTCTCCCCCTGAATTCTAAGTAGTACATGCTTATGGCTAATAAGTAGTTTTATTTTTTGAGCGTGGGTTATTTTGTAGAATGATTCAGGGAAGAATGAGTGTTCAAAGTTCTATGAGAAGAAACATGAATCTTTATTGTCACATTGTAATAGAAAAAAATGAAATCACCTAATGTTTATCCACAGTAGAATAGATAAATAACTATCTACATAAATAACTGAATAGTTATATAGTTAAATGAATGCAATTAAATGAACTTGAGCTGTGTTTACCAACAAGGATTAATCGTTAAAACATTGAACACAATAAGTAAGTTAGTGATGGACCCATGAGTTTATGATATCATTTATAGAAAATGTGTAGGCATGCCTGGGTTAGCTCAGTCAGTTAAGTGTCCAACTCTTCATTTTTGGCTCAAGTCATCATTCTCAGGGTCATGATTTCAAGCCCTGCATTGGCTCTGTATTCAATGTGGAGTCTTCTGGAGATTCTCTCTCTGTCTCCTTCTCCCCCTCCCGATTGCTCTCTCTCTCTAATAAGTAAATAAAATCTTAAAAAAATGTGTAACAATTCTACACAATGGTATAAGTGGTTTATGGAGACACACACACACACACACATTAAAATATGTCTGACAGTGATAAACAGCACAATCAGGGTAGTGAGTATCTGTAAAAGCAGGAGGGCATATGAGATTGGGATTGGAATGTGCATGGGAGGTGTATCTGTAATGTTTGCTTCCTTAATCTTGATGATATCTATGTGGTGTTCATTATATGTTCTCTGTCCTTTTGGCATTACTGAAATATTTAATAATAAAAAACCTGAGCAAACAATTTTTGACTTTGGGATAGCATGGAAAAATCAATATGCTCCTCAAAAAAGTACTGATAGGACACTTAATTTTTTTAAAAATAACTTTATTTTCTTATTTTGTAAAAAAAAAAAACAACAAAACTGTAATAAAAAGAAGCTGAAAGAAGGGAAAAGAGAAAAAATGTGGACCACATGCTTTTTTCCTTTCCATTGTACTCCATTATGCTGCTGTATACTCCACAGATGGCTTCTTAAATGTTGTGTTTTCTCGGTTCCGTGAAGCCAACTTCAGTGTATTATTAGCTTTTTGGAGAAGGAGAAATTCTACTGTATTAAATAAACATATATGCATTACAATGATCTATATGCATTTTAAGATTCCAATATGTGTAATGCATTAATGTTACATATGTGTATGAATATAAATTAAGAAAGAATAAATGATCTTTTCTCAAACTCTTGCTGAAACAATTGCTACCTACCTGATAAAACTTGAATTTGCAACGAACCTTCATACCACAGTGGAACCAAGCTCATTTTGCTAGTCTACATTAAGTTAGGATGGGTTTTTAAAAAATTGATTTGTCAGCTGTTGTACTATTTGATTGAAAGCTGTCCAGCTTGCTGTATTACCAAAATATGTATTTAGTTATGTGTCAGATTTTTCCTCTGTGACCTAATTACTTGAATACCCCCACAAACAGTCCAGCTTTTGTACAAGAACACGTTGTTGTACTTGCAGTTTTAGACACTGTTGTTGACAACTGCATTTTCTTTCATTCTAAGCTGAATATTCTTTCACATATTACTATTTATCTTATAATGAATATACATATGTTTAATGGGGTAGAGTTTCTTCTTCGCAAAGGAAAGCGTATAGTAGATTAAAGGTGCCTTCATGGAATTGAAAAAAATATATTTAAAAAGCATTTATGGAGTGTGTGACAGGTTCGAACATCAGTTTTCAGGATAATCTCATTCTTTGCTTTGATAATTTATCTGAGGGAGGCTTAGTAGCTTGCTAGGAGTTGAAGAGGATCAGTTCTGACATTAGAGAGCCTGAGCTCTGAACCTGTCTTCATCTCCAAGGAACTGTATGAACTTTAACAAATTCGTTAACCTTCTGGTCTTTAATTTCCTCATTTGTAAGATGGGATTTTTCTCTTAGGAGGAGTTCCTCTGTCAGTGTGGAGAACAGCGGAATGGGAGCTGGGAACCCTAGTCCCAGCATAGGCATCCTACAGCAAGATTGGGACCTAATGAACTTGAGACAGAGGCAGAGGGCTGGAAGATAGGAGAGACTTTTAAGACTTAAAAAATGTAAATCAAACAGGTGTGAGAGACCGAGAGAAGGAATAGTGATGGATGTTTTCATGTTGTCTGACCTGGCCAATTGGATGGATGCTGGTAGAGTTTATCAAGATGGAAATATAGGGAGGGCCCACTTGAGAGGAGGGATGGCTACTTTACATCTCCATGTGTAAGTACAGTCATGTCAGACTGGGCAAACTCTACTCCTCATCTCTCCTACTACTCTGATTCTATAGCTGGCACTCTGTGTCTGTCGCTACTGACCGCTGTTGACATCAGTTCCAGGGGATGGTCGTTCATGGGTGTGTTTTCTGCTCCTGCTGGAGTAGGTCCTTGGTTGCCCTGAGGTGGCACACTTTCTGTTCCATCCTTAGTATCTACTATATTGGAACCAGTTCTCTCTAACAACTAACTCCATCATCTAGGACCTGAATATGAGGATTTTCCCCTTTCTTTTTAGTGTCTTGGTGTCCTTTGCTCTCGGAATCATCCCAGTTTATATAAAATATCTAATAACTTGAATTTTTTGAAAGAGAATAGGTTTGGGAATTTCAGCTCCACAGAAATTACTTGGTCTGTATAAAGATCTATTTGGCTCCTTTCTCCAGACCAGCTCCAATCTATAGGGAATTGGAATACTCTTCATTAGGCAACCAAGAGTTCTATAACCTTTTAATACAGATCAATGGTGTATCTTTACCTTACGTCTTACAGTAAGAAAACCACTCAAATATTCAGTAATGGCTAATGAAGATTTGTTTCAGGTGAGTTTTGGTGTCCACATAGATCAAAGACATGTTAGGCTTATAACATATTATGTGATAGAAGTGCTAGAATCACTCTCCTCAAGCGTCAGGGTATAGTATATATATTTAATTTCTCATATGCTGGATATATGCTTTCTATCTTTTAGGAATTACATTCAGATGCAAGTAACAGAAATAATGGTAGAAAATAGATATTTCTTTTTCATATAAAGAAGTTCAGAGGTAGGCAATCCAGGGAGGGTGTGGCAGTTCCATAGACATCAGTGATCTAGTCTCTTTCTAATTATCTGCCCCACCAACCTAGCATGTGACTTCATTTTCAAAGACACATTAAGGTTTTTGGTGGCTATTACTGTTTGTCTAGTTTCTAGGCGGCAGGAGAAAGGTGAAGGTGAGAGACACCAAATGAACAAACCTCCTAGTCAGGTCCTTCTTGTAAGCAGCAATTCAATATATCTAATCTCTGGTTATATTTCATGGCTAGCTTTTAATCAAATGACCGCATCATGGTCTTTTAGCTGCATATATTGCTGCCCCGAGAAACCAGGATTGTATTGCCAAGGAAGAAGGGAAGAATGGGTAATGGGTGAGGACTAGCCTTCTTTGCCTTATGTATTGTACTTAAGATATTGATGGAAGTATTTCATAAATAAATAGAGAAACAGACATTGCTCTTTAGTCAAAAATTTTAGGTTACAGGTGCCCCATTCGGAAATGTCCCTGATGAAAACCTTTAGTTTACTAGCCATTTAAAAATGAAAAATTCTGCTATTTTGTTATTTGTAACACATTAAGTTAAAATGCATGGTTCCATGAAGAAATTTGAATTATTATTCCCAGGAAGATGTTGGACAATTGAGGAACTAAGGGGTCAGCTAAAGAAGTCTGTGTCTGGATGTACAAATATATCCAGAACCTTAGGTCTATCAGGGGAGAGGAATTTGTCTAAGGTCACAAGTGAATAAACTGTGAATTATTTCAATAATTTACAATGTTACTCAAAAAAATCGATTCTTGATTTATTTGATTCATTCCTAGTCTTAAGCATATCTACTTGACACAGCCTTTAGGTACTTCGATATGACTGTGCCTATGCTGCTTCTAATTAATATTAATTTTGAATTAATATTAGCGTGGAATATTTTGGGTGCTTTTCCAGCTGTGTAAATACCCTTACTGCATCAACAGACTAAATTTAATCACAGAATTTACTGTGCTGGCAGTATTTACAACTTCATTGTGGACCCAATGTCTTAAACATCTGTCCTTCATTTACTGTATCTTAAGTACAAACTTTTCTAACACAGTCCAAATTATAAGTATTTACACAAAGACACCATAATATAGTAGTACTTGGAAGAATGAACAAAATTTCTGAGAAGTGAGTTTAAAAATTAACACAATTTGGGTTAGTCATGGTGTCTCTTCCCCGTAAAAACAAATAGGGGCCTCTCAGAAATAAGAAAGCATCTTTAAAAGAGCTCCAGGAAGATTAAACTCTGTAATGATATGGAAAATGTTGAAATAAGTTCTTTTTTAAGGGGGAGAGTTATGTTGTTTTTGAGTCTTTGTCTTCTTTATGCAACGTTTTCATTAAATAACTAGTTCTTTCACTGACAGAACATTGTGTGGTCTTTAAGGTGGATTGGGAGGATGTGAAAAATAGAGAAACAGATTTAGTAAATATGACTTTCTAAAGTTATTTTTCCCCACCAAACAGTGACTCTGTAACTGTCCAATTTGATTATGTAAAAGTCGTAGTATTTTATTTTTATAGTTAATTCTTTAGTTTGGGCCCTGCAAGGCTAGTTCCTCATATATTTCCTCCAACTGATTTAATTTTGGATAAAATTATTTTTATTTGATTTTCCCTTGAGAAACTACAGATACTTGCTTCTTTGGCTGACTTACAGGTACGGGTGAGTACTAAAGGACCCACATGAATAGGCCTCATGTGTGAGACAGCCCACCCCATGCAGAGATGCCTCCCGGACTAGTATTTGTGCTCTGGAAAAGGCTGGCTTGCATGGGAAAGCAACTATTGAGACTGCTGTGCTTTTCAGGATTCACATATTTGTTTTTTCCTTTATACATGAGAGCAAACAGTGCTCTGAAAGACAAAGGAAATTAGAAAATATAAACTTCTGGAACAGTATTATTGATACATGAGCATACAAGAAAATAGTAAAGGTAAAGAAATGATGAATTAGGAAGAAAAATATTGTGTGAAGTCACCAACCTACATGGTATCTAGTTGTTTGTTTTACTTGTAATTTTATTTTTAAAAATTAGCATTTTATTGTGCTGTTTATGTATTTGCTTTATGTATGTGTGTATTATCTCTCCTGATGAGATTACAGTTTTTCTGTGGAAACTATCTTTTACTCTTTTGGGATCTCCTATAGCATCTAGCGTCATGTTAGATGATGTAAGCCTAAAAGAAAGATATTTACCTGGATCTGGGTGGCAAGTTTGATTAGTAGTGTTCTTTGTGCAGTGTTTTGAGGATTATGAGGCTATATCTGTGTCCGTAGGAAAAAAAATATAGTGATAAATTAGGCCAGGGACTCTGTTTTATATATATCTGAAGCTTAGAGTCGTACTTGTCAGATTGTAAATACTAAATAAATATTTGTTCAATGAATGAGTAAATCATTCTGCAGTAGCTGAGAGCGCAAGTAAGAGTGGTGATGTATTTGCTATTCTGTTATTAAATTAACTCTAAAATCCCTTCTGATTCTAGAATCTGTGATTAGTATAAATATTTGTAAATTCAGCAGATATTATATTGGCATCCAATTTTAGAAGCTGGACTATCTTATAATTGTAGAATCTACCCAAGAAATGTAGAGTCAAGCCTGTTAAGAATAATTAACTTAGTAAACACAGGGGTTCAACTATCATGATTTAAGGAACAATGAAAAAAATCCCCTCACCTATATTAACTTGATGATTTGATGAATCTGTCTAAAGTTTAATATTATGCTAAACTCCAGCTAATAATCAATTAGTTAATTGAGTGACATTCCTCTTCAATTTATATTTCAGTTTATATAGAGTGAGAGTTCATTAACCTGGCTGTGGAATAAGGTTTGGGAATGATTGAATTCTGTTTCATGGGAGAGTAAGATCATACTGGACAATTTATCTGATTATCTGGTATTATCATTATGACATCAGAATTCTAAAAGGGACTTTGTGCCTCTTTAATTTCGATCTTTTATACATAAAATGGATTCCTGGAAATTAAGTGGTTAGAATTGTAGATTTTTACTACCAGGGTTAATTAATACTCAGATCTCTTGATTTCATATTAATGCCTTTTTGAAATGTGAGTATCTCCCAATGATTTTTTTCCCCCAAAATATTGGTTAAGGAAGATACTCTGCCAAGAACAAAATGGTTCCATACTACATGAAATGTCATCCAGAAGAGCATGGGGTGGGGGGTGAGGTGGGGGTGAGAGCGTTTTCATTTGTTCCAGTGGGCTTCTTGATATGGGAGGAAAAGGGGCAGCCAGAACAGTGGCCCTCAAAGTATAGTCCAAGGACCCCTGGGAGGTCTCTAAGAAACTTTTAGGACATCTTCACATTCAATACTGTTTTAATAATAATACTAAGCTAAGACATTATTTGTCTTTTTTGCTCTGCTGACATTAGCTCCAGTGGTTCAAAAGCAATCGTAGGGAAAAATGCGTGTACCTTAGCACCAACCAAGGTAGTGGCAACAGGCATACTAATCACCACTGTGTTGTTCATTGTCACATCCTTGAAGAAAAAAAGTGAATATTTGGCTTAAAAATGTCCTTGATAAAATAGTAAGAACAATCCATTTATTAAATCTCAACCCTTGAGTACATGCCTTTGCAATATTCTGTGTGAGGAAATGGAAGTCTACTTCATCCTTCTGCTGCACACTGAAGTGGTTTTAGTCAAGGAATAGATGCTAAACTCGTTCCTTTTTTAAAAAATTTTATTATGTTATGTTAATCACCATACATTACATCATTAGTTTTTGATGTAGTGTTCCATGATTCATTGTTTGCGTATAACACCCAGTGCTCCATACAGGACGTGCCCTCCTTGATACCCATCACCAGGCTAACCCATCCCCCACCCCCTCCCCTCTGGAACCCTCAGTTTGTTTCTCAGAGTCCATAGTCTCTCATGGTTCGTCTCCCCCTCTGATTTCCCCCTCTTCATTTCTCCAATAAACTAGTTTCTTTTTTAAAGGATCATCATCTTTAATTGAAAGAGTGACCAACAAACTATGACAATTTAGACAAACTACAACAATTTGGTGGGCATTTTTTTGAAAATGAAGTGAGCCCATTAAGGAAAATAATTGACAGTATTTGTGCTGCTGAGAAAATATGAGCTTTTAAGTAAAAATTCAAATAAAAACTTACATTTTGGAGAACTTGTAATTGCTGCCATGAGCGCGAGAGTATCCCCATATTTAAAAGCTTTTTTGATGATATTGTTGTGGATATTAGCAGGTGTGACTTTTTTTTTCGTCATCATGTAAGGAAATGTGTTAACATTTGCAAGTCCTGTATGAGTCCAAATACTGATATTTATGTTTTCCAAATGATTAATGGATGATGTTATACAACAATTATGTATGGGTAAAACATCTATTCAAAGTACAAGGTAATAGAAAATATTTTAATGTAACAAAATACAAATATTTTATTGTTATGGTTCAGATTCTACTTTGCAACTAAAATTTAAGAAACTACTTTACATGTTGAGTTTTGGTGCAGTACTAAGGAGGGCTAATATCCACATTATCTGAAAAGGCTAGTAAAGTATTTCTCCCTTTTCTGTTTCTCTTTATCTGTGGGAGACAGGAATGTCTTCACATACTTCAACCAAAACAACATACCACAACATATTGAATGCAGAGGCAGAGTTGAGAATCTTACTATCTTTTAAGCCAGATACTTCTCACCAGTTTACTTTTATTTGAAGAAACGTGATTATTTGTCATGAAAGCTATATTTGTGTTTATAGTAACATATAATGGATTTATTAATGTTATTTTAAAATGAATTAATATTTTATAAGCCTCACTTTTAGTTTTTAATAAGGTAAATAAATAAATAAAAAACAAAGCAGACAGAAACAAAGATAAACAAATGTTCTTTTGGGTCTTTAATATTTTTTGAGAATGTAATACAGGAATCCTGAGACCAAAATGTTTAATGCCACTTTCTCAACTCTAGATTAGAACAGGTGCCTTTCTGCCTAACTCTAGAGTGGTATCACTTAACATATTAGCATTGTCTCAATACAATTGTTGCCTTTTCATTTTTTCACTTATTGATATATTCAACAAATAATTATTGTGTCCCTTCCGTCCTGTTAGGTCGTGTGAGTTATTTTTTTTAAATTTTTAAAAAAAATTTATTTGAGAGGGAGAGCGTGCATGCACGAGCAGGGAAGAGGAGCAAAGGGAGGAGCAGACTCCCTACTGGTCAGGAAACCCAACACGGGCTGGATCCCAGGACCCCAAAATCATGACCTGAGCCGAAGGCAGGCATGCCGTAGCCTACTGAACCACCTGGGCACACCTGTGGGAGTTATTTTAAGAAAAGGTTCTGTTACTTGCTTATCTTTAAGCTTCTCTAAAGCCAGGTCCATGAGCTATAGTTCTTTTTATTTCCCTGATTATGATAAAGTTGTTTAATATTGGTTTTCTCTTTCCTCTTTTCAATCTCACAGATATGGTAATGTAGCTTGGTATTTTCATGTTTTTGCCATTTGTTACTATGACAGAGATTAGCTAATATCTAAGCAGGTACATCATTTTTTCACTTCCCTTTCTTCCTAGTATGTTTAAAATCATGGAAGAGGTAAATGTCTTTCGGCATTTTGTATATATGCAATTTTACACAAATTGTAGGGATAAGAGACAAGAAGAGCGTGGGAAAGAGAGAGGTGGAAGGCTTTTCAAAAAATATATTTATTTATTTTAGTGGGGATGGGCAGAGGGAGGGAGAGAAACTTAAGCAGACTCCCTGCTGAGCACGGAACCCAACAGGGGGTTGATCTCAAGACCCTGAGATCATGACCTGAGCCCAAATCAAGAGTCAGATGCTTAACCAGCTGAGCCACCCAGGTGCCCAAATGGAAGGCTTTAATGAGGTATTTGCAAAGGTGTTTCCCACATCTCCCCCTAACTTTCGTGGGGGCGGGGCAAGAGTACAAATGGACAAGTATAGTCCCTACGCAATCTATTTAAAAGTTATAAATTAAGCTAATACACTGTTATCTAATTGCTCTTGGCCATCTTTTGGGCCTAGGACTGTACAGGGAACTCTTTGGGAAGAGAGTTCTGGGGTGACAGTCATGCAGCGTGTGATCTGAAAGGAGGGGTGGTAAGGTCCGGAGAGGCCCATCCTGTTGTCCTGTTGGTAGCAGGGGTTCCTTGTAGTGAGTGGGGCATACAGCCAAAAAGGGATTAGAGTGGTACCTTTAAAGTGCAGCCCTCAAGACAGGGACGTTGCTTGTCCATATCTAAGGGCAAGGCTGGTATGGGCCATCTGTTATTTGTGTTAGAATTTCCAGGTGTGCTTCTTAAAAATGCAAATCTTTAGACTCTTAATCCCAGACCTAATGAATAGAGAACAGCTATGACGCAAAGGTAGGTCTTAGCAGTGTTGCCAGCCACGGGTAATGTTTTGAAGGTGTTCTTTGGGCGTACATATGAGTTTCTGCTTAGCATCAATATTTCATTGTGGCTATTACAAAAATCCTTTTAAACATTTGATTTAATTTAATTCTCTCAGCCACTCTTTGAGGTTGATACTGCCGTGTTTCAGAATGTATTCTGAAATGCCATTGGGGAATTTGAGCCTTGAAAGGGCCTTAGGATATATCCTTCCCTAATGCCAAATTTTGAAGATTTATTCATCAGTATTTGCAAATAGTACTGTTAAAGGTTAGATATACTTATATCTACTTCAAAAAGAGAAATACTGTTGTGAAATGGATAAGCAGATATAGAAGGCTTCTTTGAGGAGAAATCCCTTCTAAATTTTGAAAAAAATACTATTTTTTCAATAAGATGAATTCACATTAGGTAAAACAAATTTTATTATGCAAGTTAAACTGGAATATTTAACAATGAAGTATAAAGTAGTTATTAAAAATACATGTTAGTTACCTTACGTACATGTAACAGTATAATAATGTTTGCATTTTAGTTTTGTTGATAGTTTGCATTTTCATTTGCAGTGCTTTTTTAAAAATAATTTTATAAAATAAAATAATATTCACACAAATGAATAATACCATCTACAGAGAAGTTATGGGTCAAGATGGGAATTGCATGGGGAAATACCTATATTGTTTTTGGAAAGTATTGTTTAAAAAGAGTGAATGGTCAAATTTAAAGGTTACTAATAATAGTTCCATAAAACCAATAATGAAGGCATTTACTCTACTCACTTAAAAAAATTGTGGTCTCAGGCCTATAAAATGCCATTTAGTAGCAGAGGTGGGGAGGGTGGTGCTAGTTACTGCTAACCATACAGTACTCTAGTTGTTTCCCACAGTTAACATTAACTACCACAGATTTGTAATTTATAATGTGAAAGTATTTTAGTGACTGGGATTACCTGGATTATTGAGTATTTTGCATCTCTGTGAAATACTAAATGGCCACTTGTTCATGGAATCGGATGAACTTTTTGGGCAGCTGTTCTGGGAATTATTTCATACAACTGAAATGTCTTCCCAGTGACAGTGTTTTTGCTAAATAAAGAAACAGCCTAGGATTCAGTTTTGGCTTGCATAGACAAATCAACATAGTATGGTTAAGAAATGGGGCCCGAACTGGAAGAGTTAATCTTTAAATTCACCTTGAGCTGTGTTTACTGATCCTTTTCTGCTTCTTGTTAATTGGCACCTCAGACTCCATACTAATTAATGGGAGAGCAAAGGGCAGGGGGCGCCGTTTTATTTTGATAATCCTTTTCAGCAATGTCTGTGTAATCTTCTTGTTTAATTATAATGAGTGTGCATTTGGGGTGCATGAACTTTTAACAGTTTTTTTCACTGGAAGTTCACTGGTCAAGGACAGGTTTTGCAACCATTTCAGACCCTTTCAGACACTACTACATAATGCATACAAACACAGAGAAATTAAAGAAATCTGCATTTCCTTTAATTGTGCCTTTTTTTTTTTTTCCAGAGTGAGGGTAAGAAATTTTGTTTAAATAGGAACATTTAATGTTAAGAGTACTTAATGGATGAAAATATTAGAGTAATGTTTTCTCTGGAAGGAAGAGCCTAGGCAGGAAGTCAAAATAAATGGAACTGATTTACTTAAGAATTTGCAAGTTTTAGCTGTGAAATGACTAGATACATGATTCTTTTGAAAACTAGGTACCTATTAGAAAATGCATAATTTGCTCATTTCCATTTTAAGAAGACTGTTTTTGCTTTCAAGTGTAAAGATTAGGTAAAATAAATTCAGAATAGTTTTGAAGTTTGGGGACAAGTCTTAAAATTGTGTTTCAAGCAATGCATTATTTATTTGGGGGAAGTGGGAGAAAAGGAGAGAGGAAGAAGTCAAAAAACACCTCCTTGGCTGTTAATACCTTGAAACTTAGTGGAAAGGAAATAACACCCAATTTATACGAACTCCAATGTAAACAAACAGGAGCTATGATAGGAAATAGCACTAGGGCCAATTTATAAGACTTGGTCCATGTTCATTTTTCAGATAAAACTTCCTGTACTTACTCCTAGCCATTTTGGGCCAGACCAAAACCGAAATAAATCTTCCTCAGATGGTCTAAGGAAACATTTTAATTGGGTGATATTTTTGGAAAATCAGAAATAGTTATTTCCACTATTGGTACCTTGATAAAATTTAACATTTTATTTAAAAATGTAAATTTTTATGAACTTGGATGTTAATTATATACTTATAGTTTAATAATAATAATAATGTTTTGATTATGATATTTTTGTGCCTAATCAGAGAATCCTGACTTAATTTAAATTTACAATTAAAATGAAAATCCACATCTGTGGTCCTCACCTAAATCTGTGGTTCTCAACCTACAGGCAGGGGACATATGGCAATGTCTGGAGACATGTTGGATCTTTACCACTGGAAGGAGGTGCTACTGGCATCTAGTGAGAGGAAATGATGGATGCCGGTAAACACCCTACAAAAAGAATTATCTGGCCCCAAATGTTAGTATTCCTGGGATTAAGAAACCTACCCTCCCTAAATGATGCCTTCTACTGATGAAATGTAGTAATAATAAATACTGATTTATTTATAATCATTGGATTGTGAAGACACTGGATATTTCCTGAAGAAATACTACATTTAAAGAAACAATCCTATGTGGGTATATAAGTAATGGGTTATATGGGATTAACTAATAGGTGACACATTCCTAATTTTATTTTTTTCTCTCCGTTTCAAATTATAAATTATTGTCTTGTAGGAATAATAAGTGATTCACTATGAGAGGTGATGGTTAGTAAACTAAATGTTTCACAAAAATGTAATCATTTTGCAGTATGTATGTATATCAAAGTGTTATGTTGTACACCTTAAATTAATATGACATTATGTCAATTATGTGTCAATAAAATGGGACAAAGGGGACTCATGGGGGAAATAATCTGAAATGCCAGGAGAAATAGCGGTTACTAATTCTTTTCAGGTTTTTCTTTCAGTGTTTACAATATGTATTCAAAATAGAAGAAAGTGCAGTACTTCCATGGCCTGTGAAGAATGCAGTCTGGCCAGCTCAGGTGATATGTGCCATATTGCATGCTGTTGGGCGTATAAAGCCTGTGACTTCCTTGGTGTGGAATAGCTATTTGTTAGAAATCCTCAAAAAGATTTTACCTAGCAGCTAAATTCAGACCTCAGTTCATCTGATTTGAAAAGTTTTTCATCATCTTTTATTCCTGTGTGATTTTTGTTACCCATGGTCAGTAGAGAAAAATTTAAATTAGGCATTTATTTCTTATAAAAACAATAGCTTGATTCCAAATTAAATAGTTTAAATTTTATCTGCTCATTGTTTTTATTTTATGACATTAATACAACTAAGTATATACTGAGTAGTAGATATCCAATACCCATTTTTGGTGTTCTGCTATTCTTCATTGGTCTACTAAAATTTACTGTCAGTTCTTGTTGACTGCTTTATAGGGCAGATATACTATGTGAAAATTTTAAAGTTATATAATATTTTATACAATATATTTAAGGCATATGTAAATGATGGAGCATATCTGAACCGACCACTGTACCTAAGACATTTAGCATTTACATCGTTCGTGCTGTTTGAATAGTGGCTGAAATAGACATGTTTGCATTTTGAGTTGGTCCATTCTCAGGTATTTTTGGCAAAGCATGTCATATTGAAAGAGCTCAGCAGAAAATGAATATGTACTGAATATGTGAGAAGTGAGAAAGATTTCAGTTAACATACATATTCCCCCAAAATAGCTTTCTAAATAAATGAAAAGTAGCTTGCTTGAAACACAATTCAGTAATATGTTTTTTTTTTATTCTGTCTTATTCCCTGGGAGGGAAGAAATGGGACAAGCACTTCGACCCGCAGTGCTGTCGGGAACTTGCTCGATGGCAGGAGGCTTTGTCCACAGAAACATGAATGCTCATTCAGCTCCATGACTGCAGTATATTTTATAAGGAAACCTATGTCTAAAAATAGATGCTGAATGAAACTTCTCTTAGAGCCCAGTGCCATATGGTTGTTAAAGGGTCACTTTGTTTTATTGGAAAGAAAATAGGAAAACTCCCCATTTGGAAACAAGTCTTAGTAGTGGCTGTTAGAAAATGTCTTTTTGTACACTGTTAGTAGTAGGTAAGTGTTTCAAAACAGATGTATTTTCTAACCACACTGATTGAAAAACTAACTTAATTGGCATTGCTCAGATTTTATTACGGTGTATTTTTTTCCTGAATAATAGTAGCAACCATATATCATCATTGAGCAATTTTTTGTTCCTGTGAATTTTGGCAGATGTTTACTGTTTGAAACAAAATATGAAATTGAAGAAAATTGTTCTGAAGTTCCAGGTGAACTTTGCTATTTATTCTTTAAAAAGTCATGATGTGCCCAGTCCAGAGTTTTAATGTTCTATTCTGTCACAAGAAAACATGTTTATTTCTGTGATGTTTATAAGCACATGCACCTAGACAGTCCATTGCTTTTTTGTTTTTTTTTTAAGATTTTATTTTATTTGTTTAGAGAGAGAGTGTGTGAGCAGGGAGAGGGAGAAAGAGAATCTCAAGCAGACTCTGGGCTGAGTTTGGAGCCTGACATGTGGCTTGAGCTCACCACCCTGAGATGGAAACTCTGGTCATAATCTGAGGTTATAATATTGAGGAAAACTTCAAATCTTTCTTTGCTTCCATGAGCACAGTATATCTTTATAGTTAATTGCCACTAACTTCATTCTCCTTAATGTGAGAGTATTTCAGATTTCCAATGAAAAGCCCATAAGGCTCAAAATAAATGAAACCTAACATGTTTCCAGTTTGAACACGCACACACACACACCCAGAACTTTCCTCCATACTCTTTCTTCTCTTTCCTCAGAGACCTCTGCCTTCTCCTAGACAGCACACGCCTGCCAGCAAAACTTCTAGTATGGTAAATGTTTTAAATTTATATGTTCTTTCCAACTCTTATGTAAGAGACCCTTGAACTTACTTCAGATCTAGAAGCAATGATGGCAAGCCTTCAACACTTATTTCTTTTAAAATGTGTTTATATGCGTTTGTGTAATACATTTTCGAGTTCCCTGGCTTTGAAACATATGTCACAAATGAAACAGACCTCTCACACAAGATGTATTTTAATATATGCATGTTTATACACATGAATGAGAAGTATATTTATAACAGGTAATGTAAGGACTTTAATTTTGTGCAATATCTTACAAGGTTACAAGCTTTCACATATGATATGTCATTTATTCAGTGTGACGATATTGTGAGGCATAGGGGGATTTCCATTTTATAGCAAGAACTGAGGCTAAGCAGGATTAATTGCAATAGAGCTGGGATCTGTGACCCTTAGTCCAAGGCACTTTCCCTCAGACCATACTAAAAATTCTATTTTAAAACCCAGCAGGATGACATTTCTTATTAATAGTACTGTTGAATTCAGAATTGCTGAATCTGTCTGTAATTTAGCCCATGAGGCCAACACTCTTAGCTACTTGAATAATAATGATTCTAGTAGCTAATCTTTTAGAGGCTATATTTGCATACTGCATATTTTTTGTGTAATTAAGGAATAAGTAACAATTTATCTGATCTTGCTTTTGGAAAACATTCTCTCTGATGATGAGAGATGATTGATCTTGGCAACTGAAGACATTTCATACGTTTCAGATGAAACTTTTGTCTGCCAGGTGAATGTCTCAGCCTTTCAGGGTTTCCTCTCCTCCTTCCCAGGTCAGTGTTAGGGAATGCTTAAGAAGCCTAATGGTATTGGGAGAGTGGTGTCCCTTAGTGCTTCCTTCCTCTGTAACCCACTCTTTCTGCTGCTGTGAGGGTTGCCTGCGTTACTTAGTCTGTGGTCCAAGCAATTCCAGAACACGAGGGTTTAGGGTACCTGTGAATACAATATGAACACAGATAATCCAACTTACTTCATTTCATTCTGTAAATGTCGATGTGCCAGATGTGTTCTAGGCATAGCTATAGATGCTTTGGACGTTGCAGTTGAACAGGAGAAAATACCTGCTTTCAAAGTGCTGACATTCAAGAGGAGATAGACAACAAATACGTCAATACACAAACAAAGATTATCAAACCAGATAGAGATAAATGATCTGCAGAAAATAAAATGAGTTAGAAAAGTTGGTGGTTATTTTTCTTAGAATGGTCATGGAATGGAAATCTAAATAATAGGAATAAGAAGAATAAGTATAAGGACCATGAAAGGAAATTAGTGGTGGGTTTGAGGGATAGACAGAAAACCAGCATTCAGGACACATTTTGGAAAAAGGGGAAAGTTCCAGGAAATAAGGTCAAAGAAGAGCAGTGACCAAATTATGTAGGCCACAGTAGTGAGCATGGTTTTCTTTATAATTGGAGGTTTTAAGCAGGGAAGTAATATGTGATTTATAATCACATGTGTAATATCCACTTGGTGGATGTCACTTTGAACTCAATTTGTTGCAGGACATAGGAGAATCAGTTAATTAAAGAGGAAACTACAAGTTTCTGCAAGATATGTAATAGCAACTTGGTCTAGAGTTTTTGCAGTGGTTGTGGTGAGAGTCGTTCATTTAGTGATACATTTTAGAGATAGTACTACCAGGTCTTGTTATAATGAATTGGATGCGAGACCTGAGAGAAAGAGAGGAATTAAGAAAGGCTTAATGATTTGTGAACAGAAAATATTTTTTTGTAAAGAGTAAAAATGGTTAATGACTTGCCTGACTGGCTGGCTTGCTTTCATTCACCGATTCATGTATTCATTCATTTTTGTGGAAGTGTGAAGTATCTTGATACACTCAGCCTTTTGCACATGAATTAGTTACAGAAGTTGCTTCTTCAGTGAGTTCAAATATACTTAACCAGAGGCAAGGAGGTGAAGGGGATGAATTTCAGAGAGGATTTTTAATTTTCAAAGTAATGTTCAGAAACACCATCTTCATTAGGAATAATTTCTTTGCATATCTGTTGTAGAACTGTAATCAAAGTCTCAGCTCATTGGAATGGGTTTTTAATATCTCTCTTCACCATAGTTTATCAAGAGAAAGTAAAAATTGCTCAAATTTGTGCTATGAATTTGAAAGACTTGATATAGTCTTACTAACCTATTTTAAGATAGCGGATACAATTGTTAAACATTTGTTTAGGTTTTATTATAACTAGCATATATGTATGATTGCATTTTTATGTGCCTTATATGGTCATTATGTACAATACATCTTAGCTCATTTTATAGAACATAACTTTATTGTATGGAGGTTGATATATGAACCTCTTAATTCATAACATTTTTGTCAGATATATAGTCTATTTGATTCTGTAATCTTAATCAGGAATTCAGACCTAAATTACAATATTAGGAACAATCCTAATATTATAGAAAGGTATAGACTTCTGAACACAGTTGTGAAGCTGTACCTTATAAAGTGACAGGATAACTTTCTGTCTATACTGACTATGTCCACTTTAAGCAGAATTTCTCATTGTCTCTTACTCCAGGTATTTCATATCTTATGTTCTCAGTATCATTATTAGCATTTTTCATCTTCCTGACTAAATTTTCCTTTAATGTTCATATAATTTTTAGATAACAGTAGGAGTTTTTCCCATAATGTCTATATTATTTTAGAGAAAAATGATAATTATCAGGATTATTCTGAATCTCATTTGTCTAAAATCTGGTAAAGTGTGCTCTAGTTCTCTATATAAAAGTCTGTACTTTTTTTTTTTAATGGAAGTCAGATTTCTCTTAACTAAATTTTTAAAGTTATCCATAGTCCAAATTATTGTTTCTTTCTCTGTGGCCAATTAAAAACAGAGGAGTACTCTTTTAGGGCCAGAAGATTAGCTTGTTTTGTTTGTAAAACATGACAAAAAGAAATACTTGTTTCTTAAGACTAGAAAAACCTGTTTTCCAATTAACTTATTTTTTTACATTTTACTTTATTAAAAAATCAAAAATACATTAGAAGTAGAAATACTAATTGACTCATGGATTAATTTATTGGAGTACAAAATGCTAAACCACTTATTTGAAGTTATCTGATTAAAAACATGGAGGAGAAGAAAACAAAATTTCTCCATTTCTCATAACCAAATCCTATCTGCTTTTTCCTCAGTATGTGATTCTGAGGGGGAAACCCAGCTTGCTTTATTATTCATATTTCCTTTTGAACTGGATGATAAATGCTGAACCGTCATGGCAATACTGTTCTGAAGATGTCCAGAGTAACAATAAACCCTTTGTGATGAAAATAGCACAGGGTAGCTATTTGCCAAGTTAAAAATCATGAACTTACTTATTATTTATATTCCAGTGTATGTTGCACATCAGCAGTCATCAGCTTATAATATATTGGGGAAAACAGGAGTGAAAATAATTATCATAAGTAGAATATACATATTTTCACTTTGTCTTATACTTTAATCCCCAGACCATTCAGATAATTAAATTGGTAATGAGATGCTTGCTTTTATGTGCATTTACACATATATTGTCTGACATGTTCCATACTTTTTATTAGGGGTGCTCATAATTAATGATCTTTTATCTGTGTATTACTTTTTATTTGATGGTACTTTTTACTGTGTCAAAGATTGTTCTGCAGAGGTAAACTTTCTATAGTTGGAGGGCCACCAGAGTAAAGGAAAGCACACTATTATTGAAATGAACTAACTTAATGAAGATCATTTCTTCAGCACAGAGGCAACAGGAAGGCAAGGTCAGAAACATTTACCCCAGGGGGTTATATATAGGATGATTGGAGACATTCCCAAAGACAATGAGACACTAGCATTTGTTCAGGAGAAAGGCTATTTCACTCTGAGGGCTCATGCTGGAATTAACTGGTGTCATTTTGAAGGAGGGTTTTGCTAATTGGCATCTCCCAATTGTATATAATGCCAACACCTTTTCTATTAATTATTTGCCATAAACATAGCTCAGTGAAGCAAAACTCCCTGCAAACTTATAAAGATTTAAGAGGAACTGTTGCAGTTTAATTAGTTTCCAAAAGCCCTATGTGAACTGTAACAGTTGGTTGGTATTATTTGTATAATGTTTTGTTGGTGTTTAACGTTGGAAGCATTATGTTCATGTATTGTGGTGATGGCCTGCTGAGTAATTGCAAGGTTCATTATACTACCAAGACTGTCAAGGGACATTTATGGATATTCATGTGCAGTGAACCCTTGAACTTGAACTGGTCATTCTTGTCTCCCATGGCTGGAATTGTGTTTACTCCAAATGGCAGGAGAAACTTTAATTATGAAACCATAAACGAGGCAAAATTACCTAAGTTTTAAAATGTTAAATGGACTATTAAGAAACGTACCTGCAGTTTTTCCCCTCTACTATAAAAATGTTATCTGTACTCTCAAGGAAACTCTAAGCTTTAAAAATTTTTAAAGATGTACTGTTTGGTGGTAAATCTGTACTTCCAAAATTATGTGTTTCTATGTAAAAAGATACTAGATGTCCATTATCTCTACTTTAGGAAATCCATTTATAGACCAAATATTAAGAAAAAATCGAACATATTTATACGAAGTTAAAAATATCCAAGCATTGTGCATTGATTTGAAAACTTTTGAAAATATGAAATTTAAGAAGCAAACTTCAAGAAGTATGCCAATACATATTTATCAACATGTAACTATGAGTCAGTGTTAGAGTATATATCACAATAATTGTAATGATCTCTTTATGGGTGTCCTTCCCCTGGACTTTAATGTTCTTGAGAATAGAAGCATTTTCTTAATGTATCCTGTCTCAGAGTGCTCAGTGCATGGTGCTTGTTCAATGAGATTTTGTTGAACTGAACTGAAGAGAGCTGAGAGAAAAGATGGTTATACTAGAGGGGGTTGCAGTTGAAAATAGAGAGTTATGACTGGAGCATGGAGTGCATGGAGATTGGTAGCAAGAGATGGAATTAAAAAATTACTCAGGGAAGATGCTTCCATTCCCAGGGGCTTGGATCATACACAGAGGACATTACGGAGCAGTTACAGGATTTTAAGCAGCTAATCTCACTGACAGCAATGCAGAGGATGGGAATGGGGTAGGAATAAGAAACCAACTCTGATTCACCCACGCTGGGATATGGTATCCCTGAAGCCTGGGTTGCACAAAGATTTTTTGTTTGTTTTAACGCAAAACAAAATTCTTACATGAAATTTTAATTGTGAGAAAATACACACAGCATAATGTACTATTTTAATCATTTTTATGTGTTACAGTTCAGTAGATTTAAGTACATTCACATTGTTGGCCAACCAATCTCGAGAACTCCTCATCTTTGCAAAGTTGAAACTCTTAGTCTGCTCAGGCAGCTGTCACAATACAGTAGAATGAGTGGCTTAAACAATGGCCATCTATTTCTCAGAGTTCAGGATACCAGAAGTTCAAGATCCAGGTGCCAGAAGATTTGGTTTCTGGTGAAGGCCCTCTTCCTAACTGGTAGACAGCTGCCTTCCTGTTGTGTCATGGAACAGGAGAAAGAGAACATAAGAGCTAGCCCAGGTCTCTCTTCCTCTTCTTATAAGGACACTAATCCCATTATGGACACCATACATTATGACTGCATGACCTCATCTAAACCTAATAATCTTCCAAAGGCCTCACCTCCAAATACCATCACATTGGGGGTTATGACTTCAACAAAAGAATATCATAACAATATTTATCTTTTTGCTACTGTCTTATTTCACTTAGGATAATGTCTTTAAGATTCATCCATGTTGTAGTATGTATCAGAATTTCCTTTTTAAGGCCAAATAATATTTCATTGGATGTATATACCACATTTTGTTTATCCATTCATCTGTTGAAGAACATTTGAGTTGCTTTCAGTTTTTGGTTACTGTGAATAATGTTGCTATGCAAATGGGCATATAAATATTTTTTCAAAACCCTGCTTTCAGTTCATTTGAACATATACCCAGAAGTAGAATTGCTGGATTATATGGTAACTCTGTTTTTAATTTTTTGAGTAGCTTTCTTACTGTTTTCCATAGTAGTTGTACCATTTTACATTCCCACCAATGGTACATAAAGGTTTCAGTTTTTCCACAACCTTGTCAATACTTATTATTGTTTTGATAGTAGCCATTCTATCAGGTGTGAGATGGTATCTCGTTGTTTTGATTTGCATTTTCTTAGTGATAAATGATTTTGAGCATCTTTTCATGTGCTTATTGGCCTTTTATATATATCTCCTTTGAAGAAATGTCTGTTCACATCCATCGTCTATTTCTTAATTGGGTTGCTTATTTTTGTAGTTGTTGAGTTGAAGCCATTCTTTATATATTCTGGATAATCCCTTGTTAGATATATGATTTGCATATTTTCTACCATTTCATAGGTTGCCTTTTCATGTTGTTGATTGAATCCTTTGAAAAGAAGTTTTAACTTTTGATGTGGTCCAATTTATCTCCTTTTTTTTTTTTTAGAATTTTTATTTATTTGACAGAGAGAGACACAGCAAGAGAAGGAACACAAGCAGGGGGAGTGGGAGAGGGAGAAGCAGGCTTCCTGCAGAGCAGGGAGCCCGATGCGGGGCTCGATCCCAGGACCCTGGGATCATGACCTGAGCTGAAGGCAGATGCTTAACGACTGAGCCACCCAGGCGCCGCTTATCTCCTTTTTTTTATTGCCTGGCTTTTGATGTCATATTCAAGAAACCATTACTAAATGAAATGACATGAAACTTTTCCCCGTTTTTTTTTTTTTTTTTGGTAAGATTTTTATAGTTTTAACTCTTACATTTAGGTTTTTGATCCATTTTGAGTTAATTGTATATGTTGTAAGGTTTTTTCTTTTGTTTGTTTTGTTTTGTTTTTTAACGTGGATATCTAGTTTTCCCAACACCATTTGTTGAAAAGACTGTCCTTTCTCTATTGAATGGTCTTGGCAACCTTGTTGGTGCTCTGTACGTCCTGCTGGAGCGAAGAAAAAAAGGGACACTTTTTGTGCATAGAAATGAGGGAACAACGTACAAGAATCTTGGGGAATCTTTTTTTTTTAAGATTTTGTTAATTTATTAGAAAGAGAGTGCTCATGAGAGAGAGCACAAGTAGGGGGAAGGGGCAGAGGGAGAAGGAGAAGCAGACTCGCGGCTCAATCCGAGGACCATGAGATCATAAACTGAGCGGAAGGCAGACACTTAGCCGACTAACCCACGCAGGTGCACCTTGGGGAATCTTCTAAATAAGTGAGTCATGGAGATATTTCCAGGAATAGAATAGTGGGGCCTTGTCAGATTAAGAGCACAGAAGGAGGAACTTAGAGTAGCTCCTTCAGGCAGAAAGAACACACAATGTTTTGTTTTTGAAGGATATCTGAAACAGACGGGGCAAATGTTAAAAGCGTGGACAAAGATAAATGACAGGCACTTCATTGTCATGAAATATAACATGTACTGGGGAAGACAGCATACACAAATAATTATAATACAAGGTAAAGGAATAAATGTTATAGAAATAATATTGATAAAATGCTGTGGACATTTAGAGGAGAAAACAATTCTTCAGAGAGGAGCAGGTGGGTCTTGCTGGATATAGTCATCCAGATTTCTCATTTGTAAGCAACAGAAACCACCCATGATTAATTTACACCGAAAACACACTTATTAAGAGGATATTTGCTAGTTTATAGACTCTCCGGGAGGATATGGGAACCAGAACTGGAAGAGACACAGCCTAGAAAAATACTTAAAATTCCACCTCAGAATTTATCCTGTAATAAGGACACCATTGTCACCACACTTGAGCATAGACACTGACTTACACTGTTCCCATCAGCCCTAGATCTGGATGTTGCCACTAGAACTGGCCAAAAGTGAGAATCTGACTTTTTTTAGCTTCTGTTTTGTAGAATTCTGCCTCAGGTGGAAAATACCAACCTACAGGAAGTGAAAAGGGGTTAAGGTGAGGTGGCTGCAAAATATCGCAATGTCCACAGAGCTGAGAGAGGTAAAATTTGCACTGCTGTGGGAGAAATAGTAAGATTTAGACAAGCAGTGGCAGGTGGAAATATGGGGAGGAGATTCAGAAAAAGATTTAGCCTGATAGTGATATTAGCTAAAGCCCTGACATTATAAGGGAACATGTTTGAAGAAGAGATCATTGGGAAAGAATCATGATCACCTGTATTTGTGTGAACACAAGAGGAAGAAACTTGGATGGATAGGCCTTTATCAGGAAAACCAAAGGAAAAGCTTCTAATGGGTGCCTAGTAAATTGTATTTGTTCAGTTTACTTCTAACTGAATGAGGCTGTTAAGAAGGGAAATGTTTGCAGTGCTCACTGTTGTTTAGGGATGAAATGAATGAAGACTAAGAAAAATTCTTTGAATTTGTTGACCTTTGAAAGAAGAATTTCGTTAGGATGCTGAGGGTAGAATCCAGAGGGCAGATAGAGATGAACAAGGAAAATGTAATTGGAATGGAATGACAATAATTGGTGACAAACAAGTTACTTTAGGAAAAGGAAGATAGGACTTGTCAAAGGAACTACTTTCAAAAAAAGATTTATTGAGCACCTACTACATAGTAACTATTAAAAGTACTTGGAGTATATAAGTGAACAGAATGGACAGAGATCAGTGCCCTTGGGATCTTTATGTCCTGGAGGAGTGTAAGAGGCACCAGATAGTTAACAATAAACCTAGCAAATAAGTAAATTATATAGTGGTTAGAAGGTGATAAGTGTTAAAAGAAAAAAAAAAAGGTAAAGCAGAGTGAGAAAATTGATGGGATTTGTTGATCTTTGCAAGAAGAATCTCATTAGAATAGTGGGGAATAGAGGTCCAGTAGGGTCAGCTAGGTATTTGGGTGGTTGTACTGGTAAATAGATCTGCAAGCTAAGCAGGATGATCAGATAAAAAAATGCCTAAGTAACTGGAGGCTTGTATATTAGAGCTGCGATTTGAGAAAGTCTTAAAGAAGTTGATGGAAGAGGCTGTAGATATCTAAGGGAAGAATGTTTAGGCAGAGGAATAGGCGCCGCAAGGCTCTGAGCAGGAACATGCACGGTGTGTTTGACAAACAGGATGAAGAAGCAAGAGAATAGTAGGAAAACAACCCAATGAGATCATTGGAACCCAGTTCTTATAGGACCTTGTAAACTACCATGAGGAACTTGTAAGGACATCATAAAGCAGCTACTCTAGGATTGATAGCTCTTTGATAGCTTCTGTAGATTACCAGTATGAGGTAGTCTACAGCTTCTTATACAATTCAGAAGAAGTTCAAGCTTACTTTGCATAGGCTATTTCTGTTTAAACAACTTCAGAAAGAGATAATGTAGAAATGCAGACAAAAGGATGATGCCATATAACTGATGTAAAGTAAGGTGAGATTCTTTATTGAAGGGGCAGAAGGTAAACTATGATGAATAATTTTATAAGGTTCTTTTTTTTTTGCCTGAATTCCTAGAGTGAAGTAAACATTAGTTGTTTGTCCATTTCTGATGATATACATATCATTTCAATAAAAAAATTGAAAATCACTTTTAAACAAGTGTTTCTAAAAGAGTAACTACTTCTTTTGAACTTCCTCTCTTTTTTCTTACACACCTTTTAATAGAGGTGTTAATGAGGTATATTGAGGACCTTGAAGTGCTTCCACTGTAAACTTTTGGGAGACCTCAGGGTAGAAATTATGGTGACTATTTAAATCAGATTGGTCATCCTAATGGACTTTAAATCATGTAGATAAATGCAAGTTTTGTAATTTTGGTTAAGGTTGAAGTTGAATGTTTCATTTGGCATAATCCTTAAGATAACTCACAGCTTGCTAAATTTTCCACTTTTCGGGTGGGTGTTTGGTAGTAACAGACATAACCACACAGTGGGGTGACTAACCATAATGAGATATGTAGAGCAGGACGATCAGATAAAAAAATGCCTAAGTAACTAAAGCTTGTATATTAGACAGGAACAGTGTTACTCTTTCATACATTCCCATTGGACTAGTAGAGAATTGTTTTTGTGTCTACATACGTCACTGGTTTTATCTGATGTGATCACTAAAGCTCATCTCCTTCACTTCCATGATTTAAGCATCTTCTGTCATGCCAGGCACATTTAGTATCCTCTGATTTAGCTCATGTAATGCCCTACATAGAGCACAAAAAGAAAGGGTTTCAGTAAGTCTGATTTTACTATACTGTGACATTTTCTGATTAAATAAAGTCTATACGGGGGGTTTCATTGTATTTCTTTATTTTTACAAACTAGTTGTGTGAACGCTTAAACCAGTCCTTTGTCTTGTGAAAACTCTCCGTGTATGGAGTCTGTTAGAAAAGACTTGGTGAGGTTATCAAAAACTGTTGCTTCTCATAAAAAAAATTAAAACATAAGCAGCTGGGCTTTATATCTGGGGACAGGTGAAAGACGATGAGGAAAATACACACACACACACACATATATATTATATATATATATATATATATATATAAAGTAGGTTTCAGGCATCCTTTTGGCATTAACCATCTGTCATTAAGAAAGGATTTCAATATACACAATTGACTTCTGGCTGGTAGAAGAGAGGAAAAGGTTTTAACATGTCATGAATCTGAACTGAAAATCATGGCATTATTTTTTCTTTTATTAAAGAACACTTTTACAAGCACACAGAGTTTAAATGTCACTTAAAGAAAAACTTGGCTTTCTGTGATTTTTGTATTTCTTCTAGCATCAATTTTTAAACTACTAAGAGCGAAGTCTACTCAGAAATCATCTACTGGCAGCAATATTCTTGAGGCTTTCAATGGAAAAGCTAGTTATATGCTAAATAAAAACAAAATTTTCTTTATTATGAATGTCTTCTCTTTTACTTTAAAGAAAACTTTCC
Source organism: Callorhinus ursinus (assembly GCF_003265705.2). Classification (NCBI taxonomy): domain Eukaryota; kingdom Metazoa; phylum Chordata; class Mammalia; order Carnivora; family Otariidae; genus Callorhinus; species Callorhinus ursinus. The sequence goes on from NW_027397066.1 coordinate 77,810,057, forward strand.
CCCTTTGATTCCTCCTATATATAGTTAGGTATTTTCCAAAGAGTGGGAAATGGATTTCCTAAGAGCTGTCTGCATATGCTGTGTCCACTTAAGCATAGGCTATTCAAGCATTTAAATAGGAACTATAGTTTAACTCCTTTTATATTTCTTTTACCTGTATACTAATGTGCACCTTCCTTATTTCTAAAGTATATTCAAAGGGAGTTACAAGGGAACATAGAGGAAAAATAAAATTTTATTGATATTATCATTTCTGTTTAAAATTTATTTTCCATTTACCTGTTATTTAATATCAGTTCAAGTTGGATTTAGATAAATTCAGTGTACAATTGACTTTAGGATGAAGTAAGAGTAATGGTAATCCTCTTCAAGAAATTGATTTTGATATGAAACTATGTTCAGGTTTCTATAATGGCTAGCGCGAAATTCAAATAGGTACTAGAGATTTTGATTTTCTGCTCAGGGATGCTTTAGCATTAGTTTGATAAAGAAGAAAATATCCTTTAAATACCTTTGAAATAGAGCTTTGGGTAAGTCAGGTTAGTAGCTTCAGTGGTTCATGATTTTCATAGTGTGTAACTTTAATTCTGAGGAGTCCAGGGCCCAATAATAATAATTATGATACTAGGGTGTATCTGTTGTTATTTAAATGAACAACAAAAACCCCTTTCTCAAGTAGTTGCTTACAAGTGGGGCAGAGTAGGTCTTTTGGAACTGCCTTCCCACAGTGTGAAGTTAAAACAGCCTCTTTTGTGAAAATAAACTCAGACTCATCTGAGGAGGGGAGGACCACATTACATGGTTATGGTGATGTCACTCGTCCGCTCTTTCTTTCTGAGGCTTCAGAGTGGCCTCTCTATACCTCCTAAGGCACGGGCCTACTCAAGGGAAATAAAACCTTCCTTAACTCCAAGGCACCTCACTCACCTTAGTTGCTTTGCTTGTAAAATATGGTATTGATAATATATGCATTGAAGGGCTGCTGGGAAAGTTAAAAAGAATGTCTACAAGAACTACTTTAAATTAATGATAATATATCTGTTTTACTTGTGCTTATCATATTCTTAACAAATAATGCACATGCTGTAAAGGAGAGGTCTATCTCTCATTGGATCTGAAACCGCTGACCTCTGAGTACATTGCTGTGGCTTCCTATTAATTATTATTAATTAACAATGTGAGTGTCTGTTGTCCCTCCTCTGAATCGATATGAACAATGTGAGTGTCTGGTGTCCCTCCTCTGAATCGATAGGTTTGGTCTTCTCGTCCAGCCCTCAGAATTTCTGGCGATTATGTTCCCTGAATGAATCTCACCAGCCCCCAGAATCTCTGAGGCCTCCATCTACTGAGTGGACTATTTCTGCCGTAGTCATTTCTTGCAGAGCAAAAACATATGGGTCCCTAACTAGTGAAGTACTAGTGTGTGATCCTATTGAGCCTTAACCAGTTCCAGACCTTGTTGGCTCAGGCACACGCAGTATTTTCATCTCTAAATGTGAACGACATCACCTACCACCCAGGGAGGGAGTGAGGATTAAATGAGGTAACATATGTTAAGTATATCACATAGTGCCTAACAAATAGTAAAAACCACCAAGTGGTATGGATCATCATCATCATCATTGTATATTCTATCTAGAAATAACTCTATTTTTCTTCCCTGAGTTCCTTGCTTGCCAATTCCTGCCAAGACATTTTCCTCCTGTTCAATTTTAGTTTCTGGTCTGAGATAATCATACTGATCAGGTGATGAATTACTCTTTAGTGATTAATGTAAAGGATAATCTCACATTTTATAGTCTCACCTGGCTCATTATTACTAGGGTATAGGTTTGATCTTATTAGCCTTTAGTTGAATGATACTGAAACCAGATAATAAACTGGACAGAATTATATGTGTACATAGGACTTTGGAATCCTGGGGTGGTCTGGAGGTTTGTTTTATTTTGTTTTTATTTTAACTGTAGAACTTAGCAAATTCACTGAGTTAATTTTCATTGGTAGTTTAATCATGCAAGTTGCCCTTAGTTCTCTTCTTATTCTTTAATGTTAATTGCTTTTTGTGTCTAGTCTTCTTATTTTGTATGCAGGCTGTGCATAGCCTTGTTATATTCATGGTCTAACATGAGCTTTTAAAAAGAACTCTGCAATCAGTAAGAAAATGATACTGTCATAGATTTAAGTTATCATTCTACTGTAAAATTCCATGAAGCATTTTGCTTTGATGGGTTTGGTTGTGCTGATGATCAAATTATACCCTCCAAGTGCACAGTGTTACTGTGTTTTAGGAGAATACAGTTTGGGACTTATTTGTTCTTTTTCAAAAGCCATCTCAAATCCCTTTTAATGAGTTGTGGGGAGTAGTGAAGGTGAAAGACCAACACTGAAAGCCTGTATCAGAAGATACTGTCATGTCTATCACGTAATATTGAGGCTCTACCCTGTTAATAATATTTGTATTAGATAAAAAATGGTTTGTGTTGTTGATTAGTGCTTAATTTATATGAAGATATGTTCAGAGCATTTCATAACAAATGTGTTTTCTCTACTACTTTTATAAAAGCCTCAAAGAAGGTACCTTTTATGTATGGCTGCTACAAAAAAATTATATTTTTAGTTTTTGAAGTGTATCCTTAATGAACAATTATTTCAGGGAAAAAAAATAGGAATCTGCTCAAGCTATCAAGACCTGGTTGGTTTATAGTAAGTTTTGAAATTTTAAAGCTGCAGTGAAATCTTGTGGTCTCTTTATATTTGCATGTGAATTTTTTTGTTGCTAGTGGTAACTATAGAGAATTTTTTTCAAACAGCACCCTTTTAATAACAATGGTCTCCCCAAATATACTGTGGCATAGCTTTAAACTTTATTAAGTCTGTCTTGGACTCCCCTTCCTCTCCCGAGTAAATGGAAGAAAAGTTTGGCAGGCTCCATGCTGTGCACTTGATTGATGTCCAGAACATCTGAAGGACTTTTGTGTCCTGCATGCTCTCCATGAGTGCATAATGTGTGAATACTTAAAGAAGGTCAGCCCTTATCACATGTAATCTAGGCCTGAAAGCAGATCAACAGTGACAGTCATATCCCGTAAGTAAGAACACAAATCATCCTCCACACGCTTTAGACAAGTTGTGGGATATTTTTTCTTTCTTTTTTACCCCTTCCCACTCACGGGGGACCTTGGCAGAGAAATGAAAGCAGAGAGGAGACGTGCTCAGAATAATGTGTCACTTGTCGGAGGGAGGAAGGGATTGTTTATTTGTAATGATGTGCTGGTCTTTCACTGTGCAGCTGAAGGGAGCTTCGGCTTGTTAATGACCAGTGATGTGGAAGGCTGCAAAGGAGACCGGGGTGGGGAGGTGGGAGGCAGCCTGAATGCAGCCGAAGTTGCGGTCTTTATAGACCCCAGAGTCAGGAGAAACGTTTTTGTACACTTAAGTTCTATTGTTCATGTGTTCCCCCATAATGCAGTAACTTTTTATATCATTGTGTGAGTGTATGAGCTGAAAATCAGAGTCGGGAGATGAATTAGCCTGTGCAATTCTGAGTGCACATTTCTCGTTTTGGTACAACCATTATGAAAGTTTAAAAAAATGTATTTTAGGGCAAAACTCAACGGAATGGTAGGGACGAAAAATGCTATAGCTTGCAAAAGGAAGAAGGAAATAACTGTTGTTTTTATGTGCCTGTGTTTGAAGAGAAGTTTAATTAAAAAGTTAATGTTGCTCCGGACCGTATTTGTAGGGATTTTCAAATAATCAAGAAAATAACACTCACTTTGTTGTTCTCGTCAAGAATTATACGGATATTGTTACATTTTCTTAGATACAAAGGAATGTACTTATCATCTTAGCATTGAAAACTTTACTGGTTTCTTTTGAAATGTAATCAGCTGCGAGAGGTAGTTGTAGACAGTTCCCATAATGGAAAATAAACTGTGTAAATACCTCCTCTAGAAATGAAGGCTTGGCTTCCCACAGAATCCCATTATGAGACATGAGGTCCTTTCCACTTTCTCCCTTCTGCTTTTCCAGCCCAACGTCTGTCTCTGTTCTCCAGGCATATCCAGGTTCCCACGTTCTCCACAAACACTGCTCTTTTTCTTACTCCTGAATCTCTGTACTCTCCGTTCCCTTTGCTTAGGATTCCTTTGCCCTCCCCTCACCCAGTGAATTCCTACTTATCTTTGAAGACCTGGTTGGCATGCCTTTCCCCCACAAGTCCAGTCCCCACCCCCAGCCCGAATTCATCTTTGTCCACTGTACTTTCCGTGTTCCTACTGTCCCCCAGGCAGTGACTGTACTGCATGGTCATTTGCACTGTATGCTTGTCCTCAACTTACACGGTCAGTTGTGCCTTGAGGGCAGGTCCTGTCTCTTAAGAAACGTTCTCCTATCCCATTTACTAGATACAGTTCCCCCAGTTCAGTTTAAAAACTGCGTATATACATAAAATCAGTAGATTTGGGGAGTTTTCTGTGTGAAGATAAGTCACAGATTGAAATTGTTAAAACAGTAGTCACTGATACGAGGAATTCTTAATCTCAGGAAACAAACTGAGGGTTGCTGGAATGGTGGGGGGTGGGAGGGATGGGGTGCCTGGGTGATAGACATTGGGGAGGGTATGTGCTATGGTGAGTGCTGTGAATTGTGCAGGACTGTTGAATCACAGACCTGTACCTCTGAAACAAATAACACATTATATGTGAAAAAAAAAAGTAGGAAGGGAAAAATGAAGGGGGCGGAAATCGGAGGGGGAGACGAACCATGAGAGACTATGGACTCTGAGAAACAAACTGAGGGTTCTAGAGGGGAGGGGGGTGGGGGGATGGGTTAGCCTGGTGATGGGTATTAAAGAGGGCACGTTCTGCATGGAGCACTGGGTGTTATGCACAAACAATGAATCATGGAACACTACATCAAAACTAATGATGTAATGGATGGTCATTAACATAACATAATAAAATAAAATAAAATAAAAAGAAATTGTTAAAACAGTAGTGTCATAGACCTCTGCTTCAAGTATCTGAATATTCAATGAACTAAGTAAAAGGAGACTGATTAAACATTTCCCTTTGCAGGTGTAATTCGAATTTTTAAAACCTGATTTAACATAAGACACCTTTTTTATCTTTGTTTTAGTGACCACATTGTGACGGGAACAGTTTGGCAAATGTTACATTAAAGAACGTTATTGTTAACAAAGGATGTTTTTGTCAGGAGGCAGGGGAGTGATTAGTGAGAGTGTTTTGGAAATTGACCATTTTCTGATACCTGCCTATGTTCTGGGCACTGTATTCATTAATTAATACTCATATACTGTATAATCTGTATAACAATCTTACGGTAGATAATGACCAACGTGTAGAACAAAGTTTACACGACTTGTCCAAGGTTATATATTTGTCCAAGAGCAGAACTAGGCTCTCTACTTCAGAGCACAGGCTCCATAGATCTAGAATGAGCAGATCTGTTAAAGAATTTGACAGTTGATAGCCTTGCACAGCCTACTCATACAGGCAGCCCTAGCTGTAGTCTCCTTTTCTCTTTCCTTGCCCTTTCTCTCATGTGTGTATTTTCAAATGAACACCTTTCCCTTAATATTCTCTCAGAGCTTTCCTTGCAACCACCTTGGGTGTGTACTGGAGGGTGAACGGCTTAAGTCATATGCAAATCGGGGTTGTTTTGCTAAGCCAGATTTCTGATCTACATTATAAGAGTTTTATTATATCTTTTGAGCCTCGTTGTCTGGAACCTCATTATGCATTTTATAGAACATCTCTTTCGTGGTTGGCACCCAGCATATATTAAACAATAAAAGGCAAAAGGGAGGGAATTAATAGGGGTAAATTCATTTTGAATTTCTTAGTATTATAAATGAAAGAAAGAAATCTGTATTACCAAAAAGTTTGACCAAGTAGGAGCCTCTCATGCTTCTGATTTTCACTTCTCCTCACAGAGTTAGAAGTTCAGGTTCAGAGACTCATCTTATATGCTGAAATTCTAAACCTTTTTTTTTTTTAATTCATTGAGCCAGTCAGTTTTCAAACGCCTTTAGTTATTTATGTAATATATAGTCTAAACTCTGTAATCTACGTTCTGAATCCTGCACCGTCTGGTTCCACTCTGTCTAGGTTTCTCTCCAGCCATTTACTAATAGGAACTGTCTGCTCCAGTAAGATTTTTCTTCTCATGCTATTACACAAATGAAATATTTAATCCTACCTCTAATCCTTGCTCATATAATTTCTTCCTTTCCATCTCCTCTATTGCTGTATAAATTCAATTCTTATTTCGACGTCCAGCTCTCCCTTCAGTTTTTGGCCCAGTCTAATCCATCTCTTACTCTGATTTTCCATCTTTATTCCATTTGAGGACACTTCATCTTAAAATGTTACATTTTTCACAGTTCTCTATTATGTATACTGCTTTTGCTGTGGCATTGTAAACTTCTTGAGTACATTTATTTCAGCGAGCACATAGTGCAAAATTAGAAATGATTGCTGATATGAATTGCTTTGAACTGAAATAGGATTCTAGGGAGGGAGCAAGGGCTCTCCCTTTAGGCTTTGAACCATTTATGGATGCTCATATTGGGGAAACGTGAGCAGTGGGAGCTGTCCCACATTTCAGCCATTCACTCATCCTCCCAGAGCTCAAGGCTGGGTTCCAAATTGGCAGTGGAACCATGTTGTGATGTGGCTCTGAGCCGAATATAGGTTTGAACGAGAGATTCTCTTGCTTGATTTTTGTCATCATTTCCCACATATTTCCCTCTGCTCCTGATCACTCTTGTTCATTTTAGTATGCCTCAGTCTCCCTTCTTAGCTAAAAGGCATGTGGGTAAATGATACTGAAATGATACCACCCCCGACTTACAGTTTTCTGACAAGTTATTTGCATGGCTTCTGTGAAATGCAAAATAATACAGTTTCTTAAGTTTAGGATATTCCAAAATCTCATATATTTTTAAAGATACTGTATTTCTGTTACATTTTATTTCATGAAAATGTGAATTGAGGGCGTTGGATTGATAATAGTATTTGTAAATTCATACAAAGCAATTGTTGGTGTTCCTAACTAGAGAGTAGATTTGAATGGTACCCAATAGGGTAGTGCTGGGAGGTGCTGGGATGTGTGGAGGGGTGTGGGTGCCTGTTAAAAATGAAAAGATGGCAGAGATCTCTTTTTCCAAGAAAAGAATTCTTAAAATATCAAGTAAACACATTCCGATGGTATCTGAGATAGAAGCATTGAAATATGTCTCTGGTTTCATTAACATAAATCCTTTCTCATGTAAACTGATGGTATTTAATAACTACTTCTGTTTGTATCTATGGTGACATTGTAGTTTCTCCACATACTGTCGATTCATTAATATTTCTTGCTGTTCTTTTAGTATTGACAGTTCCCAGAGCCAAGGACAACAAATAGCCTTCAAAAAAGTTCTTTAGTATTAAAAAAAGGTCACTCAGGATATCATGGAACAATTTGTAATTGTTCATAATTTATGTTGAGGCACAATTACAGTAAAAATCCTAAAAATGGAATAACATGTTAATAAGATTGGTTAGGGTCATAGTACTTTTTCTACATAGGAAACTTCCGACTCTAGTCATTTAAAATTAGTTGATAGCTTAACGGAAATACTTTAACTTGAAATATTCATTGAAGATACTCTTTACACGGGACTCTTTTTCATGTCTGTGCACTTGATTCAGAGGCATTTGCTCCATTATTTAAATAGTGATGTGAGAAAACTGTCCTAACATGACACTTCCGTGTGTTTCACTGTTTCTGTCATTTCATCAAAGAAAGCATTTTATTTTTCCTTGTCTTTCTACAATTCCCAAACAGTGAACAATTCTCAGCAAGAGAAAAGAAAAAAACCTTCACAAAAGAAGTAAGCTAATTCATGACAGCAAAGTACCGATGCGTGTGGCTTTGCAGTCCCTTCCTAGATGCCTGGGAGATTTGGGGGGCTTTGGCATGGCCAGTGCAGAGCAAATCCCCCCGCATGCACCGGCCCTTGTGTGGGCAGCTGGGTCAGCCTCCTCTCTTAAGAAAACAATCCAGCTCAGGGTCCTCACCGCCCTTTGTTGTCCTCCCCACGAGGTAATCGGTTGAAATCTCTGTGGTGACAGAACCAGTTTGTAACAGGCTTGTCTTTCACGGTCCTGTCTCAGGCTTGCTGGCAGGCTTGCCGGAAGCTCTGACAAGAGTGGCAAGAGAGAAGGCTCAGTGAAAGAAGGAAAGGCAAGAAACAGGAGGCTGAAACAGGCGGGTCACATTTACTGCTCTCCTGCGCAATGGGTTGGCTGGAAGAACTAAACTGGCAGCTTCACATTTCCTTGCTCATTCTTCTGTCTATGCACACGAGGGGTAAGAAGATCAGTGCCCCATGGTACAGTGCTGACAGGGGGCTGCGTTAACATCAGGTTGTGAGGCTTTTATCACAGAAGGGAAAGTTCTGGGCAGAAGTGCAGTGGCTAAACATTTCCAGTCCCCATCCTCCAACTGCTCTGTAATTTTACTAGTTTTTTTCTATTTGAGCAAAAGCTTCCTAGATAGCGTATGAGGATAATTTTTAAAGGGATTCAAAGTTTGTTTTCTCTAGTAATTAATTCAATCCAGTCCAGTTTGGAACTTTGAATATGAAGTCGGTTTGTCAACATACTGAGACAGTTTGTATGCGAAGAATTTACGAAAATAATTCTAATAAACTTTGTTTTGATCATTTAAATTTGAATGCTGTTAGATTTTTATAGGTTAGCTAATTAAGTTTGAAGTTCATTACAACTTTTATGTAGATGCCTTGAGTAAATCTCCAGTTTTATAATAGCAATAATTATAAATTGTGAATATATCAGATGTTTGTCCACACTTCAGAACAGGGGCTTGCCTATGATCATTTTGTCCAGAATGATTCTTCTATAAAGTTGATGGCAATTTGTAAAAGGATGGCAATTTTTAAAAGTTACTTTAAACTTTTAAATAAAAGAGTAATTATAAAAGCAGATAAACTATTTTCAAAATAGAGGAAAGATAACATTATGAAACAACTCTCTGTGATAGTGATTTGCAAAGAGGGAGTCATGAAGTTGGAGATAAAGAGAGAGTGACTATATAAAATTAAGCCAGGTGACAAAAGGAATATGTATGAGATGGAACTGCATTTACAGTTCAACCTCATGTCCTTGTGAATGCACTTTATAGAACGAGTTTGGCAATACTATTTATTTGGGAAGTATGTATTATTGATTGGCATGCACTTTTGATTGGCATTTATAAGATTCCTGTTTTCATAATCTCAAATATTCCATGGCACTACCACAATATTCTGTGTTGTGTCTTGGCTCTATGAAAGTAAGCTTTTAATTTCTGGCACGGGTAAATGTAACCCAAAGGAGTTTTATGTATTGCTATGAAGGAACAGTAGGTAGTTCATTTACCTGATTTGCTAATTTATCTTCCAAAAATTGTTATAATAATATGATGCCTTCTAGAAGACAATAGTAAAGACTCAGGGAAACTGTTTCTTAAGAATGTCCCAGGAAGCTCAAAGAATTCTATGTGTGAGGTGAAATTCTTATTCCTCTATTCAAGCTACTACTATTTCTTGATTGCCTGAAGCTAATTTTTCAGTCTTTTAGCATTTTCCTTGAAAAATATGAATACCTGAATTCATTATTAGTTTATATCAATAAAAAGCAGAGGCCATATGCTACACACGGAATTTTTGAATTACGAATGCTAGGCTTAGAATACACCTTAAAATAATACTGGAGAACTGTCTTACTTTCCTGGTGAGGAGGTCGAAGCCCAGGGACATTCCTTGCCTTCCTCTAGTTAACATAGTCTTTTAAATTCTCTGTTCAGGGCTCTTTCGTGTGTGTGTGTGTGTGTGTGTGTGTGTGTTGCTATAGGGTTGATTTGATTACTAAATGGGTAAGTACATGGAAAGCACCTAGAACAGTGTCTGAAATACATAGTATTTCCTAAGCTTTTGTTACTATTCATATTATTATTAATAGTTTATGCAGGAATAGGGGACAACCAAGCTGGAAATGTAAATTGAGACATGATCTTAAAAGATACTGATAACTCACCTTAATGTGATTAACGTACTAAATCCCGATGTATATTCCCAGCTTTATCACAAATGAATTTTTAATTTTTTTTAAAAGGAGTTTCTCTACCTGTAACCTTTTATAATAGTTTTACAAAAAATAAGCTCCATGGTTTTTATGATTTTGCCCCAATGAAGACAGAATGTGCTATAGACAAGGACTATTAGCTTAATCAAAACTAAACAACTTTGTCAAAGTTATTATTCATTGATAACTTGTAACATTTTATCATTAATTCTGCATGTATTTCAGTGAAAATGATGATCACAAAACTTAACGATACATAGAAAATACAGAAAAATGAAGTGGTCATGATTCTTCAGTGAATGGCAAAGCCAAGAATATTGTTCTGAGACCTTAAATCCTTCTTAAAAGTAAATGTATTTCAAAATGACAACTTGAGACATTTGGAGAATGTGAGCGTCTGGCTAATAAAAATATTTTGTTAATTAAACATATGGAAACCTAAAAGTTTTATATGGAAGGAATATGTACAACACTCTAGTTATACCATAAATGGAACAAAGCTCAGTAGAGTCACAGTACGTGGAAAGGAGAATTCTTCTTACTTGGAACAGAATAGCTAGGGTGGCCTGTGGGTAGATGACTCATCAGCCTAAATCTTATCATTGCTTAAATCCTATCTTGAATGTTTCACTTGAGGACACACAGGCTTAAGAAAAAGGGAGACAGAGGTACATCTTGGTAGAAGATTTGAACTTTGTGTTTTTTATATTGGCACATTGTGATTGCTTCAGAAATGGATTTTTTTACAGCTAGAATCATGAAATGTAGAACTGCATTTTTCTAAAAGTGAAAATAGGACCTGGTGTGGTGAAAATCTGCAGTGTTCATTTCTCCTTGTGAAATGTTTTCTTTTGAGGATTGAGGGGCCCCTTTATTTGTAAAATATGGTAGAAAATCACAGGCAATCATGGTGAATGTAGTGCAATAGGTAAACAGTATTAAAGTATCACTTTGGCCACTACTATTCTTCTTAAGTTCTGCCAAAGGAATTTAGGGAGGTTATAAATGTGATCAACTGACAGACCTAAAAACTAAAGGACTCTTTCTGTTTATTGTTCTAACACGTTGGTGGCAACACTGTGCCTTTCCTGACATGGATGGGCCTCATGTTCTGGCACTTAAAAGGGTGAGATTTTTATTTAGCTTCCTGTTAAATATATACATGACCATTTCTCCAGTCCTCTCCCCCTCCATAAAATCATGGTCATAGATTATTACAGCAATCAGATTAAAATCAAAATTGGCAGCCAACTTTTTGTCCTTAGGAGTACTTCTACATCAAAAATGAGTTATAGGGAAAAAAGGTGAGATAGGAAGTAGTAATCAGCTGTTTTTGAACACAGGAAAATCCCCAAGCCTAGTGAACAAAAATAAGTCCCAGTCTTCCTGGCTCCTACAGTTTTATAGAACCCAGATACTACGTTCTGCCTCTTCACTGCCGGGTCCTGTTCCATAGGTTTCCTAATATAATACTTGTGTTTGATCTGGTTGGCATGCATTTAAAAAAAAAAACAAACTGTTATTAAATATTTTAACTAAAATTAAGACAAATAGGGATATGGTGACAGGAGGATAACAGACATGGGCTGTGAATGTGTGGTTTCAAAATGAGAATGGTAATAGTGCTATAGGGCATCAATTTTTGGTAATATTTTTAAGTGAAAAATGATCCTTGTTACCATATGGCAAAATACAGTGAAAATCTGAACTGTTAGACCAACACAGCTGTTAAATGCATAAATGTGGTTCTATGTTTGAAATGTTTTCTACTACAGCTATTATGTGGCACTTCCAACAATTAATCTCAGGCTATTAATCGGCAGTAACTGCAAGTTGTGGTGAGCATCACAGATGTAAGAAATTTGATCTCTGTGGTAATTTACCTGGGAGGAAAGTGGCTAAACGATAGTTCTCAACTTAAATTCTTCAGAGTATATTTGATAATAGACATTCACACAACTATTGAGGACAAACTCCAATTATTTGGCTTTACTTTTGTTACAGGAAGTGATATTCTTTAATGGTGGCAACCATATATGTAAGCTGTGCGTGTGTGTGTGTTTGTGTGTATCTATACATAATTTTTAATCTTTAAATTACAAATACGTGAAGGCTTCTGGAAGAATAATAGTATTAGATCAGAGTAACTCAAATAAGTTGTGTTTTTTTTTGGCCTCTGTAAGCCAGTTGAATCTGAAATGACTTTTTTTTTTTTCTGAAATAACATTTTACAAATCTTTTATTGACTAAGAACTGCCAGGAACAAATTATGAATATTTTTTTGTTCCCTAATTTTTCAAATACATACCTAATTTTAGAATTCATACAGGACATGGGGAAAATCCTTAAATAAGACAAAGTATATTGGCAATTAATTACAGGGAAATTATCTTAATCAGTTAAATGGCCTATCAAGCTTTCTTTTGCAATATTTTGGGTTCAGATGGACTCTTAGGGTCTTGATTATTATACTTCTTTTATCTGTAAAATAGTTACCTTTTCCATTTTAGTGGATTTTTTTGTGGAAATGTTCATATTAAAATCTCTAAAGATGATTTCGTGACCGTGCACTAGACTAACCTTAGTCTTGTTTTTAGACCCCACCATTTTTCTTTTAACATTAGCGAGACTGTGGCTTTTGGATTAACTGATCTCTCTGCTTGATATCATCTTTGTCACATTCCTTCAGTAGTTAGTTAACTTTTCATACAAAATCACATTATTGTTATTGATAGTTTGGTCATAAAGAATGGAAACTTAGAGAAAGAAGTTGAGTAGAGATATAGAGCAAAGCTGAGGGGAAACACAGGCCTCATGGGATCCAGAGGCCATGAAGGTCTGAGCTTCTACTCATCTGTGTCTCTGAGGGGCCTCATGGACATTCCCTTCTTCTTTCCTCTATGTGACTCTGTCTCTTTCCCTCTTTCTGTTTGGAATTCTTTAATGGAGACCTCTTGCATTTAGGTTGAAATCCAGATCTTTACCTGGCCAGCTAGCCTTGGTATCCAAGGGTCCCTAACTCCCAGCTCATCTCCCTAGACATTGGCCATCAGCCCCATAGGTCTTTCACTGTCCCAAATCATCCAAACCTTTTATCTCTTTGGGTGTTTCACATACATATTCTGTTTCCAGAGCCTGGACAGTTCTTCGCTTCTCTACTCTGCTTATCCATTTGCTTAAATGTCACTAAGTTAAGTTTTCCTTAACAATCCAAAGTAAATGGGCTCCCCTTGATATAATCCCTCATTGTAAGTTTTATTCTTCTTTTATAGTATATATCATGGGGCGCCTGGGTGGCTCAGTTGGTTAAGCGACTGCCTTCGGCTCAGGTCATGATCCTGGAGTCCCGGGATCGAGTCCCACATTGGGCTCCCCGCTCAGCAGGGAGTCTGCTTCTCCCCCGACCCTCTTCCCTCTCGGGCTCTCTATCTCTCATTCTCTCTCTCTCAAATAAATAAATAAAATCTTAAAAAAAATTAAAGACATAGTATATATCATGACTTGTCATTATACACGTCACTCTCCTGCTGGAAGTTCAGCTTCTTAGAGGAAAAAGCTATGCCCATTTTATTTATTGCTGTATCCCCATAGCACAATGCTTGGCATGTAGAGAAGACTCTCTCTCTAGCCATACTCATCAGTCTCGTTCACTGTTATTCCAGGACCTTTTTTATTTAGCTCTATAGAGTTAACTGATAAATGTTCCACTGTCTCATATTTCTAATTTTTGTGGAGAGAGAATTTGATTGGCTGCTGACCCTTACAGTAATCCTATGTAACGCAGCTGGGATGTGTGTAATCAGTCAATACCAAGATGGCCACGCAACAACTGACACAGTGGGCAGGAGAAGTTTTTTTTTTTTTTGGAAGAAGTTTTAGATTAGATTGACAATCAGAAACATCTAATATAGCTGCTACTGTCATTTGTAATAGTGACATGAATATCTCTAGTACTCTTGTTTATAGATGAATTCCTGTTGGCTAGTGAGTTATTTATTAGCTGTACGTTTAGAAAAATTATAAAAAACATTTAAATATTTTTATATGAACTTTGGTATCCAGGAAATGTTACTACCAAAAGTAATGGTAATATGATTCTGTAGTTTCTACAGGATTATTTTTGCAGTAAATGAAATGGTGTGAATTTTTTTCTCTCTGTATAAAAAGATGCTATAGAAAATTCAAGATATCAAGATGGTGGCAAAAATAATATATAAAACAAGTAGTGTCATCACTTGGAAGACTAGTTCTGTCAGATTGTTGCATATAATTTTCACTCCTTTATTAAAAAGGTAGTTGTAAAGCTTATGTCTCACAAAGAACCTCTTGTAAATTTTGCGTTACGATCCCTAAACAGGCCACAAGTTTTAGGCGAGCAGTATATGTTTTTCATTTGTTTGGATTCTGGGAATTTATTGTCTGAAAATATGCTTTATATTCCTTCTGGAGTCTAGAGAAAATTGTTGTACATATCTAATTCATGAGGTTTTTTAAAAACTTCACGAGTACATGCAGAAAACTGGCTTTGGTTCATAGTTTTTTGGTTCATAGTATCCTGTAGTATACAACGTCCCATATTCATCTTAGTATCTTCACAATTTTAACAGGAGTTTTACGTATAAGGAAACAGTGACTTACATCACTTTTGCATCATCTGTGGAACTTCTGTGATGTGGGAACTGCACTGATGAGATACAAATGGCATGTGAAGCAATTGAACCTAACAAGAAGTCTTACTTTTCTTTGGTGGCCTTTTATGTTTACCTTCAGATATAACCTATGCCAGTACCAATAGCAGTGGAGCTTCAGAAAACCTGAGGCCAGGTTTGTTTTGGAAACTCTACAGGAAATTATCCTTCTGTTACTATGTTTGTAGAAATATTCATGATCAAACTATGTCTTTGCTAAAGTGTTTAGCTTTATTTTGATTTCTCTCTAAAGGAAAACTAAGACATTTTTCTTAACTAGGAAAAAATAGTAACTTGCCAATTATAATTGTATATCATTTTAATGATTATGTACTTTCTTATGGGGCTAAATCCTGACCAAGCTTTTGTCTTGGTTAGAGTTAGGATGCTCAATTGAGTATTGTTTTCATATTCCATTACAAAATCTTTTTATGTTTCAATTTTTTTTTAAAAGGTTAATGTTATAAAAGTAATATGCTGTATTTACCCATGAACCATCAGCTCATTGGAGTGAGGGACTATGCAGCAGCTCATTGGCGGAATACTTGAGTGGCTTTCTGAGTTTAACGTGGGCTCTGAAATCTGCCAAAGCTATTGAGACCTGTTCAGTGGTCTGGAAACAACAACAGAGCATTTGGGTGACATGGTAACAGCAGAAGTGGGGGGGGGGGGGCTGGGGGAGAGGCACTTAATTGAGGCTGCTAAACAGATTGCCTTTTTACCTCCACCATATACATAGCCACACACATATGTTTCTTATATGGATGTTTTCACAGGATTATTACAGTTTATTGAAATCAGAGAATATCACTAAATATTTCCTACCTAATTTCCTAGGCCCTGAGTGAAAACGTGTTCAAATTGGGGAGTGGGTCTAAAGGAAAATGACGCTCGTGCTCAATCATGTGATTTCACAGACACATGACATTCTCTCAGTGGGCATTTCTGGAGATTGGGTTTGGCGTGGATTTTGTGAACGAATACTAACAGTTTATCCATAACATGCATTTTAGTAGCTATTATGAATATTATTAATCTCCCCTACTTAACCTCTTGCATTGAAAAATATAATTTTCTGTCTTTTTTTGTTCCACAGACTTAATGACAAACATCTTGCAAATTAGATTTTCATATATTTCATCTCTTTCTTATGCTCAATTTACTCTTTCAAAGCCACACATTGTAGAAGACATCTGGTATTGAGCTTAAGCAGCTGGGTTTCATTTGTAAAGGTTTTGAGCAAATTTTGGTGCTTGCCAACAATAATATAGCAGTCGGCCAGTGTGTTTTCTTTGTGGCAGCTTGGTGCAGTGTGGTAGAGAGACCTGAATTCAGGATCAGGTGATATTCCGCCTCTTTCTGGCTTGACTGGCCGCAGGTGTTTCGAGGAGCACTGGCTGAAGGCTCGCTCGGTGGCTGTTGAGGATCAACCGGTGAGCACGTGCAGTCATCCATTTAAGAAACAAGGATTCTGCAGTTTTCCTCACAGCATGGTTCACCGTATTGCCTACATCAGAATCATGAAATCATTTTTAAGATGCAGTTCCCTATACCCCATCCCAGAGCTACTAAGCCAAATATTTCAGAACCGAGTCCAGAAAGCTGCAATTGATTAAGCTACCCCAAGGGGTTCTGTACACATGGATTGGAGTTAGTAAATTTCAGTTCATTCTTTACTTACAGACAGAACCTCCAAACTCCCTTTTCTGACCAAAAGAAGAACCCATTTTATTCATGAGTGTTTAAAAGGAATTGTCAGAATTTGTTTCAAAAGTGGCTTAACCGCATATCCAATTTAGATGTTCTTTCAGGAAACATTATATTACTGTGCCCTATTGTGTAATAAAACAGTGGTTCTAGCACTATTAAAATTTTGCTCCTAATGATGAAGAAGGGATAGTAAGTCTTAACTTACTTGGAACAATCTGAATATGAACTGAAGGATTTCTGGGAGACTGAAACAGAAATGAGAATCCCAAATATCCTCTTTCTCTCTCAGATACATTAATTAATTTCTGTCTCCAAAAAAGTCACTGGATACCGGGTAGGTTCCCGGAAATCTTTTTAGAGTTTGGCTCTGTGAACTATCCTCAGAAAGCACCATATTGTTGTTCGGTTGCTCCTGAGCCCTGTACCCACCTCCAGTTACATTCAGCATGTTATTCCCAATGAAAATAGTTTGTCTTCCTGGCCATATAGCGGTCTGGGGGACTATTCTGAACATAAACTGCATCATAACTCTCTCCTTTGCTTCTGCTGAAAAAGCCCCATACCAGAATTCCTATGACCATAGTTTAGTATTCTTCTTTTGCTGGTTCTTAATTCAGAATTGAGTTTTCCAGACAAACACTTTTGAGTTCCAGGGCAGTATGGAAACAGCCAGGGAATGTGTGGTTGATGTGAGGATTGCCTCTTTGGAAGTTAATAGGTAGTGATGGTCTGTTGTTAAAATGTCATTAACTGGCAATGTACTTTTTACCTTATCTTATAGCTTTGGAAATTAGCACTCAAGATAGTCACTTTAGAGAGCTCCTGCCTTCTCTCAGGGACTTGATTTAAAATAAACACACACACACATTCCCACTTAATGTAGGTGAGCAACACCCCAGCAAATATAACATTGAAAGAGGGTAAGAGAAGGGGCAATCCAAATGCTTCAGATTGTCTCATTCCATGATCCCTGTCATGCATGGGCTACATCTGCAACTTTTTAAAGTTTCTGGAGGAAGCTCAGCAATGCAGCTGTCTCTAATGTACTGTGAACCTTGAAAAGGAATTTCCTTTCAAGTAAGAGCGGAAGTAGTTTGTGTGTGGGATGACGGAGCCGAAGGTTTCCTTTAACAGAAAATAAAGTGCCATTATATAAACAAACATCTGCACAACCTAAAATAAACCCAGCAGAAATATATGATACAGGCACCTACATTTTAAAAAGACCTAGTTAATTTTAATGCTCTCCTTGTGTTTTCTCATTTTCACAAGTGAGGGCTGTGAGGCACACAGTGGTGAGATTACTTATCTAAAGTCTGTCACTTCTAGAGCCAGAACCCAGAACCTGGGGTTCCAGGTGTCATTCGTGTTCTTTTGGGAATGACATTTAAATTTGACTTTAGGATTCCTATTCAGGCTGAATGTTTAGAAAGTAGAAACGAAGCCTTTACCACAGGAACATTTTATTTAAGAAACAGATTATAAAAACACACACCACCGCCACCATGAATAAATATTTCGGTGTGTGAATAAAACTCAGAGTTGATAATCTCCACTTTGGTTTTCCTACTCGAATACATACTAATATGTAAAAAGTGCTCTATATTCAACCACCCTTAGACTGTCCTAATTTAGTGTTTATGGAAGTGCAAATTATATGCAGTTCTGAGCTGCAGGACCTTACCATCTGAGCTGAAAAGAAGACAAAGTTAGGAACATATTTGAGTTATTTTTTAGAAAAAAAATTTGCATCCTGCATCGATGAATGGAGCATCCTTTTCTTTTTCCTCTTCCCAAGATTTCCTGCAAATGTTAAGCTAGAGATTACTTGTAAAATATCCTGAGTAGCTATTAGTGCAAACAAGAAATGTGATCTGCAGTTTTACACCTCAAGAGTGAGGGCTAACACTTCTACAGATTTATTTCTTAATGCTAAAATTACAAGGTTATTGTTCCTTTCCATTGTAGGATGTCATTTGTACTGGGATCCTTTGGATTTACACATTTGTTTTTATAGTTTTGGGCCATTGTTGTAGAATGTTTTAGAATAATTGATGAACTGTCTTTACCAGGTAAAATTTCTGTAGTGTTTATCATAATTTTTCTACCTCTCCACTGACTGTTTTTTCAGTAATTGTGAATCCAGACTGGGTTTTTTTTTTTTTTTGCAAATGGAATGAAAATACTTGGTCATTTGTCCTGTGGCTTTGTTTTGATTCTTGTATTTGCTATTTAAGGGGTTTTAAAGATCTGCTGAGGATTTCATATCACATATTTGTACTTTCAAGATACCTGAGCAAAATTACCCTCCAAAAGTTCTATAATGTCTGCTTATTAGTCTAGAGTCTTTGTTTCTTATTCCTGTGGTTTTCAATGAATCATTACCTTATTACTTACTAAATCATCAGAAATGTTTAGGGGTAAAGAAGAAAGCAGCATTCTTATAGTTAGTTTAAATACTAATCATCTAATAGTCACTGACATACCTCATTGTGATTTTGTAATTCACAAATCCAAGAATACAAATGTCAGCATTCTTATCATTTACTGTGTGAACGTCTGCAAGTTAAAAATAATATGAGCTAGCAGGTTACAGTCAACTGGCAAAATAATTGACAGTCTGAGATTATCAACATTTGGCAAGGATGCAGATAAATGGGAACCCTTATCACTATTACTTGGAACATAGTTTCAATCATATTGAGGAATGAAATATCATTTATTGATCTAGATAGTAATTATATAGAAATATTCGTAAGATTTAACAATAGTTTAAGATGTGACACCCAAAACATAAGCGACAATAAAAAAATAATAAAATTGATCTCATCAATTAAAAATTGTGCTTCAAAGTACATGATCAAGAAAATGAAAAAAGAGCCCACAGAATGGGAGAATGCATTTGCAGATCATATAGCTGATAATGAACTTGAGTCCACATTATATGAAGAACTCTTACAAATTAATAGGAAAAAGATTATTTGCCCCACTTAAAAATGGACAAGGATCGGGATAGATTTTTCTCTGAGAATATATACAAGTGATCAATAATCACATGAAAATAAGCTAAATATCATTAGTTTTTGGTGAAATTCAAATCAAAACCATATGAGATGCCACTTCCACTCAGATGGCTGTAACCAAAAAGATAACAACAGGTGTTGTTGAGGATGTGGAGAAATTGGAACCCTCATATACTACTTCTAGGATATAACATGGTGCAGCCACTTTGGAAAACAGTCTGGCAGTTCCTCAAAATGTTAAACATTTAGTTACCCTGTGGCCCAGAAATTTCACTCCTGGGTATATATCCTAAGTAAAATGAGAACCTAGTGTCCACAAAAAACTTTTATGCAGATGTTCTTAACAGCATCAGCTGATGAATGGATAGAATGTTGTTTATCTGTATAATAGAATATTACTCATGAAAAGAAATGAAGAACTGATATATGCTGTAATATGAATAGACTTTGAAGATATTATGCTAAATAAAAGAAGCCAGAAATAAAGGCCATATATTGTATTGTTCCATTTCTAATGAAAAGTCGAGAATAGGTAATACAATACAGATAGAAAGCAGATTAGTCGCCATAAATTGCCTGGGATGGGGCTGGGGACAAGAGTCGGGGTGACTGCTAATGGGTATGGGGCTTGTTTGGGGGGTGATGAAAATGTCCTAAGATTAGATTGTGATACTGTTGTACAACTTTGTACATATACTAAAAAGCATTCAATTGGACATGTGACGGGGTGAATTTTTGGCATGTGGATTATATTTCTATAAAGTTCATAAAATATTCATAGGAGTGATAAGTAGCAAAATTAGGAGAGCAGGGGAAAAAGGGAGAAGGGGTTCATTTGGCTTTCTTCTATAATATTTTATTCCATGGTGATAAAAAACCTGTTAAGATTTTATAAAAAATTAGTTTTAAGAACCCAGTAGTCTCTAACTTTTTTTGTATACTTGTGGAATTTTATATAACAAAAGAGATAATTAGAAACAAAATTAAGTACAAATCCACTCTACCCCCTTTTAGCTAGAAAGCATAATGGGTTTTCCTTTTCCCTGTTAAAGACCTTGACTCCAGAAAATACTCTCTGCAAATGAAATGTTGTAATAGGGCTTCTATTCGGACTGTTGTTTGCTTTTTCTGGTATCAGTTATAAAAATATATTATCTCCGAAATCTGAATTTTAGTGAGGCATTTTGTCATTTTATTAGTTGGTTTATGAGAAAAGTTCTTTGTGATTAAGAGGTACCATTCGTTCTGGTTAAATTCAGATCATTTTTCCTTTGCTAAAAACGTCGCCGAGTAGCCCACCTGCAACCCTGCTTGCTCAATTACGGGGAAAAGTTATCTTCTTGGGACAGCTGCTGTTCATAATTCTGAGTCTGGGCCTTGTGGGAATCCATTAGTTTGCTTATAAACCTTTATCATGAACTTTCCCTACGCAGATTAAAAGATTGGCTTGGGGGAAAGAGAGCATGCCTATAGTCCAGGAGGGCTCAAGCCTGAATCAGAGGTGCCCATTCCTTTTCTACTTGTTAATGTAGCAGAAATGCCTTTCCTGTCATGGGGTTAGAGTGGTTGGGAAATTGCCCACACTGACAAGCCTTTCTCAGATAGGAGGAGCTCATAGTCATAACAAAAACATTTTCCCAGAATTTTGTTTCATGCTTCTCCCACTCAGGGCCATGACCATCATGAGGGCGGGAAAATGACCTCAGAACCTTGAGGCTTGTACATCAGAATCTTAATAACACGTGATGTTAAAGCTGACTCAGGCTAAGCTGGACTATATAGTTGGGACAGCATTTAAATACTTGAAATACAGTTGCCCTGTAGAGTACAGGTTAAGTAAAAGTTCTTTCTTCTAACTTCAGAGCCCGTAAATGCAAGAGCAATTGGAATAGTTTAAACAAAATCAAAGGATGTGAAGTTTGTGTGGGGGAGTGGAAGTTAGCACACAAAAACTAGATTGTGACTGGATGGTGGTTTTCACAATGTTGTCCCTACCTCAGCATTCCATGAGAACCTATTGGAAATGTAAATTTTGGGGTCCTACCCCAGCTTTACTGAATCAAAAAGCTCGGGGGATGGGTCCAGAAATCTGTGTTTCAGTAAGCCCTCCAGGTTATATAGATGTGTGGCTAAAGTTTGAGAACCACTGGACTACATTATGTTGCTGCTGAGTAAACTTGAACTTTATCCCACATGCCGTGGAAATTCATGGATGATTTGTGAGCAGAGTTATGGGATGATAAGTGTTTTAGTTAGATAGTAGAGTCTTCTGCCTTACTTTTCTAGTAAAGGAATTTTAGTTTAGGAAAGTATAAAAATGCCAGAGTGTTTGATGATCTCATTTAATCCACACGTTTCAGAAGGGTATATTAGTTTGTACTTTCTTGTAACTTAATATGAGAGTTGTTTAATGACTTAATAGAACTTTGGAACTTTCAGACAAGTGATTTTTATTCACTGGGAATTATAGAATGAGGCTTTCTTTTGTATGCCATTTTATTCCCTAAACTTAGAACATTTTGTAGATTTAATAGGACCTAGGTGTACTCTTAAATCCTGAAGATATTATCCAAATAATTTCAGAAAATGGCTGAGGGCATTCCCCGGGTCACTTTGCTGTGTAATTCTTTCCCAAGTATGTTTTGCATTTTAAATGTTTTCATTTTTCCTCTTAATCTCGTTATGTATCAGTAACACATGATGTGTTGGCATCTTCTGGAATAACACATTTGTTCCAAGTCAGAAGGACTAGGTTTAGAAAATCTAGTCGGCCAAGAAATTTACCCGATAGAAACCTATATTGAATCTAAAACTAATGTGCTCACATTTTCCATCAGAATTAAAATGGAATGAAGCCAAGAAGGTACAATGAGAAGTTTGCTGGTCTCTGCCCTGTATGAATAGCATTAACGAAATATATCATTTAGTCCTGTAGATAATAGACATGTTGAGAAAGATCTTTTACCTGTAAGTCTGAGATGGGGCCGGCTACATAAAATCAGATTATATTATATCTCTCCTTAAGAGTCATTAAGATTTAAGATTCTCTAGAACAATTTTCTTTTACTTCCAGATGGTCTTATTTTTATGTTTAAGTGGAAAATTGGTATTAAAATGCAGTA
Source organism: Callorhinus ursinus (assembly GCF_003265705.2). Lineage (NCBI taxonomy): Eukaryota > Metazoa > Chordata > Mammalia > Carnivora > Otariidae > Callorhinus > Callorhinus ursinus. Next base: position 77,832,754 of record NW_027397066.1, read on the forward strand.
GGCATTTTTGCTCTTTAGCAACCTAATCCTGTAATATATCCTAGAACATATTAGACTTAGGTCTTGTCCAGGAGTTGGGGGAAAAAGCAATAACCTTTTCTGATAGGAATCAGAAAAATTGAATTTTAATTGTTGACCTGCTACTAAATACTGATATGACTTTGGGCATAACTTTCATTGTCTCAGAGGATGAGGTGGTATATTAAAATATTGAAAGAGTGAATATGGAAAGATGATTTGAGGCATGGATATTGTATCTTTAAAATAAATATATAGTGACTTGGACAAGCCAGCAATTTATTCCTTCATTTATCTTACTTTTATTGCATACCTAGTATCTCCCAGTGCTGTCATGTGCCTTGTGAGCTCAAGGAAAATATTCCCTGGTCACATTCTGAGGGGAGGCAGACAAATACAAAGAATACTTTGGGAACAAATAGATGTATATCTGACTGAAAGGAAGTATCAACTGAGTTGGCAACTAAACGTTAATAAGGAGTTATCTGGGCAAATAAAGGAAGTAAAGAGATTCCACCCAGAGGGAACCAACATGACCAAAATCCCAAAGAGGCCGAAGAGGGCAGGTGTAACCAGAGGATGGCCGAGTTTAGTGTTAACTACTGAGTTGGAGTTGCGGGGTAGTGAGTGGCTAATTTGAGGTTGTAAGCAGGGGACAGAAGATGAGTGTGTGTGTGGACCCAGCCCAGGAAACACATACTTCTTCCAGCGGATTGTGTAGATCCATGACTGGCTTTGAAAGAGGAAGTAACATAATCATATTTCCCATTGTTTTCCCTTTCAGTTAATGGCAATGCCATCCTTGTAGTCGATGAGGACAAGACCCTTGGTATTATCCTTAGCTTTTCTTTATCTCTCACATAAAACATACAGTCCATTTGATAGTTATTTTGGTAATGTCTATATTGTGCACCCCTGTGTACTACTTCAGAATCCTCTTGGAACTACCCCTCATGCTGCCACAGTTGCAACAACCAGTTCCATGAAGGCATTGCCCTGCTCTCTGATGGTGGATTTGGATATTGTCTTAGCTCTCAGTCTCTTGCCTACAGCCTCTTTGATGTAGCTTGTGAGACTCTGGCCGGAACCACTCTACAGCACGTGCAAGGAATAGGCAGATAGCTACCATGGCGGCCAGCCAGACTTGAATGATGGGGGACAGGGGCTGAGAGAGAAGCACTTCTTTGTTCCCCAGGATGGATACACTGAAATTCATGTCATAATACTTTTAGTGGGGGTGAACTCATTCTCAAATTGCCATTTTTTTCCTTCCCTGTTTCATAGCCTGGGTCATGTACTCCTGCTTCCCGGGATGACATTCCCAAATAAATTACTTCTGAGAACACAGGTGCCTTAGGCGCTACCTTCCTGGGAAACTAAGGTCATGGCAGTACGTTCAAAATATATCTTCAGTCAGACCACTTCCCGTCACCTTTGCTACTACCAGCCATCAAACCACAGTCAGTGCTTGTCTCAGTTACCACAGCAGTTTTCTAACTGGCTTGGTACTTTTATTTTTGCCCTCCATAGTCTGTTCTTGGGACAGCAAGTGGAGTAAGAGTTCTATCCAGCAAGACCCTGTAGGTTCTGCCCCAACTTCCTCTTTGACTTCACTTCCTACTAGTGTTCCTGGTGTGGGGTAAGTTGGCACCTGCTGTTCCTCAAGGACTCCAGGTGCCCTTCCACCTCAGGGCTCTTGCTTGCTCTTTCCTCTCTTTGGAGCTCTCTTCCACCTCATAACTCCCTCTTTTCACCTTTCCCTTCTCAAAAATTACTTCTGCAATGAGGAAATTCTGACCGTTCACTTTAAAATAACAACCACTCCCAGCATATTCTACCCCCTTCCTTGCTTTATTTCTCACCACAGCACCTAGCATAATTAATATGCTTTCAGGTTAATTTTGCTTACTCTCTCTTTTCTTCTGGTAACTATAAGCTTTGTTGGGGCAGGGAGTTGTGTCTGTTTCTTTCAACTGTTCCATCTTTTGGCCGACCACGGAGCCTTGGTACCCAGTAGGTGTTCAATAAATAACTACTGTGTTAAGCCAGTGAATGAACACTTATTTTAGAAAACGTGAAGATGGTTGAAGGAAGGTAGGGCTAGAGGACAGAGATTAGGAGCTTATCACAGGCAACCAGGTAGGAAATGATGAGGGCTGCGTTTGTCTTCTTTTAAGGGCATCAGTGGAGAATTAAGGAAAGATGACAGAAAAATTAGAATTGTGAAATGATTGTGTTGTTGATGGATTGCGTATGATGGATAAGAGAGAGGGAGGCCTCTAGGCAGAGTCTGAGGTTTTGGTTTAGGCAGATGGGAGGATGGTGGTTAGAGTCATCAGAGAGATGCTGAAGGTGGGGCAGACTTATAGAAAAGGAGGTGATAGGGTGGAGAGGCTTCAGGAAGGAGGAAGGAGAAAGGAAGGAGAACTTCATATTTAAATACACTGAGTTTGGTGTATCAGCAAGACCGCTTAGCATGAAATGATAGAGACCCAGGAGTCCGTTGACTGGGTAGGACTGGAGCTCAGAAAAGGGTACTTGGGGATTAACTAGAGCTAGTAAGGGAGTTGTGCCTTGAGGTAGTGCCCTCACAAAAATCAAACAATGAAAACCCGTATATTACTCTGCATTCTTATACGAATAGAGGAGTTCTTAACTGTGGTCACTATTTCTTTCCTTGACTATTTTAGAAATAACAAGAAAAGAAAACCTTGAAAAAAAGAAAAAAATCTCCTTGATTCATTTTTGTTGGCACATTTTGAAAAAATGAAAAAGGCATTTATCTTAGGATGAAGTGTCTGACTACCTCTGGAGTACAAAGAATTTACCTTGAGCTTGTCCTGGCCAGCCTCAAACTCCGATTTTACTTTCACAGCCATCTTCTTTTATTGAAAACATGTTGAAGTACTTTTTTCCCCCTTTACTCACCGGAAATGAGTAAGTTCTTCAGTAAAACATCCAGAATGCATGTAATAAAAAATGTCTAGATGTTTCAAGTAAGATTTCTGGTATATGTTGTCTGGTTAGTAATATAAATTTTAAGAGTGTGCTCTTCACCAACATTTTTCATGTATTTTGAAGCTTAGATTTTTGCCAATAGCTTTTATACCTCTGGTGATTTTTATTACCTTATTTAGTAGAGAGTTGAGTGTTTTGAACTGGTCTTCAACCTAGAAGTTTATTAAACAATTTGATTTCCCAAGGGGCCAACACTGTTGGAAAAGATTACTATATACAAATCTCTAGGGCAGGAGAGGGTAAGAGATGGGAAAGATACTGCCCAAGGAAATTTACAGAAATGAAAACAAAATCATGTCTGATCTGTGATCATCTCATAGTTGGTGAGTGCACCTTAGCTTTGGGCAAAATCTTGTTATTTGAATTTAATCCTTGCTATTTCATCTCATGTTGACACTTTGCATTACACTAATAAGATGTTAATGATCTCATAGTCTTAGCTTGCATTGGATACTCCCCAGGGCACAGAGACATTAGGGGCGACACTGCCTGAGTTGCTATCAATAGAGCATAGGTTCTGAATACATGTGCATGAGATCTCAGCTGTTTTGCTGACAGTGAAATTACAATTCTTCATTAGCTGGAAGAAATTCTGAGAATCACAATTCGAGGACCTAAGATATTTCATACTTAATTAAAAGAACCTTTTATGTTTCCTTAAAAGAAGACTGGGTATTTAAGGAAACTTTGAAAACAAATAATAACTGTATTAGGATTCTCTATAGAAACAGAACCAACTCCCAAGATGCATAGTTGGCAAGTGGGAGCCAGTGATGTAGTTCCCATCTGAGAGCTGGGAAAGCTTGAGACCTGGAAAGAGTTGATGTTTCACTTTGAGTTTGCATGCAGAGAAAACCTGTCTCAGCTTGAAGGCAGGAAGAACTCTCTGTTATTTGGGGGAGAGTCAGTTCTTTTGTCCTATTTAGGTGTTCAACTGATTGGGTGAGGCCCATTCGCATTAGAAAGGGCAATCTGCCTCACACAGTCTCTCAATGTAAATGTTAAGCTCATCCCGAAACATCCTCATGGAAATACCGGACTAATGTTTGACTAGATATCTGGGCACCCCTTGACCCTGTCAAGTTGGTACATAAAATTAACCATCACAATAATTTATTTTAAATCTATTCAAATTCATTTACTCAATAAGCATTTGAAGCATAGCTTTGTGGATTCAGCATAAGGTAAGAAATTTTGAGTATCTAAAATAGAAGACGGGAGGCAGGTAACCCCTTAATAAGACCAAAATCAAGTATCATAAAATCAAGAAAAAAACCCACCAAAATCAAGTATCATAAAATCAAGAAAAAAACCCACAAGTTTTTTCAGTGTTTACATTCTTCACTAAGACATTTTTCATGTATATTGAAGCAAACTATGTGGGACTAAAGTTTCTTATTCTGAATTTTAAATTAGTATTATTATTTTTTATTAACATATAATGTATTATTTGTTTCAGGGGTACAGGTCTGTGATTCATCAGTCTTACACAATTCACAACGCTCATCATAGTACATACCCTCCCCAATGTCCATCACCCAGCCACCCCATCCCTCCCACCTCCCTCCATTCCAGCAACCCTCAGTTTGTTTCCCGAGATTAAGAGTCTCTTATGGTTTGTCTCCCTCTCTGGTTTCGTCTTGTTTCATTTTTCCCTCCCTTCCCCTCTGCCTCTGTCTTGTTTCTCAAATTCCTCATATCAGTGAGATCATATGATAATTGTCTTTCTCTGATTGACTTATTTCGCTTCGTATAATACATTCTAGTTCCATCCACGTCATTGCAAATGGCAAGATTTCGTGGTTTTTTGATGGCTGCATAATATTCCATTGTATATATATACCACATCTTCTTTATCCATTCATATGTTGATGGACATCTAGGCTCTTTCCATAGTTTGACTGTTGTGGACATTGCTGCTGTAAACATTGGGGTGCACATGCCCCTTTGGATCACTACATTTGTATGTTTGGGGCAAATACCCAGTAGTGCAATTGCTGGGTCATAGGGTAGCTCTATTTTCAACTTTTTGAGGTACCTCCATACTGTTTTCCAGAGTAGCTGCACCAGCTTGCATTCCCACCAACAGTGTAGGAGGGTTCCCCTTTCTCCGCATCCCCGCCAACATCTGTTGTTTCCTGACTTGTTAATTTTAGCCATTCTGACTGGTGTGAGGTGGTATCTCATTGAGGTTTTGATTTGGATTTCCCTGATGCCGAGCAATGTTGAGCAGTTTTTCACGTGTCTCTTGGCCATTTGGATGTCTTCTTTGGAAAAATGTCTCTTCATGTCTTCTGCCCATTTCTTGATTGGATCATTTGTTCTTTGGGTGTTGAGTTTGATAAGTTCTTTATAGATTTTGGATACTAGCCCTTTATCGATATGTCCTTTGCAAATATCTTCTCCCATGCTGTCGGTTGTCTTTTGGTTTTGTTGACTGTTTCCTTTGCTGTGCAAAAGCTTTTTATCTTGATGAAGTCCCAATAGTTCATTTTTGCCCTTGCTTCCATTGCCTCTGGTGATGTTTCTAGGAAGAAGTTTCTGCGGCTGAGGTGGAAAAGGTTGCTGCCGGTGTTCTCCTCGAGGATTTTGATGGATTCCTGTCTCACATTTAGGTCTTTCATCCATTTTGAGTCTATTTTTGTGGGTGGTGTAAGGAAGTGGTCTAGTTTCATTCTTCTGCATGTGGCTGTCCCATTTTCCCAACACCATTTGTTGAAGAGACTTTTTTTTTCCATTGGACATTCTTTCCTGCTTTGTCGAAGATTAGTTGACCATAGAGTTGAGGGTCCATTTCTGGGCTCTCTATTCTGTTCCATTGATCTATGTGTCTGTTTTTGTGCCAGTACCATACTGTCTTGATGATTACAGCTTTGTAATAGAGCTTGAAGTCCAGAATTGTGATGCGGCCAGCTTTGCTTTTCTTTTTGAACATTCCTCTGGCTATTCAGGGTCTTTTCTGGTTCCATACAAATTTTGGGATTATTTGTTCCATTTCTTTGAAAAAAGTTGATGGTATTTGAATTTTAAATTATTAAACAGACATTAAGAAAAACATATACTTGCTTTTTCTCTTTTATTCCTTTTTTATTTGTTTATATCACAATATATATTCACCATGAAGGTGGTAGTATAATTGTAAAGTAATGAACCAATATAAACTTAATCTGTTAAAAAATCATCTGGTAGATATCATAAAAATATTCTTTAGCATTTTTTTGCCCCTGAGTTGTATCATTTTATTCTTATATCATAATGTGAGCTATTTTGTGCTATGTGTTTCTGAAATCAGGCAGTGTAAAATGTTTCTGTTTACTGGACATGGTAGGTTAACAAAGTTTTGATTTTATTTTTTATTTGAAAAAGCAGGAGCGTCCTTATATAAACACAATTATTTAGCCACAAAGTGTAGCTTATTACGTCCGTACAGGTGTGTAATGACTGTCTTTATCCCACCTGGAGCTGTTCCCATCCACATTTCAGGGAGTGAGAAATACAAGGCAATTGGGGAAACCATTTTAAGAATTGGTAGGTGTATTTGGCTTATTTCAACACTTCAGAGTCAAATACAAAACAAAAATGTGATTAATTGTTTTTAAATTAAAAAATTAAGAAAAACCTAAATGATTTAATAATTCTGAATTTGGCTCATATTGGAAATTATAGAACTAGGAACTCCATTAAATAAACATTCCAATTTTCTCAATATCGTTGTCTTATTTTCTCCAAATGTGACTGGTGTGTCTCTTATTTATAGTTGCAAGATTAATGACAAGGGAGCTACTTTCATAATTCATAGATTTTATAGACGTAGCTTTATAGAAAGCTATGCATTTATCTCGGTTGAGGATGTAAAAATACTAAGAGAAAAGGGGAAAGATTGTTGCTGTACTTCTGGAAATAGCAAACATATTTTTTCTTCTTTTATAGGTACTTGTTTAGCCTGCTTCAGTGAATCAGATGTGGTGGGTTTTAGAGAGATTTGTTCTCTGTGAGTTAATATTTGACTTGCCAGGCCCTTTGTATTTCCCGAGCTGACCTTGGGAACACTGGCCTTGCTGTGATAGCTGGTGGTCATCTCCCCACTTTGGCACCTAGGAGATATTTGAGGTTGTGGCTTCATCAGGAGGAAGCTATCTGTGTGATAATATTACCTAACTGCTGTGTAGTACTGGTGTAAAATACAACACTTCAGCAAATGCTTTCTTTGAAAATTCAAATCCAATGTGAAAAACTTTTTTTTTTTTAATGAAGGTTTGTGGCACTTTCATAATAGCTGGGCCTGCCCTGTTGATTTAGATCAAAGTCATTTCCTCCCATCATCATAATCATTTTACTGTTCATTGGTGCAGAAGGCAGCGTGAAGAGTTGGTGAAATGTTTTGGATCATTCAGAAGTGGATGAAAGATAAAAATGGAAATATCTCCAACAAAGGTGATACTCTGGAGAACTTCTTATAAAAGCAAAAAGAAAAGTATCCAAGTATCTCTACACTAAGAATTTTTTTAAGTTTTCTAATGATGTGAACGATTCAGATTAACATCTAAGACAAAACCGAATGTTTATAAATCCACTTAGTCTTTCTGCATGCTTATTCCATTTTGGAGTCTTAACTGTATTCTCTTTTTGCTTTTAGGGAAAGGAAACACAACTTCTCTTGATGTTTAATGAATATTTATGAAGTCTTTGACAATTAAGGACTCATTAACATTCACTTTAAAAGAAGAGAGTTAAAAACACTTTTAAGGCCAAAGCTGAAGGTGGTAGGTAGCAAGGAGAAACTCCCATCTCTTTCACTGTTGTGAACTGTCAGGGCAGAAACACTCTGCAAATGAACTCAGATTTTTTTAAAAAAACAATTCTGGGTAGTAGTTTGAAAATAATAGACATGTTTGATTTTTACACGGTGACTTTAATTTTGTATTGACTATTGTCTTGGTGACTGATTTTTGGCTTGTTTTTCTGAAGATACTCAGAAACCCTGTTTTTCTGTGTCACATCATGGGTAGATCAGATTCTGGAGTCAGACTTTTTATGTTTAAATTTGAGTTTCAGCTCTTTCTAGCTTTATAACCTCCAGCAAGTTCTCAGTGCCTCAGTTTCTGCTTTGTAATTCGGGGGAAATGGTGCTATATGACTCATTAGCTTGTTAGACAAAGCACCTGTTAATGCTTGAAAAACACTTAAAATCGTGCCTGGCACACTGGTTTTCTTGGCCTTGAGAAATCTTTCCTTTCAATTTACACTTCTTTGGCCCTTGTTTTAGGGCCTTTGGAAAAGTCTTTGTTTCCCCCTGGCTGAGGTGATGCAAAGGAATATTTGGTGAATAAATCCTCGCTTCTGATGGGTAGCATTTTAGGTTCTTTTTTATTTTAGATTTTCTCCATTCTTTGTTCCCAGCACCCCTAAGGCTCTGTGTCTGGCCAGTTCCAGCTACCTTGGACTGTAGCTATTCTCATGGTCCATAAGAATGCCTAAATATATATTTACTCACTTTCAAAAGCACAGTCTTTTATGAATGAGAAATTGCTAAAGTCAACAAGCTTTTTGAAGCGAGAGTGGTTACACTATTTTCGCTGTTACTCCGTATAAATCATTGTTACTTGGTAGTATGGAAATAAGGAAATATGTGGGCATGAAATCAAATAGGGGCCTAGAAAGTTACATGCCTGCTCATCATTATTTTAAATATGAAATAGAAGTCTGTGTTGGGATGAGCAGAGGAGTCCTAAAGCATCAATCCACATATTTCTCTTTCTGTGAGGCTTAACACTTGCAGATGTCAGCACTGACCTGGAAGCCAAACCTTGGTAATTCTACTGATAAATATATTCCTCTAAAGAACATCCCACTTATTCTTAAGTAATTTACCATCCTACTTTGCTTACTATAGGTCATAAGATTAAATTTGTCTTTGTGAAGTGCTGAGTTGCTGTTATTTAACTCAGAACTTATCTTTAAGTCAAGCCTCATAAATTTAATAATAATTAGTCATAGTTACCACTGGAATTTTTACTGCTTTCACCATCTGTTCTTCTCAGTATATGCAAGGTGTTAGATCTGTTTCACAGTAACTGAGTAAACCTTCACTTCTTAAAATTACTTTCTATTGGAGAAGTGATTGATATATTTATGATTTTTGAGAAGATGATGGGGAATCTTCTGTAATTAATTCTTTAGTTTCTAGATGCATCATAAGGAGGCTTTATTTCCCCTGGCTATACGTGCATGATACAGTATTAGTCCTGACCCTGATACTAGATTATAATCCTTTTACCATTTAATGACTGTTGTGTACTTAGGTATTTACTTGTAGTTTTGATGTTGTTAAATTTTATTATTCTTAGCCATCAATCCTTGTTTTGGAGTGCAAACTCTTTAGCTTAGAGAGCACAACTAATTATTTCTATATTTTCCAAGGAGGCACTCAGTACTGAGTACTGATGAGTCTGCTTCTTGCTGTATGCCATAATGAGGCTTCTGTCTCCCAACTCAGTGTAGTGCATAGGTTGCTTCTCCCATCCAGCCGCTGTCACAACCCCAATGTCCATTTGCTTTCTAGTTGTAGACACCAAGACCTAAGGGGTCAAAGTTGTTAAGCTGCCTAATGCAAAGAGAGAAAGAAGAGGTGACACAGATGTTGAACTATGAATGTCCTGTAACTGGAAAACAAGCTTAATTTTTTGTGTGAATAGCAGAACGTTGGGAAGCATTCAGAAAGGTTTCCTAAACTGTGTGCAGAAATGGAAATGTTCAGTAAATAGACATCTCTTGCCAAGAGTCCTACCTTAATTTATAGCCCTTATTTCATCATATATGTTGTAAAATTTCAGGATGAACTGATGCTCTGTGTGGAGGGATGAGCTTATTTCGTGCTCTGCAGGAATCCATTCTGACTTTATTGGCAATATACTCTAGAAAGGTATTATAGTTAGCTTGTCTTTTAGCCCATTATTATAATGGTTATGTTTGCTCATATAAACTACTTTGAAAATATAAGGTAAGTACTATAGTTTTTTTAAAAATATGATTTTATACTGAAAAACTTTGCTTCGAAGATTTGCAAAAGCTGAAATCAGAGTTGGATGAAGAAATGAGCCAGTTAGCATCAAATAATGAAATTCTTGGTCACAGATTTCAGCTAATAGTAATATCGAAATTGTTCACATTTATATGGGGCAAATTCTGCTATTTTACATATATGAATGAACAAATACTGTCATTATCCTCATTTTACAAATGAGGAAATGGAGATTCTTGGAGGTGATTTGTCTGAGGTCACACAAGTAATCATTCAAATTAATAGTCAATTGAGTGACTCATAAGTAAATTATACTACTTACTGGTGACAGTTGATAGGCCGGAATAAATGTTCAACTCTTACTCTAGATAGAGTAAAATATACAACATGGTGAATCTCCATGGAAACATCAGAAAAAGATGCATATATCTCTGATTGGGCAATGTGATGTAGCTGGTGAAGGAGAGGGATACTGTTAGAGGCTGAAAGAATATTATGAGCAAAGGCAGGGGTATCTGAAAAACATGGTGAACACAGTTAAGAGTAAGGTGGGGATAGGGAGTAGACCATGAGAGAGGAGATTAAGGCTAGGAAGATAGATTGGGCCAATTCATGAAGAGCCTTGAATGCCTTCCAAAGAACTTTAGAACGATTAGAGCTTTTGTTTACTTTCAGTTTTGCAAGTTCATGAATGTGTGTCGTTATTTTAGAAGGCAGCAGTGGAAATAATGGATTATAGAAGTGGATTATATAGATATATAGATTATAGAAGGATATATAGATTAAAGAAGATCAGAGAGTACTATAGTAGTACCGATTAGGGACAGGGATTAAAGGGGTAGAAAGGAGGGGCTCCAGCCAGTAGCTCATATTTTGCTATAAGGGGACATGGCAGACTTAGGAAAACCTGTCCTTGCTTTGGGGGAAAATAAATCAAAGCTGCACACACCTGCTGATGGTGATGATGAGTAATCCTCCTTCTCCTTATTATTTATTATTAATATTACTATTTTTATTGAGTGATTTGGTTAAAGCAGTTACATGGAGTAGTGAAAGTCTCCGCTCGGCCTTAAGATCTTAATTCCAAGCCTCAGTCATTTAAAAATGGGAATAATTGTACCTGCCTTGCTGGGCTCTGGTAAGAATTGTATGAAAACAGGTAAAGCTCTTGGAACAGTGTTTCACCTTTGGTAAGTACTCAGTAAATAGTAGTATTTCATTTGTTAATTATTTCAGCCATTATTTATTGGCATGCAGCATACGAAGCACATGGTGATAGACTTTGTAGACAGTAAAGGGTTAATTGACAAGCCATTTTCTACAATTTTTAGATTGTCTTCATACAGTTTAAAGTGTTTCCATATTACATATATATTCTCTTTACTCTCTTCCTATTAAAAACCAGAAAATTAGAGTCAAGTGAAGTTATATAATTGGCTTTACATGATTATATATATCAATAGAAGAGCTGAGGAAAATGATTACATGTAGGCCGGTTTTAAAGCTTCAGTAACACTTTATGTGGATGTTATACAATGCACGTGTGTATAGTTTCTGGATCTAACACACACATACATGTTCATGTAAGTATCTTGCAAAGTTTAAGATGTTATGAGGATATAAAATATCGTTAGAAAGTGGTAGTTAATATTACCTAGCACTTAGCAATAACATGTAAAGTGAACTAAATATGGCATACAAGGCATGCTATGTTAAAGATCCATTTATGGAAAGTGCTTTGAAGGCGAAGTTGATATGACATTACTAAACAGCCCTAAATATGAATAAGTAATATTGGCATATTTCACATGATGCCTAGTGTTCTGTAATGTTGTTTCCTTGAACAGTACCACATTTATTTATCAGTACTAGCAGGAGCCATGATAATGAAATTTCCACATGTCTTTTCTTCTAAATAGTGAAATCATTTTATAAAACAAATTAGAAAGTGACTAAAATTGACCAAAAATTAGAAATATGAATTAGTATCAGTAGTTATTACCAGTGATGAATACCAGTAGCTCATTTATCATGCTCTAGAAAATAGATTTGTGTGTGTCTATTTCTTAACTAGAGAGTGTCTTTAAATTGGTGGTGGATTCTGGTAGTGGCTTTATACCATATGTAGTTGAAGTGAAAGGTATATGCTTTTCTGTGTTTTCTGTTTGTAAAAACCTCAGAGTCTTTACTGTCAAGTTTGAAGCCTGGATTTCCGTAAAACGAAGTGAACTAACATTTATTGAGCATTTACTCTGTCTCAGTCACTGGGCCTTTTGTGCTAAGTGCTTTATATAGTATTTCATTTAATCTTAGCAACAGTCACGTGAGAAGTAGACATTGTTACACCTCTTTTCAAGATGTAGAAAGGGAGGTCTAGAGAAACTAATGTATTTGCCCAAAGGCCTGCAGCTCATTAGTGGAGCTGGGCTTTGTCTCCAGCCATGCCCTCTCTTCTGTAAATGCTGTCCAGGTTACATTGGAATTAGAGACATTGTTCAGAACCTTCCTCTCAAGTCCATGTTCCAGTGTTACACTCCTCATTAACCTAAAATATAATTTAGTTGAATTGGCTCTGTCAAAGTCTGTATTTGAGTTTGAAGATTTTATGGCTAGGGAGCAAAAGGAGTGTCAGAAAAATTCAGCTGAATTTTTGTTTTCAATTTTATTTTGTTTTTTAAAAAGATTTTATTTATTTATTTGAGAGAGAGTGAGCAAGAGAGAGAGCATGAGCTGGAGGAGGGGCAGAGGGAGAAACAGACTCCCTGCTGAGCTTGATGTGGGGTTCAATCCCAGGACCCCAGGATCATGACCAGAGCAGAAGGCAGATGCTTAACTGGCTGAGCCACCCAGCTACCCGTGTTTTCAGTTTTAAAAAGGGGAGATTTTACCAAATGACAGTCACAGTAAAACACACACACATACCCGTACACATCTGAGATAACATCATTATCATAAATATATGTGAGATGTGTTTGTATATTCTCTCATATTAGATGATCCTTGAAACTTCCACAAAAGAGTGGTTGTTCTACACACCCAATCAACAGAATTTATTGCATGCCTGCGAGGAACTTCACGCTATACTAGATGGTGAGGCTGTTGTGGTTAAACAATGAGATATAACTCTTATTCTTATGCAGTTTATATTCTGGATGGAATATTCTAAATATTTCACCTGAGTCTGAAATAATAGCACATTTAAGACCTTGTATTGGAAAGATACTTTCAGGATTTCTCCATATAATATTTGTAGGTAGGGGGAAAAGTTCTGCTAAGTGTATCCCTTCTTCAAGACCTTTATATGGTATAAAATCTCTGACTTTTCTTAATTCAGAATTGGCTGTTTTCTGCAGCATGAAGGAAAAACTAATTGGTGTTTGGAAATCAAGACTTCAACCGAGTTAAAATCAAGACATAAACAAATGTAGTGAAAGTTAGAAAAAAGCTGGTCTCCCTATAGTCAGCCTTTCAGTGTTGACATATGAAAAAGAAAAAAAAAAAAAACAACACTACACAGCAGAAATAGAAAAGACTGTCTGTGATAGCTTACAACCAAAAATCAAAGCAAACAAACAAAAATCAACCAAGACTAATTAGTGCCACATTTGGAAAACTTTTTTTTCTTTTTAATTACTTTTCTGAGAATGTGAACTTTCTGTGTCTGTTTGTTTTAGTCTATTAATGAATCGTTTCTTCTGAAGAGTTTTTCAACATTTCATAACTGGCAGAATCTAAGTGGTGCTAGGTCAGTTAAGGTTCTATACTTTAATTATGCCATTTAGGGACCAATTAAAAGCATTAAAGCATACATTTACATTAATAATTTCTTTCTCAGGTATTTGGTATACATAATACTTTTGTGAGCAACCTAGTGTTTCCGAGTGAAAATCTCTCTTTAGATCTCAAAAGGGTTCAATGTTTTCTTAATTTTTTTCTTTTAAAAATCATCTTCTACTCCTTTCTCTTATACCATCCTTAAAAACTCCTAACTTATCTTAAAATATATTTAGTTTTCTATCTCAATTCTGATAACCAGTAGTTGGTCATCCAGTGTGGCCGTTCTCAAAGTATGATTTGCAAACATAATAAATATGTGTATACATAATAATAATGTATTTGCAATGATAATACAAAAGAAATAGTGGGTAGAACTGCTGGTAGAATCTTTGCACAAATCAACAGAGGGCACCAGACTATATTCTTCATTCTTCACGGCCACGTACTCACAGTAAAAACAAGCCACCAAACCATTCAGCCAGCAAAACACCAAACCAGCCAACCAAATAAACAGCCACCCAGCCAACCAAACACCAAACAAAGGAAGCTAGCTTCATCTAATAATATCCTGAATGAAGTAGTAAAAATAAATAATTTTATTAAATTCCAACCTCAGAGTCAATGTCTTTTTAATATCCTGGGTGACAAAATGTGAAGCATATGTAATGAAATTCTTCAGCATACTGAAGATTAGTGGTTACTTCGAGACTCTTCAGGAAACACAATTTTTACTAGAAACAATGACAAACTATGGTTATTTAGATTTGCAGGCATATTCTCAAAAATGAATTAAGTGAGCCTGTTACTTCAAGGAATACAAATGACAGTATTTATTCCGAATGATAAAACTCAAACTTTCAAAGACAAATTAGGCTCTTGGAAAGCTTGTATCTACAGAACTGATCTGCCTAGTTAAGTGAATCAATATTTTTTTCTTCAACCGGTACCCATGTTTCATATTCATGTATGTGTAAAAAAATCCATTCAAACTATGCAACTGACAGTAGATTTTAATTTATCAGAATATGAAAATTTCACCAATAGGGTTTCAGATTCCACATTGCATCTAACTTTTAGGAGACTCCTGCTTGTCCAGTTTTTGTGTAGTATCAAAGAATAACCATTATTACGGAAGGCTATTAAAATATCCCTCCTTTTCCAGCTATGTATTTTTGGCCACTTATACTTCATATATGTCAGCCACAACATACTGTGATTGATTTAGTACAGAAGCAGATATCCAATTTCTTCTATGAAGTTAAACATTAAAGAGATTTGAAAAAATGTAAAACTGCTCCACTTTTCTCACTATTTAAAAAATATGTTAAAATGGATTCATTATTAAAAGTTTTTTTTAAAGATTTTATTTATTTAACAGAGAGAGAGAGGCAATGAGAGAGGGAACACAAGCAGGGGGAGTGGGAGAGGGAGAAGCAGGCTTCCCGCTGAGCAGGGAGCCCAATGCGGGGCTCGATCCCAGGACCCTGGATCATGACCTGAGCCGAAGTCAGTCACTTAACCAACTGAGCTACCCAGGCACCCCTCATTATTAAAAGTTTTTTAATTGAAATCACACAACAGAGTGATTGGGCAACCCTATAGGTTATGCACGTCCTCTACCAGTGGGGCTCCCATCTGCCACCATACGACACTATTACAATACCACTGACTGTATTCCCTGTGCTGTACCTTTCATCCCCATGACTTATTCATTCTATAACTGGAAATCTGTACCTTCCACTCCCCTTCACCCATTGTTCCCATTCCTGCTGCCTCCTCTCTTGCAACCATTAGTTTGTTCTCCGTATTTGTGGGTCTATTTCTACTTTTTAAAATTTTCATTTGGTTTTTAGATTCCACTTACAAGTGAAAGCATATGGTATTTGTCTTTCTCTGTCTGACTTACATTACTTAGCATAATACTGCCTTGGTCCATCCATGTCACAAATAGGAAGTTCTCATTCTTTTTTATAACTAATATTCCATTATATGTATACACACACACACACACACACCACATCATTTTTATACATTCGCCAATTAATGGACACTTAGGTTGCTTTCATATCTTGACTCTTGTAAAATAAAATGGGCTCATTATTATTTTTAAATGAATTACACACATTTAAAAACTATTCACTTTTTTAAAAATTTTTTATTGTTATGTTAATCACCATATATTACATCATTTGTTTCGGTGTAGTGTTCCATGATTCATTGTTTGTTCATAACACCCAGTGCTCCATGCAGAATGTGCCCTCTTTAATACCCATCACCAGGCTAACCCATCCCCCTACCCTCCTCCCCTCTAGAACCCTCAGTTTGTTTTTCAGAGTCCATCATCTCTCCTGGTTCATCTCCCCCTCTGACTTACTCCCCTTCATTCTTCCTCTCCTGCTATCTTCTTCTTTTTCTTTTTTCTTAAAATATGTTGTGTTATTTGTTTCAGAAGTACAGATCTGTGATTCAATAGTCTTACACAATTCACAGCGCTCACCGTAGCACATACCCTCCCCAATGTCTATCACCCAGCCACCCCATCCCTCCCACCCCCGACCACTCCAGCAACCCTCAGTTTGTTCCTGAGATTAAGAATTCCTCATATCAGTGAGGTCATATGATACATGTCTTTCTCTGATTGACTTATTTCACTCAGCATAACACCCTCCAGTTCTATCCACGTCGTTGCAAATGGCAAGATCTCATTCCTTTTGATGGCTGCATAATATTCCATTGTGTATATATACCACTTCTTCTTTATCCATTCATCTGTCGATGGACATCTTGGCTCTTTCCACAGTTTGGCTATTGTGGACATTGCTGCTATAAACATTGGGGTGCATGTACCCCTTCGGGTCCCTACATTTGTATCTTTGGGGTAAATACCCAGTAGTGCAATTGCTGGATCGAATGGTAGCTCTAATTTCAACTGTTTGAGGAACCTCCATACTGTTTGCCAGAGGGGTTGCACCAGCTTGCATTCCCACCAACAGTGTAGGAGGGTTCCCCTTTCTCCACATCCCCGCCAACATCTGTCGTTCCCTGACTTGTTAATTTTAGCCATTCTGACTGGTGTGAGGTGGTATCTCACTGAGGTTTTGATTTGGATTTCCCTGATGCCGAGCGATGTTGAGCACTTTTTCATGTGTCTTTTGGCCATTTGGATGTCTTCTTTGGAAAAATGTCTGTTCATGTCTTCTGCCCATTTCTTGATTGGATTATTTGCTCTTTGGGTGTTGAGTTTGATAAGTTCTTTATAGATTTTGGATACTAGCCCTTTATCTGATATGTCATTTGCAAATATTTTCTCCCATTCTGTCGGTTGTCTTTTGGTTTTGTGGACTGTTTCTTTTGCTGTGCAAAAGCTTTTTATCTTGATGAAATCCCAATAGTTCATTTTTGCCCTGGCTTCCCGTGCCTTTGGTGATGTTTCTAGGAAGAAGTTGCTGCGGCTGAGGTCGAAGAGGTTGCTGCCTGTGTTCTCCTTTAGGATTTTGATGGACTCCTGTCTCACGTTGAGGTCTTCCAACCATTTGGAGTCTATTTTTGTGTGTGGTGTAAGGAAATGGTCCAGTTTCATTCTTCTGCATGTGGCTGTCCCATTTTCCCAACACCATTTGTTGAAGAGACTGTCTTTTTTGCATTGGACATTCTTTCCTGCTTTGTCAAAGATAAGTTGACCATAGAGTTGAGGGTCCATTTCTGGGCTCTCGATTCTGTTCCATTGATCTATTTGTCTGTTTTTGTGCCAGTACCATACTGTCTTGATGATGACAGCTTTGTAATAGAGCTGGAAGTCCGGAATTGTGATGCCGCCAGCTTTGCTTTTCTTTTTCAATATTCTTCTGGCTATTCGGGGTCTCTTCTGGTTCCATACAAATTTTAGGATTATTTGTTCCATTTCTTTGAAAAAAGTGGATGGTATTTTGACGGGGATTGCATTGAATGTGTAGATTGCTCTAGGTAGCATTGACATCTTCACAATGTTGGTTCTCCCAATCCATGAGCATGGAACGTTTTTCCATTTCTTTGTGTCTTCTTCAATTTCTTTCCTGAGTATTTTATAGTTTTCTGAGTACAGATCCTTTGCCTCTTTGGTTAAATTTATTCCTAGGTATCTTATGGTTTTGGGTGCAATTGTGAATGGGATTGACTCCTTGATTTGTCTCTCTTCTGTCTTGTTGTTGGTGAATATTGATAACTATAATTGCACAAACAAAAAATTTGGTGTCTTCAATAATTTTTAATAATGAAAAGGGTCCTGGGAACAAGACATCTGAGAACCGCCATCTGGAGGAGTACTTGCTCTTAAACAGAGACCAGAGCTTACCTCTCACATTGGCCTGCTTCTCACTCATTTGTTTTCAGGCGGGTCACCTCTCTCAGCTCTAGGTCTCTCATTTATAAAATGAGCATTTTGAGGCATATATTATGTGAGATTCATAAATACATAATAGGGTATAGGTAAATGATTGTATCTCATTTAATCCTCTCAAAAACTCCTTGAAGTGTAGATATTATTATTATGAAGTGTTTGAGACTAAAGGAAATTAAGAATTTGCCTAAGGTCACAACTAATAAATGGCAGAACAGAAATTCTTGCATTTTATTAATTTAGTGTTTAATACCCTCTTTTCATGCTATAGATAGGAAAAAAGAATGGATACCAGCAAAGTAATGTAGGACCGTAATGTGTTTGAAGTAGAAGGGAGGTTAGAGAACATATCTTGCTACCATCTTTTTTTTTAAGATTTTAGTCTTGAGTAATCTCTACGCCCTGTGTGGGGCTAAACTCACAACCCCAGGATCAAAAGTCACATGTTCCCCTGGCTGAGCCAGCCAGGCCCCCCTCTTCCTACCATCTTATCTTACTGGTAAAGTAATTCAGGGTGCACAAGTATATAGTATTGTGATCCCTAAATTGCTTTGAAACTGGCAGTATTTTTATTTATTTATTTATTTGAGAGAGAGAGTGCACAAGCAGGAGAAACTGCAGAGGGAGCGGGAGAGGGAGAAGGAGAAGGAGAGGGAGAAGCAGGACCCTGCTGAGCAGGGAGGCTGACACAAGGCTCCAGGCTCAATCCCGGGACCCTGGGATCATGACCTGAGCCCAAGGCAGATGCTTAACTGACTGAGCCACCCAGGCGCCCTGAACTTGGCAGCATTTTTAACATAATTGTTCTTATTCTTACTTAACCTCCTTTTATTTCTCTTTGTTTCGCCAGATGAAAAGAACTCCAGTATCTTTGGCAAGAATTATACTTATCTCACGTAGTCGCTAATGAAAACAAAAACAAAAACAAATGAGAAAGACACAAGGTTATGGTAAAATAGCCATAGCCTTCTATGACTACTGACAGATACTTATTATTTCTGTTGGTAACAAAATTACCAATAGATTTTATTCGGTCCATAGGAACTTAGTACATGTTAGAAATTTAGCTGAAGAGATTTAAAAAGGGCAAATGAGGGGAGACTAATACCATGTTAAAGCAGAAGGAACTGGAGGTGTTTGGAACAGGAAAGTGCTTATGATAGTCAAGGTCAGACAACCCATCTCCTCAGAGCAGACTAATAAGATTTCAGGATACCACTCATGTTTTTGGTGATTGCTAGAGAGGAGGGCATAGTACTTACTATACTGTGTGTGCTGAGGCTTCCTCTCTTCACCTGTACCCCAAAGATACCTTATGGAGGATGGAATTAAGGTTTGGTACCATCACTCTATTTATTCCTTTTTGCCTTTCTTCCTAGTTTGTTCCCATTTTATTATTACTAAGTAGAATTTAAAACAAGTGGGGCACCTGGGTGGCTCAGTTGGTTAAGGGTCTAACTTTGGCTCAGGTCATGATCTCAGGCTCCCTGCTCAGCAGGAAGTCTGCTTCTCCCTCTCCCTCTGCCCCTCCCCCCTGTTCATGCGCTCTCTGGCTTGCTCTGTTGTCTCTCTCAAATGAATAAAATCGTTAAAAAAAATTAAAACAAGCTTAATCGATTGAGTTACTATGAGTTACTGAGCCTGGGTGGCTCAGTCGTTAAACGTCTGCCTTCAGCTCAGGTCATGGGGGTCCTGGGATCGAACCCTACATGGGGCTCCCTGCTCAGCGGGGAGCCTGCTTCTCCCTCTGCCACTCCCCCTGCTTGTGTTCCCTCTCTCACTGTGTCTCTCTCTGTCAAATAAATAAATAAAATCTTAAAAAAAAATTAAAACAAGCTTAATCGATTGAGTTACTATGCTGTGCCAACATAAAATTCAAACTTTATTTAAATATAGTTTATGTAAGTAATAAGCTCAAGGGAAATGAAAGTTATTTCCAGACTACTCTGTTAGTTTAAATTTGGGAATTCACAACTGCTGTTCAATTTTGGTCATTTGCCCTGTTACTGCTCCCCTTTCTCTAGTGTAGCATGGTCTCCTTGCAGTCTACTCCAGTCCTTTTCTCAGTAAACTCAGTAATGCAGACTCACAAGCATAAATAACATTTATGTAATAGTCCCTCAATATGTAAAGGTAAATGTCAGCCTCAAAATCTGCCTGAAATTAGGTGAGTGAAGTCAGGAATGTCCATATTTACATCCATAGCCAATATATAAAAAATATATATACTTAGTTGTGAATGGTTTCCTGTGTTTGTTAGCCAGGCAGGCTTGGATTTATTTTTATTCCTCTTGTCCAAGACTAGTTATGATCTTAGGCAATGGGAACTTTGCCTGATATGTCCTTTTCCCAAATTCTTTTATTAGGTAAGAATAGAGTTGGAAATGGTTAGAGGTGTAACATGTTACAGGGTTTGCAATATTTTGGTTACCAGAGCAACCGTGGCGTCTTGCTGCACACGATTCTTTTCTTTAGAAACACCTGCAATTACTCTTTGTTGCCCATCCAGGGAATGCAGTCATGGGAAAAGCAGTCACTGTGCAGCACTGCTATATTATAGTGTTGACTCAGGGTCATTTGCTTCACACTAAATTTCTAATCTAGACAGCTATGTTTGGCTGAGTCTTTTCTAGTGATCTAATTCATTCATCGGTATTCCTTACACAAACATGTCCTGAGAACCTGTGTTTACTGTTTAAGTCTTATTGGTAAATCATCACTGGGCTGGTTTTTTAAAATAAACCATTCTGGACATTCTGGAGATTTTAAGTTAGTAGCATAGCTAAGGTTAGAAATCATGATTCTTTACACCTGTTTGGAGTCTAGTTATCCTGTTACACGTGTGACTGGTCCTATTGTAAGAGTTGGTGCTTGGTTACATGTTTTCTATGTAAGTTACTACATTTTGATGTAAAGGCACAAGACAAACATGTCAAGTTTTCCTTTCAGTTTTTTTTTTTTCCGCCCTTTCTTTCCAGTACACTCATTTTCTCTTTGTCCTAAGACCTTTCTTCAGCTGGGCTGATCTAGGCTGGGAAAACTACTCTTTGCTCATATCCTGGGAAGGAACGTATGAAGGCACACCATTCTCTGTGAGAGAGACTGTGGTCCTAGGGGTGCATCTGGGTGTGGGAGAAGAGATGAAGGTCCAACAGACAAATGGGGGAACTCTCCTGAGATGACAAGCAAGGATGAAAGCTCACAAGCAGTGAGGGGGATGTGTTGGGTGGAGGAGGGCAAACAGGGATATTTCACACCTGGTGTTTCCTATCTTCTCAGTGGGAGTGGGAAAGAAGAAAGGAGACATCTGGGTCTTTAAGAATATTGAAGTTTTCGAGATGCCATTGGGGGTTGGGAGACAAAAAAATGAGAAAGGAAAGCAGAAAAGGATCTCGAATCAAAAAGCATATTCTGCACATATGCTCAAGTAGAGAGTGAGCCCGCTCCTGTTTTCCCTGTGTATTGTGGAATCTCATTGGTGAAGACCTCTGTGTTTGCTGCTACTAAGAAGAAAAGTAAAGCTAAGGAACTTGGTAGATGTAGATAAGAAATCTATAAGTAAGTGTGCCAGCCACTACCAATACTGCAGCAGAAGTTGAGAGTGCCATGGTGCACCCCGCTGAGCACGAGCTCTTGCTCAGGGCATGACTGTTTAGGCACTTGATGATGGACTGAGAAGAAGAAAAAGGGAAAAAATGTTTTAAATATTTCTGTTTTTTTCATTCTTAGCTGGGGGGGGAGTTATTCAGTAGTGAGACATTTTTGAGGTTTGGAAAATACTAGAAACATTTGGCAGGAGGAGACAGGTTTTGTGGCAATGATTTGTTACTTGTGGATCCTCTGGATACGTGTGTATATATGTGTGTGTTTGTGTGTGTGTGTGAGAGAGAGAGAGAGAGAGAAGAGGAAGGGTTATATAAATACTAAATCTTTTGAATAACTGTTAATATGATTGACAGTGAATTATTAAGGTCAAAATTGATGTGATTATTCTGGAGCATTAATAAACATAATCAGAAATCTGTGACGATTGGGTCATTTTACTGGCAGGCAGAACTTTTCCAATCTAGATTGGAACCTAGTCATTCAATGGCAAGAATATTCTTCTGGTCACTTCTTTTATTAAAATGAAGAACGTGTCCTGTTTAGGTTGCTGTTTGCGTTGAATAGAGGCTTTTTAGCATAAGCACTGGTGGTTTCGGATCTGAAATACTACTGCCATCTTTCTGTTTCAGGCTGGTTACATCCAACAGTTAAAATATAGAATGGTTTTCCCAAGGCCCAGGGGCCATTCATGTGAACCAGTTACTCTTAAGCATTTGTCACTGATATCCTAACATTGAAGTTTTTTGTGGGTTGTCATAGTTTTCATGATATGACGGAAACTTATGTGTGTTGATGTTGAGCATTTTATTGTTCCTGTACCTGTTGTATTGTCAGTGAAAGTAGAACAGAAGAAGTGATATTGGAGAAAAGATTAAGGTTCGCTAAGAGGTGGTGGAGTGTTTGCTGTTACTAGCAGAGATGCTTTTGAACAATACTGCTAAGGAATAGATCTAATGAGATTTGGGATGTTTTTTAAAATTAGTCACCTTTAGTGTAGTATTCCTTCAGGGAGCGTTTGTAATGCCCACAAGAATGTGTTGGTGGAGGGATCAGATGCCAGGCTAACCTTCAGTTGCTTTCTAAGTTGACATAACACACACCTGTATGTTCTCTTCCCTGACCTCAGAATTGTTTTGAAAAGCTTCTGACATCTGGGAGTGTGAAAGAGAGCAGATTTTGATTTGTTTTCTGACAAGTAGGAAAAATAAGTTCTAAATGCAGCGTTTTACCTGTGTATGGTACTTGCAGTAAGGGCCTTGATTTATCTGCTGTCCTCGGCAACTGGAATCCAAGGTTCCATGATTGATTAGGGTCTTTCTTGAAGCATTTTAACATGCTGGAGGTAGAAATATGTATATTTATTTACATAAAAATACAAATAAATTTAAAATAGCACTCAGGTTGTGTTTCTTTTCCTCAGGAAGAGTCATTTAGAAACTATCTCTCCAAATAGTTAAATTGCTTGTGAGTAGGGAGACTGCTGACAAAGAAAACTGACCTAATTCAGCTTTCCCTTTTATATAGTGATAGGTAAAGCGCTCCCTAATAAACATACATTTGTTCAACATGAGTATTACCATAAATGCTGTCACTTAAGGGAAAATATCTATCGAGTATCAGTAAATTTACTTCGAACTGGAACGAAACTGCAGTAACTTTTGTAACTGAATCAGTTGGCCTTTTAAAATACGTTATAACTCTTTTATATTTATAGTATAAAATAAAATGGGATCCTGGATTGATTTTTATTAAATTCACAGGTTTTTCTTCTCAAAATTAAACCTCACTTCATTTGGCCTCAGCAGCTTATTCTTTGCAGTCTATTTAATTGAGTAGCTTCTGCTGTTTATCCTAAAATGCAGATAAATGGCTTTCAGCACACTGTTTATAGTTTAATAGTTCCTGAAGTGAGTCAACATTATCTGCTAGCGTCTACATGTCATAACTAATGATCTCTCTGCTTAGACTTTCTTGTGAGTGAGGAGACACTGAACTCCACAAAGACAAGAGCCTGGCACAGTTGGGGCTGGGTGGACTCTTTGGGATGGCGCCCATTGGGTAAGGCTTTCTTTCCCCCTTATTGGTATGAAATTGGAAGAGCAATGTTACCTTTACCACAATTTTAGCATGCACAAAGTGCTGTATTCCAAAGGCTGGGGTGAAACTATTTTAGGAGGTTGCTGTTAGAGGGATGTGTTTTATTTCAGATCCTCTATCTAATTAATAATTAGCACAAGTTTAATACTTTTCTGGTCAGGCTATTTGACTTGATGATAGAGAATGGGAGTCACCAGCAAATTTTCACATTACTATCAAGTAGCTACTGTGGTTTTAGTGATGAAAGCAAATATTTTTTGTCCACCAAGAAAGATGGAAAGAAAAGAAATAACTTTAATTGTTAAGTAATCATTTATTGTTAAGTGAGGCCTATTCATTCTGAAAGATCATCATGCTTTTTCCTTAGGGAAAAGACAAAACAAAACAATGAACCAGTACGAGACTTTGCTCCTAGTGAGGATCAACAGGTCTGATGACCATAATTGTTAGAGTTGATAAGTTTTACCAATCGCCAACTCATTAAATCATAAGAAGTCTTGCCTTCTCTACTGAATTATTTTCTGGGTTTTTAGGTGGAGAATAGGACATTCTGTAGGTAAACATAGAGAACGGTTTCTTAATAGCTGAAATATCAACTCTTACATTTTGGTAAAATATTTTGTTTGATCTCATATGCTCTATGTGAATGTGGACAACTTTTTAACTAAACTATCTAATTAAGAGAGTCACTGTCCTTTGCTCCCACACTAGTATCAGTCATCTTGGGGAGCACTTCGGTGATTTAAATAGAACATAAGCAGGTATAGATTTCTTACCTTCTTATACTGGTTCTGAACTTTAAAATCATATACCCGGCTTATCAAAATATTTCAGGGCAAGAAATATAACACACACACATACCTTATGTCGACGTGATTTAAAAGACAGAATTATCTGAAGAAAGAGTTTATGAGAGGTAATTATTTTTCCTGTAGCCTCCTTGGATTCAAGTTTTTTTGTTCTTTTTTGGCTGTTTGTGTGTCATGAGACCCCATACTGATAACTATTTGAAGGAGGAGGAAGGAAGCATTTTGGCCTTAGAATATAGTGTGTGGGTATGTATATTATTAGCATAAATGAGATACAAATTGGATAAAGAAATACAAAGGAAGCAAATTTAAAGGTGCACTTTTCAAAGTCTGGGCCACTGAGTCTACTAGGCTTTATACAATTAAAAATTAAAAATAATAAAATTGCTTTTGGAGAATGTTTTGAAAACTGAAGCCATTTGTTTATCAAAAGAGGGACAGCTTGAGCAGTATCAGGCCAGAATGTTCCAATGTGTGCCATACTCAGATTTAAGATAACACAATCATTATAATAACATAGCCTCAGTTCAGATCTTTCCTCAGTGTTTCTGCCCAAAAGTCAACAAGATTTTCCTTTGGCAACCTTATTCCTATAAATCAAACAGAACAGATGTGGTTCAAAATCTCAGCCTTATTTTACTGGCCAATTAATTCAGAAGAAAAATGTTTTTCATCTTAAAATATCAAAAGTCTGTATGTTGCTAGTCATATACCTACCCAGGACCCAAGTCTACCATCTTGTTTTATTTCGGATGCACAAACTGGATTATGGGACTAGTCAGGAGAAGGTGAACATAACATGTTGTGGCATACCTCCTAAATTTTGGTCCTCCTTCAGCTGGCCTGAGAGTGTTACTTGGAACTCTAAATGCAGTATTATCTCTAACCCCAAAGTCTGAATATAAGTCTTACAACTTGTCAAATTCTGATTGGAGAGAATGGTTTTATGGACACAGGCATTTTTTTTTTACTCTGTTGTTCCTAACATATATCATAGGGAGTTTTTCTAATATTTTTGTAAACTGCTTGGCTTCACAGGTAATTAGTATGTAGTCAGTGAAAAAAATAAAACATTGAACATTTTCTTTAATGTATATATTTAAATTTTAATTTTTTTGAAATGGATATATTTTCTTCATCTCTTTTTGTGCCTGTAAATGAATTTTTTTGTTTTTATTTTTTTAACCATCTGCTATTAAGAAAGGGTATCTGTTTTTTGGGGGCTAAGGTTTTAGATTATTTATTTAAAATGGCACAGACACTAGCCTGGGGGCCAGATGGTTTTGTGCTTATATAGAGTGTAAAAGGAAATGGAGTGCAGGCATTGGTGTGAGGGAATGGTCAGCAGCCCTTTTATGACTAAAGAACAAGAACAATAACAGAAAGTAACTTCTGTTCCACTGTCCACTATTAGATTTTATGGCTTCTGAGCATCGTGACCATTTTTTCTTCATCTCTGTGAAATCACAGTGCCATGTAGACAGCCTTGTGAATGATATGTGTCTCTTAAATCAGTTTGGACTTGCTAGTAATTTTATGCTGGGTAAAATAAATATTTTATGCCCGTTTAACCATACATGGTGAATGGATAGTTATGCCTCAAATACAGATTTTATATCAAAAACGTTAAGTCAAACGATATGGTGGATTTAATAAAAAGAAAAAATTCATGGCAGTCATTTGGTTTTTAGGTTTCCCAACATTTTGAAAGGTTCCAAACTATAAGAGGACTTTGACTTCTAGGTTTGGTAAACCTCTTTAAAGAAAGATGTAAAAATGTTTACGTAGCTGATCAGTTTGTGAAGTTGTGCTTATTTTAAAATAAACTTAAGAATTGCACATTTAAGTACCATTCGGAATGGCAGAAGGGAAATATCAAAAATAGATTTCTAGATATTTAAATGTCCTATATTTTTCTGCCTTGCTTATAATCAGAGGCAGCTTTTAACCATCTGGAAATGATATGTAATACACTGTGGTCAGTGACTTTTTTTCTTTTCTTTCTTTTTATTTATTTTTTTTGATTCTAAGGTTTCCTTTCTCTTTTACCTTTCCACTGTCATATGCCATGTATCCTGAGCATAGCTCAATGCCTGACTGGAATGATCTCTCTTGCCAGTTTATAATCAAAGGGAGAACTGAAAAAACAGCTGAGCTGTATTAGGCAACCACAGTCTGGACTGCATTTCTTAACTGCTGAATAACACATCACAGGTGCAGGATTAGTGCTGCCTGCGGTGCTGGTCTTTTTAGTGGAAACCCCTAGCAATTCTGTGCCTCCTCCTCATGTCTCATCCCGGGAACCTGGCAACCATCTATCAAGCGTACAGAAATCAAAAGTGAGTAGTGGGAGAAGCTTTATGTCTCAGAGCCTGTTTTTGCCCTCCAAAAAGTGTTTGCCAGACCAGTGAAGCCTATTCCAGCACAAGAAAAGATGACAGAACTTAATCGTTCTTGGCATAGAGGGTGGAATAGAGCAGTTCAGGGGGTTCAAAAATTTTCTGCATAAAAATCACATGTCAAGAAAATGCAGTTTAGCTTAGCCCTCCCAGGAGTGTATAATTTAGGTTACTTTTAACTATGAAAAATTTTACATGTGTCTTGTGCTGTATATGTGTTGGAGTGGGGTGTGTGTGTTTACCCTTACACATTTTCCAACACTGTCATGGTTAGAATCAAGTGTTGGGGTTGTGGAAAGTCCTTGTGGTGTAATTTAATTGTTCGTAGTTTTGACACCGGCAATTCTTCTGTTCTCTCTGACATGTAACTCTGAATTCATAGGTTATAAAAGTCCAGGTTGCTTTCTTCCAAACAGGGTTTTTGAAAAAATGCCCAAAATGTTAAAAGTATTAATTATGCTTTTAAATATTAGCACACATGAATGTTTTGAAAGTATAGTTACTAAGTCACTTACTTTTGATCAAGAATGTTATAAATACTTTTAGCAAGGTAGACATTCAGAAACAAAGGCAAGGATATTTTAATAATTCGTGTCAGTTTTGTTATCTGTCTCAGAAGACATTGTTATGAAGCATAACGCATCAATGTAAACAAAGCTATGTACATAGCACTGCAGCGTTTGAACCGTATTGTTTCTTCACAGTTTTACTCTTAAAACTATGAGGGCTTTCTAGTATTCAGATTTTGTTTTAATACATTTTGTTGTTGGTACCATCATTCCATGTTGTTCCACCAGAGATAAACCTTTAAAGTTACTGTTGATGATAGTAGTTGGTAATAGTGCATTCTCAGTTAAGATTTAAAAATATAAATATGTGGAGTCTCTATGTTTTATGCCTCAAATATTTAAACATTTGAAATAGCGATGTATTTGTATTTTTAGGTCAATATGCACCTAATTATTCAATTAGAGGTTACAGAAAGGATTAGAAACAAAGAGATCCTAAATGCTTTCCAGGTTTTTTTCTTTGGGGAAAAAGAATAGCATGAACATGGTGATTTGGTTTCTTTCTGCCTTCATTGTGACTTTTCTTCTTTACCTGTATAAGTCTGTTCAGAGTAGTTTTACACATCAAGCTGTCTTGGGAGTGCTTGTGCAGAGTAAGTTTTGGTGGGGTGGCAAGTCCAACAACCGACTTTGATTAGCCTCAGAATTCTGCGGAGCAGAGCATTGGTAGGAGTCACTGAATAAAACCATAACTCCTGGTGTGGAAATCTGCCAAGTTCAGGTTGACTCTCTGACATTATTGCCACGGGGACTGTGATTCAGTTTCTTAGCCAACGATATGGATCTAAACAGAGATAAAATACACAGATACTTTTCATTTTTAAACCATACTATCAGCTGTGATTTTGCTATTTTATGGATATAGATTGTTTGATGTTAAATGATTTTTAAACATAGTGGTTACTTGCTTGTCATGTTCATTACTTCTTGTATTGATACTTTTATTAAGATACCCCTAACCATGTTATTGCTTTGAGTATTTTCAAAGATTTTTAATTTATTTGAACATGTTGTTTGAGTTTCTCTAAATTCAAAAGCATATAAGCATATTAAGACCTGAGAGAAAGGCCAACTGCTCTTTTACCCTTAAAGAGTATATATGTGATGTTCAAAGAACTATACTCAATCATAATCACTTATTGTGTTTACTCAGGCTCATAACTCTGCATTAATTACCTACGAAACAAATAAATATAAATGTTTTTGTGGTCTGTTCACATTTATATAATACTTAATCCTTTCATGATTTGCTCAAGTCATAATCTAACATCCCATAAAATAAAAGACTTGAGTGATTGAAGCTTTCACTTTTTAATCCAGATGTTTTGGGATCTCTTGGCAGGGCTTTTGTGATGTAAAATGTTGAAAACATGATTATCCTACAGAGCCTGAGTGATGTGGTAATGTGGATGTGTGAGTGTGGTGAAAAGAGAAACAATTGCCAGTAAATGGAAACATGTAGAAATATTTTATGATAAAAGCCCTAGCTTCTGTAGAGAGCCAGCACATCTCTAACATTTTTAAACTAATGTGTTTTCTTAACCTACTCGGTAGTGTCAACAATAAACCACGGAAATGAAAACCTCTCAGTGTCCCTGATTTTAGTGCTTATGTTTTCTGTGAAAGATATTGGTTCATTACTGCCACCCATAGTCATTTTCCCTCCTCTGCACTCCTACCTAGGACTGACTTATATTTGACAATTACATGTGGCATTATGACATCTATTTGATTGTTTTCATATACTGTTTTTTGGTTTTCCATATGTGGTTGATTTGTCTCCACCATGTTCCACGTGTAGTTGATTTGTCTCACCAGCGAGATTGTTATTTTACTGGGGGCACTTCAGGTGCTCTAGGCCATTGTGTTTTGTGAATGGAATGGATTTAGTGATTATTTGCTAAATAAATTAATGTGCAACAAGAAAAAGAAAAATTAATAACAGTGTATTAGTTGGCCTTACACAAATTTTCAATGTTTCTTAAATCCCAAACTATATTTTATAGACTTTTTGCTCGCAGTGATGAATCTAGAAAGAAAGAGAAACTAAAAGTAAGTAAAAGGAAGCAAAAGAAAGGGGAATTGAATAGGGATAGAGAGTCAGAGTGAGAAAAAGAGGATGGGGTGAGAAGGAAAAGAAAAATAGAAAACATAGGAGAGGAAGGAGTAGGGGAAAGGAACGAAAAAAAAATTGAGATAGGGAGAGAAAAATCTGAAGAATGAACACACAAAAATTGAATAGTAAGCTTAAGCAGCACAGCACATGACAGTGATTTATTAATACCACTCTTTCTGCTTGCAAGGAACTGTGACAGGTCTCTGCTTGGAACACCTCATCCAGTCCTCACAGCAAACTGATGAGGCAGCTGCTCCCTGCGTCTTGTGTGGGAAGGTGCAGGGATTGGCACGGGGCCCAGAGCAAGGCAATAGCTGAGCTAGGGCTTGAGCTGTTTTGTCTGTTTTATCCTCTGTCTTGGTCAAATCTGGGCCCACTGCTTGGTGACCATACCTGATACTGGTTTCTCACCTGGCATTTCATCCCCCCACCCCCCCACCCCCATAACATGTCCAGGAACTTACCACAGAATCTTCCCTTTGTCCCTCTGTCCTCTGACCTCGGAAACTCTTGAAGCAGATTGATTCATGTGCAAGTAACATTACAGTTAACAAGAGAAAGTCTACTCTTCCCGCAAAATCTATGTGATTTAGCTTTGCATTTGTGAATCAGACTTGTATTTGTATTTTGTTACTTTTTAAGAATTTAGGCACATAGTCCAACTTTTTATTCATGACTGGGTTTCCTTTTGTTCATACATATTTTTTCTAAGTTTTTGCTGCAGATAACTTAGAAAAATTATCTGAAAATGTCTTCATAGAAGAGAAGATGGTTAGGCAATGAAAATTGAGGTCAGGCCTTTGAACTCAATAAACTTAATTAGACAGTAAATTAAATCACTGAACTGAGTTAAAGGATTCAAGGTTTAAATGATGGAAATAAAAATTAGTTATCTATTTAAACACATTATTTGAGATCACCAGAAGTTATTTTAAAGATTAATATTGTTTTTAAGCTCTGATTCAAGATTTATTCTGTAAACTTTTGTTTTAACCAATGTATTTAAACCAGTTTTGTTTGAGAAAGGCAATGGGCATTGAGTCACATTATTTATTATCATAACAACGTGGATAGGAGTGGGATAGATCATTACCAAAGCGCTGCTCACCAGCTCAGTACTTGCAAGTGTTTCTTCATTAATCTTTTTATCCAAGATACCTAAAGTACACACTTGTGTGATAGGAATTTCAATGTCTCTTCTTGCTCCTGCCTGTCCTTTGGTGAAGGTGGAGTAGAATAGGGATGACACTTAAAATTTTGTTAACTTTTGAGACATTCAGAGAGCTAAAAAAGTAAAAGAAAATCAAAAAGAAAATGAGGAAAGGAGAAAGATTACTAGTAGATCCTGTGGCACAAAATAATCATATGTCATCTTTCAAGGAGTTTTGAAGAGTCAAATCCAATTCTCATTGTGATGTGTATTACAATTTAAGTTTCCTTGATTAGATCTCTATTGTCCATAAAGATTGTTTTGTGTTTTAATGTGACAGTGAATTCTGATATTCTCTTCCCTATAACATATGAAACAGTCTTTTATATTACAAACTTAAAATGTTTTATCTGTGCTATTTTTGAAATGATAAGAACGTTACTGAGAAAAAAATTTGAACCGAATGTAGCTAAAATATACTTCAGGATACAATGGATGAATCTGGAAGTTAAAATTTATCTGTTGGAGAGTTGTACTATTGTAAATTCTTTTTTTTTTTGACATTAACTTTTCTGTGTTTTCTGATATTTTTGTAAAAATCTTGTTTTTCTGTAAAAATCATGAGGAAGAGCATACGGTAACATAAAATAATATAGAAATATTTTAAAAATAATTGAATTACTAAACATATACATAGAAAAATGAGTTATTGTGAGGTGTTTATACCAAGTTACCAGCTAATAATTGTCCACTGATAACAAACAAGTACTTTAAAGAAACTCTTTGTAACACTGCCTTATTTCCTAAATTATGCAAGAAGAGATGCCACAGAAAACTTGTATATAACTATATACAAATATACAAAATAGCTGAAAACATGTATACAACTAGAACATATATCCAAGTTAAAGATACTCAAGATATTCAAGAAAAATAACTTCCTATTTAAGCTTTGTAATTGAATGGAAGTCACATACTGTTGCATGATGATCATTAGGGTATTTCATGAAGTTTGATTAATTTGCCTGAAAAATCTATAAATCTGTCTCTTAGGTCTGAGAGTCATAAGGAATATGAATATAATTTAGTTGTGATTCATTTCTTAATGAACACACAAACATGCAAACATATGTTTTGAAGTCATCTTGTGGTTCATTTGCTCCCTAAAAATCTCATGATCTGAAAAAAATGAAAACAAATTTTAGATTGGCTTCCACACAGTCCTAGTATTTCTTATGGTAATTTCGATAGTTAACTACTTGAGTTAACTATAATGGAACCAGCTGTGCCAAGCAGAGAGCACTTGAAGTGTCTGGATTCACACTGTTAAGCTCAAGATTGGTATTTGAGACAGAGACAGAGGAAAGGGGAGGGTAGGAGGGAGAAAGGAAAGTGAAAAATGGAAGGAGCTTCTAAAGAGTGATTTATTCAGTGAAGTATTCTAAGAAATTTCTAGAAGTTGGACTTTTTCCATTTTTCCCCTTACATTTTTCTGTCAGGTTTATTTATAATTGTTACTAAATATTAAAAAAAAAAAACATAATTGGCTGGAAAGCTATTGGTAAGAAATGATCACTTTTGTTGAAATTCTATTCAACTTAAGTAGAAGCTGTTAACTATTTAGCTTTCCTTAGTAGAATTTTTTTTTTTTACAGATTTAACCTGTTGATTTAGAAAATACGATGTATTAAGTTATACCTGATGTTTCTTTAGTGGTTAGTTATCTTTCAATTGCTTTCAATGATTATCTTATATAAAATTTAATACAAAATCAAAGTGAGGATCTAATTAATAAAGATCTTACATTATTTGAATGAGCTGACTAATCAAACTTTATTATCTCTTGAAGTCTACCTTTCTCCTGTTTCAAATGGAGGGATAATAGAAATATAATAAAGATAATGAAATATAAAAAATGCAATTTTATAATTGTCTTAATCAGATATCTGATATTTGGGATAAATCTTCATGATTGCTATTCTGTTGTTTATCTGGATGTTCGCATTTATCATAAATATGTATCTTTGTCTTCTAATTCTTATTTCAGCATCATTATTATCTGGCTAAATTCGTGTTTTTATAAAATCATTATTCTTTGTATATTCATGTAATTGTGCTTTTTATGCCTTAGTTGATGTGTTCTGTCTTGTTTTTGTTCCAAAATGCCTGGCTTATGTTTTTGAGGCTGGCTTGATTTTGCACAAATTTAGTATGGCTTTATATGAAAGTTACTTTTTAAAAAATAAATCCCTTTTCATAATGATAACAGTAGATGAAACAGTCCGATTTCTTACTGTCTCTTTTTCTCAACTGGGAACTGGCTATTAAGAAGATCTTAATCAATAATTAAAAACCCCCCAACAAACAGAAGCCCAGGACTAGATAACTTCACTGGTGAATTCTACCAAAACAATCAAAGAAGAATTAATGCCAATTCTTCTCAAACTCTTCCAAAAAACAGAAGAGGAGGGAACACATTCAAACTCATTTTATGAGGCCAGCAGTACCCTGATACCAAAACCAGACAAGGACAACAGAAGAAAAAGAAAGTTATGAATAAATATCCCTGATGAACACAGATGCAAAAATCCTCAGCAAATTGTTTTACATTAAAAGTGTCATTCACCATGATGAAGTGGAATTTATTCCAGGGTTATAAGGATGGTTCAACAGCCACAAATGAATCAATGTGATATACCATAGTAACAAAAGGAAGGATAAAAGTCATATGATCAACTCAATGGATACAGAAAAAGCACCTACAAAAATCAACATCCATTTATAATAAAAAACTCTTGACAAGGTATAGAGGAAAGTCACCTCAAAATAATGAAGACCATCTGCAAGCAGCCCACAGCTAACATTATATTCAATAGTGAAAAGCTGGTAGCTTTTCTTCTAAGATCAGGATAAGACAGGGATGCCCACTCTCACCACTTTTATTCAACATAGTATTGGAAATCCTAGCCAGAGCAATTAGATAAGAAAAAGAAACAAAAGAGATACATACTGGAAAGAAAGAAGTAAAGATATTACAGTTTACAGAGGCTAAGGACTCCACCAAAAAACATTTGAACTAGTAAATGAATTCCAGTAAAGTTGCAGGATATAAAATCAATATATAGAAATCTGTTGCATTTCTATACACTAGTAATGAAATATCAAAAAGAAAAATTAACGTAGTCTCATCTACAAGTGTATCAAAAAGAATAAGATATCTAGGAATAAATTTAACCTAGGAGATGAAAGATCTATACACTAAAAACTATGAGACATTGGATGAAAGAATTGACACAAATAAATGGAAAAATATTTCATGGTCACAAATTGTAAGAATTAATATTGTTAAAATGTTCATACTGCCCAAAGCAATCTACAGATTCAGTGCAAACCCCATCAAAATTCCGGTGGCATACAATTCTAAAATTTTTATGGAGCCATGAAAGACACCAAATAGCCAAAGTAGTCTTGAGAAAGAAGAACAAAGCTGGAGCCATCATGCTCCCTGATTTCAAACTATAGTTGACCTTTTAACAATGTGGGGTTTAGGGGTGCTTGTCCCCCATGAAGTAAAAAATTCACTTACAACTTTTTACTCCCCCTAAACTAATAACCTACTGCTGACTGGAAGCCTTACTGATAACATAAACAGTTGATTAACACATATTTGTATGTTATATGTATTATATACTGTATTCTTAAAATAAGCTAGAGAAAAGAAAATGTTATTTAAAAAATTCATAAGGAAGAGAAAATAAATTTACAGCACTGTACTGTATTTATCGAAAAAAACCTATCTATAAAATCTGCACAGTTCACACCAGTATTGTTCAACTATATATTACAAAACTATAGTAATCGTAACAGTATGGTATTGGCATAAAAACAGACACAAAAATTGATAGACTAGAGAGCCTAGAAATAAACCCATGCATACATGGTCAGTTAACTTATGACAAAGGAGCCAAGAATATATAAGGTAGGAAAAGGACAGTTTCTTCAGTTAATGGTATTGGGAAAACTCAGCCACTGTCTTACACCACACACAAACATTTACTCAAAATGGATTAAAACCTTGATCTTAAGACTGGTAACCATAAAACCCCTTAGAAGAAAACATAGGCATAGGCTCCTTGATATTAGTCTTGGTGATGATTTTTTGGATCTGACCCCAAAAACAAAGGCAACTAAAGCAAAAAAATAAACAAGTGGGACTATATCTCAAACTGAAAAGCTTCTCCACCCAAAAGGAAATCATTGATAAAGTAAAAAAGGCAACCTACTAGGTGGAAGAAAATATTTGCAGATCATATATCTGATAAGGGATATATCTTTATATATCAGAATATATAAAGAACTCATACAACTCAATAGTAAAAATAAGTGATTTGAAAATGGGCAGAGGATCTGAATTGATGCTTTTCCAAAGAAGACATATAGATGCCAAACAGGTACATGGAAAGATGCTCAACTTTATTAATCATCAGGGAAATACAACACAAAATGAGATTTTACATCACACCCGTTAGAATGGTTGTTATCAAAGAAACAAACAAACAACGTATAAATGCTGGCAAGGATGTGGGGAAAGGGGAACCCTTGGGCCCTATTGTTGGGAATTAAATTGGTGCAACTGCTATGGAAAACAGTATGGAGGTTCCTCAAAACATTAAAAAACCCTACCATATTATCCAGCAATTTCACTTCTGGATATTTACCCAAAGAAAAATGAAAATACTTAACTTGAAAAGAAAAATGCACCCCATCTTCATTGCTGCATTATTTATAATAGCCAAGATATGGAAACAACTTAAGTGTCCATCAGTGGATGAATGGATAAAAAATGTGGTATATAAATACACACTGAAATAGTATTAGTCATGAAAAGAAGGAAATCTTGCCATTTGTGGCAGCATGGATGGACATTGAGGCCATTATGTTACGTGAGATAAGACAGAGAAAGACAAATACCATATGGTCTCACTTATATGTGGAGGCTTACAAAACAATATGAAACAAAGAAGTCAGGCTCATTGATAAAACAGATTGGTGGTCGCTAGAGGCAGGGGAGGGGAGTGGGCGAAATGGCTGAAGAGAGTAAAAAGGTACAAACTTCCACTTATAAAATACGTCATGGGAATTTAATGTGCAGCACGACACTATGATATCGTTATACAGTTAATATGTAATACAGTTAGCAATACCATCTTGCATTTTGAAAATGGAAAGTTCTCATCATAAAAAAAAACAATGCATGGTGATGGATGTTAATTAGACTTATTTTGATGATCTCTTGCAATATACACACATATCAAATCATCATATTGTCCACCTGGAACTTATATAATGTTGAATGTCAGTTATACCTCAATAAGAAAAAGATCTTATAATTTTTCTTTTTAACAGTGTTCTTAGATTTTAAGATGAGTCTAATCAGATCATTCTGCTAATCATTTCATCATTCTGCTGCTGATGCTTCTATTAACCTCCAAATTATCACTCAATTATTTTATCTCATGACAAGAAATATTGTGTGATAATGAATTTCATTTCACAGGGAGTTAAACACATATAGATTAATTGACTCCTAAGTAGCAGTTGCACACTTTTATATAAATTACTCTCTTGATTTGATTATTTTGGCAAAAGCAAGTGAAGAAGTGTCCACTTGTCTCCTTTGCATTTAACCATTCATTTCTTTAATAATGCTAATTAAAGAAATCATTTTATGATCTCACCACTTTTACATGTATAGGTTACATTGTATGAATGCAACCTTACATGCTTATTCAGGATCTGATCTGTTAATTCACTTTATAGAAATGGTATCTCTATTATGAGCTAGCGATATTTTTTTTTCTCCTTTATTTTTGTTCTTGAGGAATGTGTTTCTGGTAAAATGACATACATTCTGACTACGTGTTAATGTTAAGTATTTTAGAAAGATTATGCAGCACTATTTCATCCTTATTTATATAGGAAGTATGGTTTTTCACTGATTTGTCCAGCGTTTGAGAGCCAGGAGTTGGCTAAAACTTGCTTGGAGCTAGTAGACTCAGGTATCTTTCCATATTAATAACTGAAATAGTTAACTTAGAATGTTCTACAGAATACCTCAAAATAGATTGTTGATAACTTGCCATATAGACTGAGGCACACACACATACAAACACATAAAATATGGTAAACCATAGTGGATTTAGTGTTACTACCAAGCCAATGTTCATTGGTTTTGGTGGTGTATCCCATAATGAAGATTATCTAGGGAAGTTTCTTCTTCCTTGCTGGATTTTCTTTTTTGATTGCCTGAGTTTTCCTTGTTAACTGATGTTCTTTATTCCCCACCAGGATATGAGACTAATTACTTCCCTGTTTTGAAGTGAGAAGCAATTTGCAAATGCATTTAAATAGCTCCATCTACTATCTATAGCTACTCCATAGATCCATGCTGATGTAAAAACACATATCATGGTTCTTTTGAATGCAAGCTATGAAAAATTTCGTGATGCAAAGTATGAAAATTTCATGATCCAAATTAGTAGTTCTTGACAAAGGTAATTAAATTTTCCACAAGAACTAAGATCTTCATACATTTCCTCAGTATCCATATAGATGTGAATCTTCCATTTTTATCACACACACACAGACTACAGAGGATTTATCATATGAGATACATTATTTCAAAACCTGCTAATTTTTGTTTGAACATAAAGAGGCTGGCTTATTTTTTCTTAAAGTATCCTTCCAATTTCTCCTGTTTAGTAGAGTGTATACCTGTTCCTTTTTACATTCATTTTTTGTATTTTTCTCCATTTCTCTAAACAGATAATTGTATGGCTACCTCTTGATTATTCAATTTTAGGCATTACCTTTGACTTTCTACTTTTGAAGCTTTACCACTCTCTCCCCCACTATATACATATTTCCATCCGCTATGCTATATGTATAGAAGTTAAAACCTTATCTGTTTCCTTAGATTCCTATATTTCCATCACAAATTAATTTCCTAACTCTTAATCAGTTTAAATTTAAAATACCTGAGTGATTTTATGAATGTTAACTTTTTGGACCTCTGTCTCCCAGAATTTTTTGACCTGCCTTCAGTCAGGTCTGGTCGTTCTTTAGGTCCAGTCATAGCTTTCATCTTACTCTCCACGTTTACCATTATCTTGAGAGTGTGCTTTGCCTTTCTCTTGGGTTGGATCTCCCATAGCAGAAACTCATTTCTTCTGTTTTCTTGTTTACACGTTCATTCGGGCAGAACATCTCCTCCAATAGCTTCCTGAGAAAGGTATTGTAGGAGAGATAAATTTTTGACACCTTAAAAATCTTCAAAAAATTTTTTTCATGTCATATTTGATTTGTAATTTGCCCAGGTATTGATTTCTGGATTTGAAACACTTTTCCCTCAGAATTTTGAAGACATTGTTTTATTCTAGTTTCCAGTTTTGCTGTAGAAAATTCAGTGCCACACTTGCTTTTAATCTTTTATTTTTATCTTTTATATATATAAAATATATGTTATATAAGATCACCCTTTGTCTGTAGTGTTATAAAATTTTACGACATACCTTGTTGTAGGTCTATTCGTATACTCTATGAATCCTTTCAAACTAGAATATCATGATTTTCAGTTATGGGAATTGTACACAATTTATTTATTTGATGATTTCCTCCCCTCTATTTTCTCAAGTCTCTCTTTCTGGAGATATTATTATTATTCATGTTTTGAATTTCCTAGATTGATGCTCTAATTTATTGAACTCTTCCATCTCTGTGTTTTGCCCTACATTGTGGGAGATTTCCTGATCTTTATCTCAACTCACCTACTGAGATTTTAATTTAGGCAATCATATTTTTAGAGTTCCTTATCTGTTACTCCCTTTTTGTAGCAACACGTTCTTGTTTCATTGATGTATTTTTTTTTAATAAAAAATGACAGTATTGTTTTTTAAAGTTTTTTTTCCCATCATATGTTTCTTCCAGGTGGATTTCTTGTGTGTGTGTTTTGTTCTCAGTATTTGATGTTTGAGCCTTTCTTTATGTATCTAGTGATCCTGAATTAGTGGTTTGTGCATAAGAGAATGGGTCACTGTAAAAGGAGATTGGAGGCTCTGTTCATTGGGTAGATCTTGTCACCAGCGGGCCTTACCATAAGATAATACTGCAGGGCTGTTTCGCTGAGAAACCTCTAATATCTCTGTGTTTAGGTATTCTGTTTGTTCTTGATCTGGTCAAATTGCTGAGTAAGGAAGAGATAAGTCAGGCTGCATGAAGTTCTGGAAGCCATGTAGAGGGAGAGGGCAGGAGGCGTCAACAGCCGGTGTCAATGGTCACTGGATGTTTGCAGTAAGGTGGTACCCCCAACCTCCCTGTGCTGAGTTTTCTACAGCCCCTCACCCTGATGGTAAAACAGGAACATAGGAGGGCAGCTCAGGGATACGCATCACAGATTTACTCTTCCAGTCTTCTGTGGGGATGTGGGGCTGGGGAAGGTGCAGGTAAGATGTTACCAGCATTTGGGGATGGGAGAGGGCAGCTGAACGCTACTTCTAAAAGCAACTTGTGGTACCACTTTGGGGTCTTTTTGGAGTTAAGTGGTAAGATTGTTTTGCTTCTTGACTTTTCTCTACCTTTGGCCTAGGAATCAGCGTCTTTGGCTTAGTTAAATCAGTTAACTGCTTTCCTTCTGTTTCCTAGGTTTTTTATTGCTCTCTTTTATATTGCAGGTTCATTTTTTTAAGCCTTTTTTTCCTGTTGTTCTAGTGGGATTCATAATTAAAATACTTTGTAATCTACCCTTTCCAACAAAAAATATATTTTAATATTTTTCTTACCAATAAATATATTTCCACACCAACATTTTAATGACTACATAGGAATCTGTTTTTAGAGATCTGACTTATCCCCTGTTGTAAACGTGGGTTGTTAGAAGCAATATTGCAAAGAACCTCCTTCTAGCTAGAATTTGTATCAGTCTTTAAATAAATTTAAAATGTGAGAAAATTATGAATCCTTTCTAAAAATGTTTCTTACCAAGTGACATCTTATTTCCGATAGCATGAAGATGCTTCCTTTTCTAATGGAGACCTTTCAGTGTAAACATTCCATTTAACCATTTTTCCCACCAGATGGGAAATCCTGTGTATGTTCAGTTCATCCTACATACTCAGGCTGTGCCTGGAACAGAAAAGGCACCTGATACATATTTGCTAATGAGACATATGCATAATAAATGAATTTTAATTATTTGTTTTAAAACTTCAAAGAGAAGCAGTCTGGTATGAAGGAAGCAGGATGTAATAAATTTTAAATGACTTATTTTCATCACTTAGAGTTACTTCGATGTTACTCAGGTCGTAAAGTTTGTAAGATTGAGAACCAGATTTAAAAAGAAGGAAGCCAGCATGGCAGGGTGATATATAGGCTTACCAACACACACTGCACCTGGAGAGCAAGCAGTGCTGAGGTATTTGTGCAGGCAAATTTGTAACAAATGGCTTTAAATACAAGATAGTAACATATAATATGTTTATTTTGGAATTTAAGGATCAGCCTCCTATTGTATAGAGATAATATACATCTATTGCAATGAATTATATGGTTGGATTAAATAAACATTACTTTGCTTAATCTAGTCCTGGGTTTCTCAAAGTGGGGTCTGCGCATGATCAGTCTCAGAATCACATGGGATCTTGAATATTCACTTTCCTTGGCTTGCCTGAGACCTAATGGAATCAGAATCACTTTGAGTCGCCCAAGATTCTGTGTATAACAAACTCTGCATATACACATTTACAACCTTCATGTCTTCTCTAGACTAAAATTTAAGAAACTTTGAGAAAGTTAGGTACACATCTTATATAAATTTGAAAAATCTAATGAATTTAGAATTAATGATTGGGGAAATTCTGGTAAATTGATTTAATACATTTTATTGCTTTCCCCATCAGTTATTACTCTCTAAGAATTCACCTAATTAGATTACCATACAGAAAGTCAGGAAAAAATATATCTTCTTTTTAAACTTCTCATTCTCTGATGTGACCAGTGGCTAGAGGCATTAATTTGTAGTTTAAGAAATGAACACATGCATACTGCATAACACATCTGTTGAGTATATTGCATCTCTGGCCTAGAATTTCATTTTTTTAACCCAACGTATTTTAGATCACATTTTTTGTTGAGATTTGTTTTAATTATAGGCAAGTTCGATGTGTTGTGAGAGAGATCTTAAACATTGCTCAGGTTGACAGTTTATTCAGTGATGTAGCATGTCTGAGAACTCGTGCCCCAGTACCTGGAACATAATAGGTATTAGATAATGCATGCCCCCCTGGCGGGCATCATTACTTTCCAAAGGTGGTAGTAAAGAGGGAAAGTATGAAAACCATCTCAGTGATAGGTCACCCTATATGAATGGAATCCTTACTATTTATTTATTTAATTTATTTTTAAAGATTTTATTTATTCATTAGAGAGAATGAGAGAGAGAGAGCATGAGAGGGGGGAGGGTCAGAGGGAGAAGCAGACTCCCTGCTGAGCAGGGAGCCCAATGCAGGACTCGATCCCGGGACTCCAGGATCATGACCTGAGCCGAAGGCAGTCGCTCAACCAACCGAGTCACCCAGGCGCCCTGAAATCTTACTATTTAAAAAGTAAAAAAAAAATTAGATCTTTCCAATACTATTAGCTAACATCTACCAAGTATTACTACGTAACATATACATTCTAAGCTATTGACATGAGGTAGGTGCCTATAATTATCTCTACTTTAATGATAAGTGAAGCACAGTGAGATTATTTATAAAGTTATCCAAGGTCGACCAACTGGTAAATAGTGAAGTCTAATTATGAACACAGAAAATCTGTGTCTAGAGATCACATCTACTATCATATCATGTTTTCCATTCAAGTTGTAGTACCATCGCTACTATAACGGGAAGGCACTTTTCATGTAAATGCTGAGGGGGAAGATGTATCATTTGATGTATCTTAGTGATAACTAAGTTTTCATCTTCCTACCAATTTTGCATATTAAATATTTCTGATAATTTCTTTAAAAATATATGATACACCTAAAGTAAAGAGACTAATAGGAAGACAGTTTTAGGGTCCAAACAATCTGGGTTTAAGTGCTGGCTTCATGATTTATTAGCTGTGTGCAGATCACTTAAACTTTGAGTCTTAATTTTCTCATCTGCAAATGGGAATGATATTTACCCATACCATTACCATACAGAGTAGGGATGATCTATCTATTAGTGCTCATTGAGCTCGTTGTACTCAATCAAATACAACTATTATAATTTAATGTATAGGATGCTATCCTGAAAGGGTGATGAGAATTTCTGTATTTCATAGGCGACATATATTACATAATCATAATAGTTCTATAAGTAGAGTTATCCTGAGCATAATTTCTAATATCAAAATCATTAAAATAACTTTTATATTTAAATCTTTAAGTATCACCAGTACTTAATATTTTGTTTAATCTCATTGTTCTTTGGGTAGAAGACTTTGGCTGGGCTATCCCACAGATACTTAAACTCTTACTCTTTGTTCTTTTCAGCAAACTTACTTGATAACATGCTTTTGCGAAGTTCAGGAAAATTAAATGTGGGCACCAAGAAAGAGGATGGTGAGAGTACAGCCCCCACCCCTCGTCCAAAGATCTTGCGTTGCAAATGCCACCACCATTGTCCAGAAGATTCAGTCAACAATATTTGCAGGTTGGTCATATAAATTATTTAAACCTCGTTTTAACAAAGAGTCATGCTTTTTTGACTACGGAATTGTAGGCTGATGTTTTCCAAGAACACATTTTGGGGAATAGTGCCTAACTCCATTAACTCTCAGAGCTGTGCCTGTGTTTAGAAAAATATTAAATTGCATTTTGGCCTGAAATGGTGTTCTGAGATTCTTCTTCCTTGCTGCAAATATCACACATGTACATAAACATAGAACACAAGTCCCAGGCTTGGGACAAGGGTCAAGGAGCAAAAATCAGTTGTTTTATTTCAAAAAACCTTGTCCCCCAAATAAATTCAATCGTAGGGGGTGTCATATGTGTGAGGATAATTTTTATTTGTTTTAACCATTCATCATGTCAATGGTGGTTAATATTTTGGAAAGCACACCTGAGTTGTTAGGAATATGCACTGGCTCTGGGAAGCAGTATAGTGATAGAGCTCACGTGATGAGTCTACCAGATATTAGGAAAGACATTGCCAGAGTATTAGAGAATAAAGTCCTTAGTGGATAATCATATCTGTATCAAAACTTTTTTTGAAACTGAACTGTTTACCTCTTTCTTTCTTATACATCTTAATGCAGCTACATCCATTTTGCTAGGCACTATCACCTGCATTTACACCGCCCCCCCCATGGGGACAACAGTGGGTAAAGAGGTATAGCATAATGAGGCCAGTGTGCCCAGGGAGATGTGGCAGAATAAACAGACAAGTGCAGATCTCAATAGTTAAAGTAGCAGAAAAGCAGCATCTCCCTCAATAAGGGTAACAGAAATAAATGGGAAGATGGGCTGCTAGGTTTGAAGACCAGGCAGAATATCTGAGCAATCATTTGGAGCCTCTTTACCCAGGAAGGAGCATGAAGCTGAGGTGAATGCTTTTTTTTTTTCTTCTTTTCTTCCTGAGAAAGAAAGCATATCCTGAGATAGATAGCTCAAGAAATATGTATTAACTGAATGACGGGGAAGAATGTTAGGTATATTCATAAATACATATCTCCTTTAATCAGCAAAACTATTCAGCATGGTAAGGCATGCTTATTTCTTACCATTAGACATAAGGAATTCACGGCCCAGGGAAGTCTGGTAACTCGGCTTTTATACGACAGAACAAAGTTGGGACCACTGAGACTTGTGCCATGGTAAAATGATTCCAGAGCTCAGACGTGTTTCCTGGGAAGCACTACCTGTTTGTAGTAAATGGCAAAAGTATCAGGAAAATGTCCAAGTTTTCTGAAGAAAAAAATTATCAGGAGAAAACATATTAGGGAGGTATTTTACTGTTTTTCCTGAGTGTGTAGTAATTAATAAATCTAGGTGTGTCATTTGAGCTATTTCTGGTGATCATATGTGTAGGCCTTCCGAAATCATCCCCACCTTAACTATTTTGTCCTCTTCTCTCCGTAGGCCATTAGTGGTCCTACGTTGACCTGGAGGAAAGTGGTCAGACGGGGCTCACTGCCGTGCAGGTGCTCAGTGTGGGAAGGAGAAGGTTGGCATG
Organism: Callorhinus ursinus; assembly: GCF_003265705.2. NCBI lineage: Eukaryota > Metazoa > Chordata > Mammalia > Carnivora > Otariidae > Callorhinus > Callorhinus ursinus. Next base: position 77,876,965 of record NW_027397066.1, read on the forward strand.
TTCCAAGAAGACTGGTTCTCCTAACATGCAGCGAGCAGGAGGAGGTGTGGCTGTAGTCGAGCCTGGAGCCAGGAAGGGTTACTCACGGCCTGGTCGGTTCTATTAAGAATGTTTGTCTTATTCCTGGAGGCATTAGGCGGCCATGGAGGGGGATTTGTTTAAGCAGGAGTAGCAGTAGTATTGATGTGGATTTCGGAAGGACTTGATCTTGGACTCGGGTGGTGCTGGCACAAGAGGGAGATGCATGTGTTGGGGAGCTGTTTAGAAGGAGAGTTTTACGTTGATGAACTGGGTGTGCGAGGGGCCCAGAGGGGCTTCAGGGGTTGTTGGAGGTACATTTAGATGAACAGCGTAGGCTTCTCATGAAAGAGGACAGAGGGGAATAATTAAGTTCCAACCTGGACATGCTGAGTTTAAGGTTTTTGACACTTGCAAATGGAGATACCAAAGAGTGGGCCATGGGATGTGGATTTGGAGCTGAGATGAAGAGCTTGCAGGGAGAGTCTAGAGTGAGTAGAACATGAGTCAGTTTTTGCTGTGAAGCAAATGACTTACAACGAAGGACATTTATTTTTTCATTCCTGGGTCTACATATTGGCCGCAGCTGTGCTGGGTCCTGCTGGATTGGGTGGGCTTGGCATCGGGCTGCTGCTTGAGTTCGGGCCTGCTCCACATGTTTGTTCATCCTTCTTTTTTTTTTTTTTTTTTTTTTAATAAAGATTTTATTTATTTATTTATTTATTTATTTGGGAGAGAGAATGAGAGAGAGAGAGAGAGAGAGAGAGAGAGAGAGAGAGAGAGCATGAGAGGGGGGAAGGTCAGAGGGAGAAGCAGACTCCCCGCTGAGCAGGGAGCCCGATGTGGGACTCGATCCCGGGACTCCGGGATCATGACCTGAGCCGAAGGCAGTCGCTGAACCAACTGAGCCACCCAGGCGCCCTTGTTCATCCTTCTTGAGCCAGAAGATAACCAGGGTATGTTCTTTCTCACTTGACTGGGAGGGAGCAACCTCTTGTACTTGTGGCATGTCCTCTAACTTTCCACTCACCAAATCAAGTGATAGGATCAAAGCCCAGCTTTGGAGAGAAGCCATGGCTAGGGTGGGGCATGAAAAATTGAGTACAGTAATAGAACAATCTGGTAGACCAGAGTAGGACTGAGCCTTGAGACATTTAATGCCTGGGTCAAGGAGGCTCTTAGAAGATTCAGAATGAACAGAAAGCAGTGAGTGTGGTAATCATTGAACCAGGTTTACAGAGGGAGGAAGTAAGGTCAGCTGTGTTAGAAGCTGTTAGAGGTCAAGTCGGATAAGAACCAAAACCTGGTGGTCAGATTTATTGACCTTGATAAGTGCAGTTTAGAACTGTGTATTCCAAAGTCCTGAATTCTTGACCATCAGCCATCCCCTGAACTGGATCTCAAAGGAGTGAATATTCACTCTTGGGTAAAATGCACATCGTTTTTGCTAATAAGATGTTAACTCCATTTGAGTTTCCTGTGAGCTGAGATCAGTGCGTGTGACTCACAGTGGCTGCTTTTGTTCCTGGGCCCCAAGACCTTAGAATAAATTCAGGGCTCCATTCTTGTAAATCCACGATCTACTCTTTTGACTTCCAGCAATCAGTACTTCTCATGCTATTTCTGGTGAAAGATACTCCCCCGCCCCATCAGTTGCACTGATACTTTTCTAAAGTACAATAAAAATGAATTACTAGAAAATAAATTTAAAAAACTTATAAATTATATGTCCAGATATTTCTGTTTCCTATTATTGAGATTCAGTAGAGCTAAATTTATTGCTATGCAAGTTTCCAATTTTGTATTAACTCCTCACAGACCGGTAACAGTTTGCTGGCTTGCAAGGGAACACGCTTGGAGTAATATTGCATTCAGTCTTGCACTCCTAGGTAAACCAGTTCTAAAGCCCAGCGCATGCTTTGTTGAAGCTTAGATGAGGACTCGTTCAAGCTGTGTGGCCTGAGACCTTGTAGTAGGCAGTTCTTAGCCAATCTGGGTATCCTAGGTAGGTCTCAGGCACATTACCACTCCCATATTTTATCTCTGTCAAGATAATATCTATCTTCTAAATATCTTTCCGGTTGTTAAATTTGTGACTCCTTCCCATTCCTTTTCTAGATTTATTCCTCGGACCTGAGACTATCACTACACACCTTGAATGCTTCAAAGTGTCCTGCAATAACTCTTTACATGACTTTCACCGTGCCAGTGTTTTGTCTTATTTTCAAGCCTTGTTTGTCTATTTTTTTTTCCCTCTATATAATCTGGTCCTGCTTTATATATCCTTCCCTGTTTTACTTGACTTGGCCTGTGATAGTCATTTTTTGTTACCACTCGTGACCTCTCTCAAGTTTGCCCAGACCCTCGCACAAGTCTATCCATTTCTAAAAATTATTTTTTACTCTTTTTCAGAGATGATTTTAAATACATTACCATTTATCTTACTGGGTTTGACCAAGAATTCTGCCTGGACAGTTTTCAGGGCTTACAGGTGTAATAAATCACATTGGATGTTTGCACGAAGGATGTGCATATGACACCAGGCTGCCTAAATGAAAAATTAGACAAGTCTCCCGACTGGACTGTACCTTGAAGAGTCACAGGGGGGATAAAGGGGAAGCTTAGGGGCTGTGAGCCTTTTTATAAAGTCTGCATTAACCCAAGACTTTTAAACCTCTTGCTGAATGTGATGATGTGAGTTTTCAGACAGGTGCTCCTGACCTAAGATCTCAGAATGTCTAAAATGCACATTGTTCTCCTCTGTTTATACATCTTCCATTGCATCCATTTTATTCCATTGTTGCTCAGACCATCTGAATATTGAGCTTTATGATCTTTTAAAGAACTGTTGAAGATTTTCGAGCAGAGAAGGAAGATGTGAGGTTTCTCAGGAAGTGCTGTGCACAGTCATTCCAAGTCCAGTGAGAGGGGACAGGGAGGCCTGCTAGAAGGCTCTCAGAGCAATCTAAGTGAGAGACAGAGAGGTGAGGTGAGAACATACAAATCCACAGGGTGGTGAGGTGAGAACATACAAATCCACAGGGTGGTGAGGTGAGAACATACAAATGCCCGATTCATATAAAAATGGAGACAAATTCAAAAGATCTTGTAGCTCATAGAAAAAATGAACAAAATGCCACATCACTTGGAATGGCTTAGATGAGGACTCGTTTAAGCTGTGTGGCCTGAGACCTTGTAGTAGGCAGTTCTAGAGAAGGGTGTAAGATAGTTACACATTCTTGAAGATAAAGTAAAAGGCATCTCTCACATTGGAACTTTATCAGTAATTTAACTTCACCTTCCTGTGGAGATATGACGTCTCAGAGGAAAAAACCAGAGATGGGGCGCAGTAGTAGCCATATATGTTTTACCCACTTTCCCTCACTACTGTGGGAATCTACCCATCTAAGATGATAAGGAAAAAAACATATACACTTTAGGATTCTGTTACTTTGATAACTACCACTGTTCAATATTCTTTTTTTTTAAATATTTTATTTATTTATTTGACAGAGAGAAAGAGACAGTGAGAGAGGGAACACAAGCAGGGGCGGGTGAGAGAGGGAGAAGCAGACTCCCCGCTGAGTAAGGAGCCCGATGCGGGGCTCGATCCCAGGATCTTGGGATCATGACCTGAGCCGAAGGCAGACTCTGAATGACTGAGCCACCCAGGTGCCCCATGTTCAATATTATTCTTTGCTTTTTTCCCCAAGTCTGTAGAAAACACCTTGACTAGCTTATGATTTCTATCCTTACTGCTAGAAGTTGAATGACTTGGTTTCTCCTAGGACTGTGTCATTCATAGACTATGAGCTCCCTCAGAGCTAAGGCTGCTTCTTCCTCAGCTTGTGTCTGGGTCTCTAACTCTGCCAGAATCATCGTGTGCTCAATAAATGTTTGTCAAATGAACTACTGTTAACAAAGATCTAAGCAGCTTTTACTGTTTTAGTTAACTAAAATTTACATGATTTAGATAACGGCTCTAAAATTTGTATGTATTTTTGAGTTTATCTGTGACAGAAAACTTCAAAAACTTTCTTTATTCCCTTGAATGTGAAATAGATATTTTAGAAGACAAAAGGTTCTCAAGGACTGATTTTAAAATCTACTTATAATCAAACAGTCTTTCCAATCAATTCTGGCTGAAACCTAAAAGAAATTTGAGGGCACCTGGGTGGCTCAGTTGGTTAAGCGACTGCCTTCGGCTCAGGTCATGATCCCGGAGTTCCCGGATCAAGTCCCGCATCGGGCTCCCTGCTCAGCAGGGAGTCTGCTTCTCCCTCTGACCCTCCCTCCTCTCATGTGCTCTCTCTCTCTCATTCTCTCTCTCAAATAAATAAATAAAATCTTTAAAAAAAAAGAAATTTGAAAGAAATTTAGGAATTCTAGTATTTCTCGCATACTGAGATAAAACTGGTATAAATATTTATCAGTCAAGAGAGCTATAATCCTTATGGGCAGAGAGATCCACTTCAGCAGGTATCCATATATATAATTAATTTTTGTCAAGAGCAAAATTTTAAACTACTCAGTAATTAATTTATTTGATAATTTAAAAATTTTATTTTAGTTTTTTAATATTTTAATAATGCTTTAAGACTTCCTGTCACCCTGATTGAGCAGAACAGATACACTACTCTTAACCAATGCTTAACAATTATTTTATAGTTACATTAATCTTTATCAAGATCTAAACTAGTTAGAAAAAACTTCTACAACAGTCCCTCCTCAACCATGGTGGTCACGTATCTGAACAACCCTAGCATCTGCAACAGGGAAACATAACATCTTTGTGGAAGAACAGAGGTAAAGGGACCACATCCTGAGTAAACCTTATAAACACTTGATTCACTGGAACAAAACAAAAAAGAGAGCACCTTAGATAAAGATGCTGGCAGTGCACCTTTAGACATGTATGGAATTGGTTTCTGACTATTCTACAAGAACTCATGAAGGAATTGGAGTCCAAGAGGCAGTTTATAAACCCAGTTTGACTACAAATGAGAGGAGTGCAGGCTCTGGATGCACATCCATACAAAACTTTGGGCTTCGTATATCCATTTCTTACTTGCTTACTTGCTTCTTACTGAAAATCTCTTGAGGAAGTTAATTCCCGAATGATCTCTCTAGATGTTCTAGACACTTCCTTGCTTTTGGAGTTTTGGGCAGATTCAAGGAGCCACAAACCTGTGGCACCATCCGATGGTTTTAACAAAAGTTCATCATCAGTGCTTTGACTTCGCATGACCTATAAATTCTCAAATGCTTTGCTTTTTTTCATAAATTAACATTATGTTGAGAGGCAGTCAGTGATGATGACTGATCCCCTTGGTATGCAGCTGTTCTATTTCGCTCATGATTTGTCTTTACCTTTAATACAGGGGCAGCATTTTCGAAATGTTACATCAATTTCCTTTTTTAAAAATTCATTATCGTTACTGTAACCAAATGGCATCCCTGTATATACATCTCACTGCTTTCAGGTTTTTTTTTTTTTAATGATTTCTACTCGTGTTTTCTTCATGAGGCTTCATTTCTTCTTTTTACCACTTTCAACTCCGTGGGAATAATAGGGTAATAATAATCAATATAAAACTTTTAAAAGCTAAGCTTAAACATGGCAGCCAGGCAGCAGAATATTCAAATAAGCCAATGCCAAGACTTAATCAATCACCTTTTGTGACAGTCAGCAGCCGTCTCTCAGTGGAGGGGGTTGAACAGCTCTGACTCAGGAGCACAGCTTGGTTTACGTTTGTGTTTGCTCAAGAATTGAAAGTTCTCAAGTGATTCTTAAGCTTCTATAATTGCACTGCTCCTTTCCAGTTAGTGTCCCTTGCTAGCTAGTAATTTCAGTGAGAAGCTTATAAATTATTTTTGCATTGCTTTGTTTTGCACCTGGGTGGCTCAGTCGGTTAAGCGTCTGCCTTCGGCTCCAGTCATGATCCCGGGGTCCTGGGATCAAGCCCCTCATTGGGTTCCCTGCTCAGCGGGGGGGAGCCTGCTTCTGCCTCGCGCTACTCCCTCTTGTGCTCTCTTTCTCTCTCATGAACAAATAAAGTCTTAAAAAATAGTATTTTTGCTTTGTTGCAGATAGTATGCACTTGAAATTGTTCTCTAACCTTTCAGCTTGTCCTCCAGCTACATATTTGTATTTTTAGCTCCACCCCCTTTGCCGTCAAGGCAGTGTATTTTTAAGGCTTGAATTTACTCTCCCTGGTTTCTTTATATTTCCCAGGACATTGTCAGAGTAACTTGCTAACAGCTTAACCAACTTTTTTTATTCTCTTTTTTGATCTTTATGAGTGTCTTTCCATATATTCAGATTTTGAGTAAGGGAAACTCATAAATAAGGAGAAATTAATCTTTTTAGATTTAACGTAGTGTATCACTTTTTCTAGCTGTGAAGTCCTAATGTCAGAAAACTGAGGTGACTTTATTTCTGATAATTCCTGAATTTTATTTTTGATGAGAAATAGAAGTTGCACATATGGTCTAAATGGGAAGGAAAGGAATAAAAAAAAAATCACACGGGTATTGTTTGCTCATATTGTTTAAATTTCTAAGGGACAGCTCTTATTTATTGCCTTCAGTGTTTACATGCTTTAGATTTTCATAGCAATTTCAGTAAATTGGCTAAAAAGCCCCCAAAGAATTCAGAGCAAGGGCTGTTCAGAGGCAGTCTTTCTTCCATGACAATATTCATGCATTTGACCTTAGTCTAACAAAGAGATTTATCATTGGCCCTTCTTAGTCATTCGTTAGTATATTTGAACTTTGCCGGTCTAGTTCTTATAAACCGAGGCATTCTGGATCACTTGAGGGTTACAAACTGAGTAAACCATTCTAAGGGTGTTGATGCTAACTGGAGGGCTAACGTATGGCAGAATACTGCTGCCACTGATACTGAATAGACAAGCCCACAAATCACGGCTAATGCTGTCCATGCTCAGAGCTTTCTTCCCTTGACCTTTCAGGACGACATTGCCATATCTGTCTTGGATGCTGAGCAAGCATATGTATGAGAAAAAGATGGAGATATAATTTAGTGTTTTATTTCTTAGCACATGCAGTAGTGGTTGGTGACTAACATTAGGAGTCTGCTGGCATTCATCACCCTAACTTGTGAAGACAGTAAAGTCTGTTTATAAATAATTCTGTATGTCAGAGTTCTTGTTTTCCAGATTTGGCCCCGGGAGAGGATAGTGCAAAATGTGGGGATGAAGGAAGCAACAGGTCCTTGACTCAAGGCCTCGTTCTGTTACCGTTTGTTCTGTGACCTTGTACGCATTTATTAGACTTCCTAACTTTAATTTCCTCATCTGTAAAATAGAAATAATACCCCTTTCTTTCCATTGTTGTTGAGAGGATTAAATGAGATAGAATAAGTAATTTTTTTTTTGTTTAAATCTAGACAGCCATACAGAAATTTAGAATTTTGTTTCTTTGCTTTCCGTGGTCTTGTTAAAACCCATTCTTTATGTTGTTCATCCTCACCCCCCCCACTCCATGCTTACAACAAAGCTTGATGTTTCCATATGACAGATCAGCCCCAAAGCAGAGGGACCAAATGGCAGAATCTTAGCTCGGTGATGCTGTGCTGATCCCAGCTCCTACCTGTCTTTCTTTTGGCGCCTTAGTAAGAGATAAGTTTATTTCATTTGGAGCAACTAGAACCAGCATAAATGTTCAGCTGCATGGGGGCAAACTCCTGCTGGGCCTCTTATTTGCTGTAAGGCCCTTGAGAAATTGCTCAAGCTCTCTGAGCCTCATTCGAAGGTGAGAATAATGCTGCCTTCCTCACAGGGTCATTTTTCTGGATTTGTGGAGGTGATGCCTCTAGAGGGCCAAAGCACGTGTTTAGTAATTGGTGTATGTGATTATTAATGGCATATGTTATATGGTAAGTTTGACTCCTTTCTCACAAGTTTCTAGACAAAGAAAATATTACCAAATGTTTTATGGTTATTAAATCAAATTTCATAAAAGGAAGTTTTGGAATTCTCTTAACAGATTGTAACCTGTAATGATCATCGACTTTGTCCCTTTGTGTAATAAAACAAATGATGAACATGTTCCTTTCTCCCTACACACACACACACACACACACACACACACACACACACACACACACTTACTTACTTTGCCTGTTTCGTCTTTAGCACAGATGGATATTGTTTCACAATGATAGAAGAAGATGATTCTGGGATGCCTGTGGTCACTTCTGGATGTCTAGGACTAGAAGGCTCAGATTTTCAGTGTCGGGTAAGGAAGATAAGTTGATTCTACTTTGTAACCTTTCATTGCTAGCTTTCAAACAGTCAGGTTTCAAGTTAGATAAAACAATTGCTTTTCTTGACTAGCCTGTCTTTTTATTTTTTTTATTTTTTTTTTTAAAGATTTTATTTATTTATTTGACAGAGAGAGACACAGTGAGAGAGGGAACACAAGCAGACTAGCCTGTCTTTTTAGTAAGTTGGAAAATAATTTGAAAATTCTCTCATTGGGCCAATTCTGCCTTCATTTCAAAATCAAACTTCTTGCTTAGTGACTCATTAGATCATCTTGCTCAGATTCCAGTTTAGTTAATTGCAGTAATCCAAGCCTTCTTCCTCAGTTTATAACTATGTGCCCTGGTTATTACAAATGTAATAGTAGTTTTGTTGAAATGCAAAAGCTGTGGTAAGATAATACATGGGAATTTAAGAGAAATTTTCTAATAGAAAATAACATTTTCAGGATGTTTGAGAAAAAATTATCAGAATTTTAAGTGAGCTCTCTAAATAGTGTTAGTTCTTTAAAAAGTTTTAGATTTTGTGACTTTGAAATTTAGGAGAACCCACTAATAGCTTTTCGGTTCAACTTTAGGACACTCCCATTCCTCATCAAAGAAGATCAATTGAGTGCTGCACAGAACGGAATGAATGTAACAAAGATCTACACCCTACATTGCCTCCACTGAAAAATAGAGGTAAGGAGGGGGAAGCTTTGGGGCTGGGAGAGCTTTGGGCACAAAGAAAATAAAAACCAGAATTGTTCTTTCTTTCCTAAATGATGTACCTGTATCATTTTCCACTGCTGGGGCAGGGGACTGAAGCCAGATGACATAATTCAAGTCGTTCTTGGAAGAGTAGTCATATGTGGCTTCATGCTGGAGAATCTTCTTTCTTAAACTTCTCCCCACTTCCCTGTAAGACCTAGAGGCCCTGGAGCTTGTAGTATGTTTCAGGAGCATAGAGGAGGGAGACAGTGTTTTATGCTTACCTCTAAGTGTTACTCAGAAGTTGCACTTCTCTCAAAAACTGCCACTAGGCTAACATGCATTAAAAAAATAAAGGACTGAATTGGATTATTTGCCGGATGTATTTCCTTTTGTCTGTTCTGGAGCAACTACATTTTAGTCAAATCATATGTCAGTGTATTGATAGAATGGGAAAGATGTCTAGAGAATTTAATTTGAAAACTTACACATTTAAGTGTTGCTCATGGAAAAAAAGACAAATATTGCAACCTGAAAGACTTTTTGTTAAAAACTCCTACGTTTCCTTTCTTCTCCTTGCTCACACCACAAAATAAATGACTGGAATTGTCAGAGTCCTAAAGCTTAAGTCTTAACGTAAGTGGTTTAAAATTATTTCTCATGATTGATTTTATTTCTTGAGAAAATCTTCCTTACAAAATATAATGACATTTCATGGATTTGATGATAACATTTTATAACATTTGTTTCTGCTGAAGCCCAGAAAGGTTTAAAGGATTGATTCATAATAATTCACATAAAACATTCACAGGCAGCTTTTTTAATATATATTTTCAGTCAGCATGGTAGGCATTAGGGATACAGAAATGGGTGAAGAAAATTGCTGCTCTCAAGACATGCCCACTGGGATGCGAGACATATGTAAATATTTAAATTATATTTGGTCAGGAATATCTTAGTGGAGTTAAATTATCAGTGTAGTAAGGACATAAATGGGGCAGCGGTTTACTCTGCCTGGAGTGGGAGGGTGTCAGAAGGGCTCTATAGAAGTGACACTTGAACAAGGCTTTAAGCATGAACAGGAATCCCCTAAGTGGGTAAGACAGGAATAAAATTTTTTTTAAAAAATTATAATGGGTAACATAAGCCAAGTATTATGTTCAGTATCACATTAATTAGCTCACTTGAGTCCCACCACAATCCTCAGAGGTCCTTAGAATTATTCCTTGTTTAAAGGTGAGGAAATCGCGGCACAGAGAGGTTTCCTGCTTTTCCCAAAGTTGCCCAGTCTCTTGGGAGCAGTGACTCAGAAGAGGCGGTGGTAAACGCAGACGTTTGGTTTGCAAACCGCAGGCGGCCGTCCGTGCTGGTTGGAGAAGATCTCACAATTAAGTTGTCTGAAAGCCTCGTTATTTAAAGTAGGTCTGTAGGTCTGCTCCTTAGTATCACTGGGAACTCATTAGGGATGTGGAATCTCAGGGCGCCTGAATGGCTCCCTTAAGGTGACACTTGACTTTGGCTCAGGTCACCATCTCAGGGTTTGAGAGAGAGTGCGGCGTGGAGCTCCATGCCGGAAGTGGAGCCTGCTTTAGAGTCTGCCCGTCCCTCTCCTGCTCCCCCCAACTCACTCACGCTCTCTCGAATAAATAATAAATACATGCTAAAGGAATAACGAAAAATTAAATAAGTGTGGAATCTCTGGCTCCACCCAGACTACTAAACTTATTTTTTAACAGTATTCCTTAAGCGATTTGTATGCACAGTACAGTTTGGTTAATACTTTCTGTAGGGAAAGGGTGGTATATGTGAGTATGGCTAGCACACTTGTGCTCACCATGTGAGTTTGATAACACCTTGTTCAAAGAGAAGTCTGCTCATGTCAAATTGCTGTAAACTTCTAAATGTTTACTTTCAGGTATTGTAGGCATTTCCTTGTGAACGAGTTGTAGAAAGTTGGCTGTTTACAGATGCTATTTTGAAGAGCACTGATATAGGGGCTTATGTATTGGGGATGGGGGAGGGAGGAGGGTGAGAAATGGCTGGACGTGAAGGTAGAAGCGCTAGATTTTAGGAACTCTTCCCTCAAGGAGGAAAGGTTGCTTACATGCAAGTGAAAGTGCTGTGTCCTAGAAGTTACTGTAGGGTTTAGGAAAATTCGGACTCTTCCCATTGTTGAAAGGGCTGCAGTGCACATGTTGTCCTGTAGATGGAGCCGTATTCTAGTTAGCACTAGACGGCTGAGGGAATGTTGTCTGAGGAGGTTGAGAATGTAGGGACTTTTAAATATAGTAGAATAAGTCTCTAGGGAATGGAGTGAAAAGGCTTTGACTAGAAAGACAGCAGCATGATCCTTGTTTTAGAGCAGTATGGGAAGGAGGACGTAGGAATGGTTGGTGCAAAATACTGAAAATTATACAAGGTGGTAGGCTTGGGTGGAATCTAGTGGCATTAAGGTTTACTGCTTTGAACTTTGAGGATCCCAGGGAGTGCCTAGGTGAGTTCTCTGCAGATTCCACCTCACCCTTCTGGTGCAGTCATTTTGGGGTCCAGTAAAAGTCACTGTAGGCTGCAGTCTGAGAATGAGGGCATTTTTTAACACAGGTCTACCATAAAACTGCTTTTTTTTTTTTTTTCTTCCTCTTCGCTTTAACTTCCGCCATAGGCACCGGCCATGGCCAGTGGTTTAAGAGGAGAGTGGGATGGGAGAAGTTCTGGGTGGACACATATTTGAGACAGATGAAAGTAATTTAGAAATAATTAGTCTTTTTCTTCTCACGGAACACAATAATCTGGATGTAAAAATCCTGCAGACCCACTGCTTAATGAGAAAGGGGCATGGTTGGAGGGAGCCAGAGGGGAACTCTCTAAAGCTCAGAGCCCAGGCTGATTTTCTGGCCTGGGGGCCATGGAAATCATCTTCATAATTGTGATATTTGCTAATGAGAATGGGGTGCTTATTTACTATGGCTCTTTTCTAAGTACTTTACATATACTAACTTACTGAATCCTCATCACCTGATGGGGAAGCCATTGTGGTTATTATCCCCATTTCACAGACAGGCAAGCTGAGGAACAGCGAGGTTAAGTACTGTGTGAAGGTTACCTAGCTAAAGTAGTAGAGATAGAAATGGCCCAATATTGTCATCTCATGGCATCTTCCACAGAGAGCTCTGAATGACAAACCCCCCCCCACCAAAAAACAATGGTTTTCCTTATGTAAGAGTTAGGAAACTCTAAATAAAATAATGGTTAGCCATGGGCACCTAGTTAATTGATAAGTAATATTACCTTAAAGCCTTCTGTTTATTATATTTGCTTTGCTTTATTTATTAAATTAGCATTTTCTCTCTTCTTAGAATATGATATTGGAGGGTTGCTTCCTCACTCCTGTGTGCTGGTACGCACTGGCTCACTCTGCCCCCTCCCTTCCTTCTAAATTAACATTTGCTACGTCCCACTTCTGTGGTAGCCAGTGGTTCTCAAACTTCAGGTGCAACAGAATTCACCAGGAGGGCTTTTTAAAACACAGATTACTGGCTCCACCCAGAGTTTGATTCAGTATATCTGAGCAGGCCCCAGTCATTTGCATTTCTCAAGCGTTCCCAGGTGTTGCTGATGCTGTTGGTTCAGAAACCACACTTTGAGAACCCCTGTACTCGGCATTCCCTAGTAGATTATTATGTATTATTATAGCAGATCCCTTATAAATCTGTATGTCAGATGACTAGAAAGCAGAGACTATGTTTTCAGAAGACTAGAAGGCTGAAGTATCCAGCTCACCATTTTGGTTGTTGTTGTTCTTGTTCCTTATATAATTGCTCTTCCAAAAAAGGTAAATGAATAACCATATTGCAAAACATCTGTATTACTAGATGCTCCATAATAGCTTAGGCGAGGTTTCATTACTAGAGATCAGAGAAGTACTAAGTATAGGGGTAAAAGCCTACAAATAATTTGTCCTTATTAAAAACAAACAAGAAAATCTTTTCTACTAATTCGGAATTTTCTGACTTTTTTTTAAACTTAGGTACATTTAGCAGGAAATTAGAGATACACAATCCCATGCAAAAAGTATTTATCAATGTTTATTTATGTCCTTGAAATTTTATTTATTGTCATTTATTTTATTTATTTATTTATTGTCATCTTCTGTTTTGAAAAAAGATGAAGGGCAGCCAGAATACCATTTAAATTCTTTGATGAATACTGGTCTTCCTTTTGCTTTTGCTTATCCCCTTTCAGCACCAGAAAAGCAGAACATCCTAGGATAACATTTTTTCTCTCGAGGGAGGAAATATGGAAAGTTATTAGATCAAATGCAGCACCTTCACATAAACAGTAAAATATGATCTGGGAAGCCCAAGTAACATTGCAGCTGGTGCTAAGAGTCGGAAGAGATGTCTGTTTTGATGGAGAGGCTTATAGGGAGAAGTGGTGGTGCCCTGGCGTCTGGCTCCTTGCCTGCAGAGCTGATCAGGGCACCAGAATGCTGGGAGGAATGATGTATGTCTGGACTTTCAGCATCAGATGGTTTGACCAAGATACTGTGAGTAAAATGCTCTCTTGAAATTGTGTGTAAGCAGGAGAAATTGATGAGATTCCAACCCCCGATGACTTATTTTGTTTAATTTTTTAAATGAGCACTTAAAGAAGTGAATGGTGTTGAAATGAACAGAAGCTGTTGCTTTATTAAATGGCATCCTCTCATTTGGCTTTTATAAAATCAAAGACAGTTTATATGATTTTTTGAAATAGATATATTTATGTGTTAAAATACAGTAATTCCTCATATATGCCAAATGTATACTTTGTAGAAAATGTATCAGAAATAACATTCTGTTTTGAAATGTGGTAATCTCAATGTAGTTAAGTTTATAGTACAGAACTTGCAAAGTTAAAATTTATCTTATTTTCCTACTCAGTTAAAAAATATATTCTGAGGAATTTACAGATTTGCTTTAAAATGTTATTCTTTAGCTTAGATATTGCCATTTTGGAATCAAAATCTATAGGGAACAGTTATTTAACCAATGAAACCTCTCCCTTGTTCTCCACAACACAGACAGATTGAATATATAATAGTGTCCAGAATACAAAGATGAGTTTCAGAATTTTCCTTCTGATACATATATTATGCCCTTGGCAGTATGAACCAATGCATGAGTCTAAGCTTAAATTACTTGCCAGAGAGTAGCTTTAGCATCTCTTGGAATGTGTAGCTCCTAACTATTTCTAGGTAACTTTGTATTTGAGACAGATGAAAGTAATTTAGAAATAGTCTTTTTCTTCTCACTGAACACAATAATCTGGATGTAAAAATTCTGTGCTCAGAATCATAAATACAGAGAACAAACTGATGGTTGCCAAAGGGGTGGAGATTGGGAGGATGGGCAAAATAGCTGAATGGGATTAAGAGGCACAAACTTCCAGTTATAAAATAAATAAGTCATGGTTATGAAAAATAGATAGCATGGGAAATTTAGTCAGTAATACTGTAATAATATCGTATGGTGTGGATGGTAACTACACTTATCCTGGTGGGCACAGTTTATTGTCTAGAACTGTTGAATGACTGAAACTAATGTAACATTGTATGTCAACTGTATGTAAAAATAAAAATAAGTAAATAATAAAATTACCATTAACGAAATCTGTCTTAACCAACTGTATTACCAAGAAATATAATCCTAAATATTTTTATGCAGGAAAATAACTAGAAAATTATGTCTTTGTTGTTACAGTCAATTTATTTCTAGATGTTACTATAAGAGAAAACCCAATATAAGATGGAAGTAAGTTACTTTTACGGTATTCTTTGTTGACTAAAATCCTCTGATTAAAAATATGCTTTTCAGGTGCTTTGTGCTCTATTAGTTGAAAGATATCTCTAATTTATCCATGATCATAATATTGAGAGCACATGCAGAGATGTCTTTGGGCAATCTTATTTGCAAGATTCTTTCTAGCTACATGATTTTTTTCTTCCATTTCTTACTGCAATTAGGAGCCATCTTATGGCCTTATTAAAAACAAAACAAAACAAAAAAACCAAACAGGCCCTGCCATTTTAAACAGTTAGAAACTGCTTACTGATCAGAGAAGAGACAAGTAGTGACAGAATGCTATTTTGTTAAGAAACCACGGGTGATTCTTACTTGCTTGTAAGAGTGCCCCAGACTTGCCCGGAGGGTTCTCCGTTCTACTTCCTTGAGCGGCTCGAGCACAGCGCGGGTAAAAATCTGCTTCCCGAGGACAGAACTGTGCGCGCTATTCTTTTCCTGATAGGAATTGGAGAAGGGAAGGGTTCTCTTTCCTAGACTCTGGCAGTGACTTGAATGTTTACATTGTTAATGCTCCGAGCACAGGTAATGGCAGATTAAAACACGACCAGCAAGACCAACAGAAACAAAGGGTTTATTGATAAGGATCGCCTATTCATGAGAGAAGACAAGGAGGCAGTAGATGAGGTTGCAGGGAATAGGGGCAAAGAAAAGGAAAATGGGAGGTAATGCTAGCCTTAAGAAAAAAGAGCTTGAGGGTTGAGGAAGGAATCTCTTAGATTGTTTCTCGTCTCGTTGCTCTCATAGACATCAAATAAGATGAGTAATAAATACAGTGTTCTAACAATTCAGAGTATTCTGCACTTACCTGGAAAGTAAGACACAGTGAGGCCGAGAGGTTTAGTACAATTAATCACTTGAATGAAAAAGTGTTCTGTATGCATATACTGATCATCCGTTGTGTTTCAGTAGTTAACTCTTGTAGTTTTAATTGAGTATCCAGCATTCTCTTGTTTTTTTTTTTGTTTGTTTGCTTGTTTTTGCAGACTCAGGTTTTTTGCCTTTGTTATCCTTAAAATGGGAAACACATTTTATGCGAAGTTTCCAGGGACGGTGTTTGCATGTATATGCACCATGGCGTGTGTGCACCTGTGTATGTATAAACACGGTGAATTGGGCTCTCACCGGCCGAGGGATTGTGCTCACCTGGGCTTTATTGCCTATAGCCTAATGGAGGGAAATTTTGCTAAACAATTCATTATGTAAAAGTCTTGGCCTCTTTAAGAGTCTGCAGATTATTTTCAAGATTTCCTAAGTAACACTTTTCAGACATGCATGTGCTACTTTATATGATCTCTCTGGGCATTGAAGCCTGAATGGCTTTTTGGACCTGTCCTGTCGTGGGTCAAGTTCCTGAACTCCTTTTTATCTGTACCATTCGCAGTGTTTCTGAGGTTGTTTATATAAAACTGCTTTTCTTTAGTGGTCTCTCATTTAGTCTTTTCGGATGCAGACTACTTCCATTAATATCTTGCAAGTACTGTAGATCATAAATAATTGTTAAACATATGTTTTAATGAAAAATGTATAAATGTGAGTAAATCATCACATTAATCATAACAGGATTTGGACAAGAAATTAGTATAAAGATCTGTGGATTTTAATTTATAACAAAAATCCAAATATTTCAAAGTAAGATTTATTTTCCGTTCATGTGTTCATGTTAATTTCCTCATTTTGATAGTTTTATTACCATTTTGTACAACAATGTCCTTGTTCTTAGGAAGTGCATTCTGAAGTGTTTATGGGTAGGGACATTTGATTTGTAACTTCAAATGATCTACAAATCATACATATAAATACATATGAATATGAATACAAATATATATATATATATATATATATATGGACAGACACAAAGACACCCATACTGAGAGAGCAAGAGAATTATAAAGCAAATATGGTGAAATTTTAAAAATGGGAAATCTCTGGGAAGGGCACAGTAGAGCTCTTTATCCTTACAGGTTTTCTATAAGACTGAAATTATTTCAGCGTAATTGAAACATACGTTCACACTGGTGAACATGGTGAAATAGAATGATGAGATAGATGGTGAAATAGAAACTGTTGTAATCTTTTTTAAAGGATATTTTGACAAAATGTATGAAAAGCCTTAAAATATATATTCTTTGAACTAATAGTTCTACTTCTAGGAATCTAGATTAAGGAAATAATCACTGACATGTGCAGTGATGTACGTTTAAGAGCGTTCACAGAGGGCGCCTGGGTGGCTCAGATGGTTAAGTGTCTGCCTTCGGCTCAGGTCATGATCCCAGGGTCCTGGGATGGAGCCAGGCATCGGGCTCCCTGCTCCTTGGGAGCCTGCTTCTCCCTCTGCCTCTCTCTCTCTCTCTCTCTCTCTGTCTCTCATGAATAAATAAATAAAATCTTAAAAAAAAAGTGTTCACAGAATTTTATATATTTCAGCAAGGATGTATTGCAGAAAAATCCTTACAATCATCTAAATATACATTATTAGAAGACTCACTTTCTAATTAGGACGTGTCTGTTTACATACTTTGTGGTCTTTAAAACTCATGTTGTGGGGAAAAAATTGATTGTTTTGGACAATATTCACAATATTATCGATGAAAATAATCTAGTTATAGAGCAACATTTTTTTTTATTGTGGTAAAATACACATACCATAAAATTTACCAACTTAACCGCTTTTCAGTGTATAGTCCAGTGGTACAACCATCACCCTCCTCCATTTCCGTAGCTCTGTCCCTCTTGCAGTCTGTAACTATACCCAGTAAACATTAATTTCCCTCAGCTCCTGGCAACCACCATTCTACTCTTTGTCTTTTGATTTTGACTACTCTAAATTTAATCTCCTAGAAGTGGAATCATACACAATATTTGTCTTTTTATTACTGGCTTATTTCACTTGATGTAATGTCCTCAGATTCATTGTGTTGCAGCATATGCCAGAATTTCCTTCCTTTTTAAGGTTGAATAATATTCCATGTATGTATATACATATACCACATTTTGCTTACCCATTCATCTATCAGTGGACAGTTGGGTTTCCTCCATGTTTTAGCTATTGTGAATAATGCTGCTATGGACATGGGTGTATATAAGGCCTTCTTGTGAGATATTTTGCTCATAAACTTTTTTTTCTGTTCATTGAAATACTGCAAAGGCATATGTTAAAATGTTAGTAGTGACTTTCCTAAGTAGCGAGATGGTGGCAATTTTATTTATTTCATTAGTTGGTGCTTTTTAGTTTTTATTCATGGGATATATAATACTTTTGAGTGAAAAAAAAAGTTTCACTGAGTAGGATAAGGTTCCCAGCCAAAATGTTTAGGTAGCCATGCAGTTAAAAGTATACAGCACAGTTGGAGAACTTCTTGTTCATAGTAACCAAAGTCATAAATTACAGTAATACCTTTAAAAATTAAATAACAGTAATCACTTTCTCGAGGGTTTATGATGCCTATAAGAACACTGCTAATTCTGTTACTACGTAAGTGCACCTGGTTTTAGGTCAGTTTTCTCAAAATATGTTTCAGAGACTTTTTGCATATAAATCACCTGGGATGATTGTAAAAAATAAAATACTTGGAATAAAAATCTCTGAGGCTGAATTCAGCCAATATGCATTTGTATAAAGCTCTCCAAGTTACTCTTATTTATTTGAAGTTTGAGAAGTCATGCTGTAAGTAAATCTGATTGGTCAAGAACTGGAGTTAAAACAACATGAATATTTAATAATTTGTTTTAAAAAGGATCACACAACAATTCTTTGAGTAGAACATACCCATTGTTTTTTTTTTTTTAACATTTTATCTATTTATTTGTAAGACAGAGGGAGGGCACAGCAAGGGGAGCAGCAGAGGGAGAGAGGGAGAAGCAGACTCCCCGCCGAGCAGGGAGCCCGATGTGGGGCTCGATCCCAGGACCCCGGGATCCTGACCCGAGCTGAAGGCAGACGCGGTTCAACCATCTGAGCCACCCAGGCGCCCCCATACCCATTGTTTTAAAACATGATGCAATTTATGGAAAAGTTAGCTATGTGGTTTTGGAAGGCATCTTCGTTTAAGGTGGTGCACCATCCATACATTCTGTATTTGGCAACGTTTGAGGAATCCCGTTCCTTTGTACCCATCATAAGATGACTGTGTGTTTTATGTGCAAAGAACAGAGATGAGGCTTTTATCCAAACTCGTGACATGGAACACTTCAGAAACCACATGAGAACAACCTGTAAACCCATCAACTGGATCGGGAATAAGATGAACAACCTACTTAAATTTGGGGGGGGGGGCCTCGATCCATTTACATTTGTTCATACTTTGTACTTTTATTCTTTGTCAAGCCTGATCCTTCCAGAGGGGAAGAAATGCGCGCTCTTGAAACAAGTGCCAGATGAATTAGGATTCACACTAGTTGAACTTCTGTAATTTTGAATATATGTGCACATATTTACTGTGCAATATGCAGTATTGTTCTTCTCTGTGGGCAGATTAAAAGGACCTGGGACAGCTCGCATATGGGGCTTAGCCAACACTTTTGGGAAAGAGTTGCTTCCTAATTTTTAAGTGAAAATATCCTCCATATTATGGCTCCTTTTCTTTTTAATTTCAGATTTTGTTGACGGACCTATACACCACAAGGCCTTACTTATATCTGTAACTGTCTGTAGTTTGCTATTGGTCCTTATTATTTTATTCTGTTACTTCAGGTAAGTTTCCAACGTGTAGATGTAGAATTTTGGGTTTAAAATATCCACCTCATACGGCTTTTCTACCTGTTGATGTTTTTCACCACAGCTTTCTTTGACTTAATCAAATCTTAGATTTCCCTGATAATATCAGTGACTATTGATAAATATTTGTCTTAATGAAGCTGTTAATAGATAGCTATCTCATTTCTGCTTCAGACATCAAAGTCACCCGCGTAAACTTCACCCTTAGGGAATTTAGGGTAGTTAGGGAATTCAGGAACTAGTTGTTACTAAGGTTTGATTCTGAGTGGAGAAATGGCCACGTTGAACCCAGAATCACTCTGGTAATCCCTTATTTCCTAAGCTAACAGTTTCCTCTTAATATGGAAAAATCTTCAACATGATTTATAGATGAGTTATTCAGATAAAATAAGCTTGACTGTTGAAGTTAAGTGACAGTTACAAATTATTTTCGTTCACCTAAGGAACTTATTTTCTACTTCGTGAAATATCAAGGACCTTTAAATTTTTATCGTTTGCCTTTTGTAACACTCATTTATGATACTGTCCTGCAAATAAGAGTTGATTCAAGTGAATTCATTTCTAATTGGAAGC
This sequence comes from Callorhinus ursinus, assembly GCF_003265705.2. Taxonomy (NCBI): domain Eukaryota; kingdom Metazoa; phylum Chordata; class Mammalia; order Carnivora; family Otariidae; genus Callorhinus; species Callorhinus ursinus. The sequence continues at coordinate 77,897,090 of NW_027397066.1, forward strand.
ATAATTATTGACAAAATGTTTCTAAAGTTGAAATTTATTTCATTTATCGCTATTATCACTTTATACATTACCTGAGATGAGAGAGTTAGTTGTTATGTCTTTTGTAAATCCCATATTTTCATCTTTAATTAGGGACCTTAAGGGGAAAAATTTTAGGGAATGAGTATTGAAGCTATATGGAAATATTATTGGAATCCCTGCTGGGAAATAGGAAATTGAACGGAGAAGAATTATAGATGGTTGAGACCAAGTAAAAACATGTAGTTGGCTTAAAAATAGGTTAGCAAAATAATTATGATTAGTATTTTAGAAATCATAACTAAGGATAATAAAATACTAAAAATTTATCTTCTTTTGTGCTAAAATGAAATCTGCTGTGATTACTGTTTTATCTGCAGTGTTTTACCCCTATTGTTGCCACTCAGTATCTTAAATTATCTTCTTCTATACATCTTTAGGTATAAACGACAAGAAACCAGACCTCGGTACAGCATTGGGTTAGAACAGGATGAAACATACATTCCTCCTGGAGAATCTCTGAGAGACTTAATTGAGCAGTCTCAAAGCTCAGGAAGTGGATCAGGCCTCCCTCTGCTGGTATGAGAAGAACATATCTCGAATTTAAAGGAAATGCCTTCTGAGAGAAAATGTCAACAAACTACAGGGTTTCATTTTACTGAAAGACATAGGTTAGCAGACGAAGATAGGTTACGCCGTGGGTTAGACATTAGATCTCAGATGCAGGGCTTCCTGATAACATTTTGACATATTGTGGGTAAGGTGGTTATTTTTTAATGTAAGTGTATGGTTACAATCCGGATCCTTAGACATTCTGATAAGAAGCAGATTAGAAAAACAGTGAACGTGGGACCATCTTCCCTCTGTTTTCAGTAAGGATAGCATTACCGAACTTTGGCCTGGTGTTTGAAGACAAAAGTATTACAACCAACTGGGATCTGAGTATTTCTACAGGGGAAGAAGACTGCATTTCACCTGGAGAGCTTATGTTTCAGGGCGAAGTCCTGGCTTTTCCATTTATGAGAGGTTTAATTTTCTGATGGCCAACGCTGCCAACCGTGAAGAAAACATATAACGCATCCAAGGCACTTGTTTTAATGAAAAAAACATTTGGTTCCTTTATAGACCATGCAGAAAGATTGATGGGATGGAAAATAACAATTTTAATGAGAAATATTTTCCTTCATAAATCCTTAAGATTGGTTTTCCTAATCTTTATTGTCTGCTTCTGACTTTGGATATCATGTTTACTTGATTGTTTTGGTGACCTTTTATTTTAGTACCAAAGGTTTTTTTTTTTTTTTTTTTTTTTTAATCTCAAGAATTAGAACTTTTTTGAGATAGGAGATCTATATATATTTAATGTATAAAAGTGTATATTTGATGTGTACAACTTGAAGAGTTTGGGGATAAGTATATACATCCATGAAACCATACCCACAATTTATGCCATAAGCATATCCATAATCTCCAAGGGTTTCTTACTGCCCATTTTATTTATTTTTTGTTACTTTTTATTTTACGTGTAAGAACACATAACGTAAGATACGTAAGATCTACTCTTTCAGCAAAATTTTAAGAACACGCTGCTGTTAATTGTAGGCACTGGGCTGTGCGGCAGATCTCTAAGACTTACTCATCTTGCATAACTGAAACATTGTTCTCTTTGATTAATATGTTCTCTCCAGGTTATAGACCAGACAGAAAACAAGTCATTATGAGCAAACTGATACTACTCAGGATGAAGATTTTTTTTTAATATAGAAGTTTTTATTATCAGATTTTTTATTCTTAGGATTCAATATGTAGCAGATACAGTTCTCATATTTAAAAACCTGTATTGTAATATTTTTTTAAATAAGTAAAGTACAAATATGAAAATCCCTTTTAGTATTAATGAATCAGATGTTTATGCTCTCGGAACTGAAACCTACTTGTTTGCCAGTGTTTTCCTCCTTAGATGTCACGCTAAATCTCCAAACAAAAGTACACTTTAAATTTCTGAATATAATTTAGTGACACTTTTTATCTTTGGATTAAGTTCCTATTCTTTCAAGCATTGCCAATTCCATTAGTACGTTCATTAAATTATAAGAAGATATATTATTGTTAGAAAAGAAGCGAGCGCAAAACTGTTTGTGTTAGGAAATGTTCCGTAGATTTACATAAGCAATGCTTTGTAACATCTGTAAATTAAATATAATATCTCTGTAATAAATGTGGGAAGTTTCCTCTCAAGTCCATAATTTAACTACTAGTGGATTTGGCTCTCCACTGCTTAGTGCTGTTGAGGCTTCTGTTCCCCCATTTGGAAGTGGAAATATACTGAACATTTCCTTGTATGGCATGTTTGACTCCTAAATTGTTCCTTACTTCCTTCAGACTAAGTGGCTTAATTGCATGTCAGCGATGTTTTGATTTTTCAATCCTTCTTTTTAGAAAATAACATTAAAAAAAAAAAGATTTTATCTTTTCCCAAAAAGCTTTCAGTCTGATATTGGTGCTGTTAATGGCTCTGGCAATGGTTAGTATTACCTCTTGAATTAATAAAATCATCCCTTATGCAAATACAGAACCCACCATCGCTGGTAGACATCTATGGTTGGCATAATAATGGCCCCCCCAAAACGGCCTAATCCCCGGAATTTGCTATTTTACCTGGCAAAAGGGACTTTCGGTTGCCAATCAGCTCGCTCACCTTAAGATGAGATTACTGTGGTTTATCTGGGTGGACTCAGTGTAATTACATGGTCCTTAAAAGTGTAAAAACAGAAAGAAACACTACAACTTTACTTGATGCAAATCATATCTCTGCAAAGAGTACATTCCAGTTTTCTGAACAGATCTTGTAAGAGTTCTGTGCTAGGTTCTTTATATATACTTCCCAAGTTATGTCAGTTGTCATCAGTATTAGCCATGTCAGTCATGGAGTTCTTCAGATACTTTGCTGTGAGTGCAGAAGGTATGTGAAGAGACAGTTAACCTGGAGGCCACTTCCTCTGCTATTTTCTCTCTCTTTGTTCTGCTGCTCTCTCTCTCATTCTTCAGAGAGCTCTTCCAGCTTAACTCCCTCTCCAAGTCTAACCTGCTCTTTTCCCTCGACCTGTCCAGTGTACCTTCTTGACTGTGGCAAGTAACCGTTCTACTTCATAGTTTAATTTTCAAGAATTTCTTGCTGCTTCCTTCTTTTAACTTCATCTTCGGTTTCTTTACATAGTTCACATAGTGTCCCCTTGGCATTCTAGAGCTGAGAATTCTAGTATCTGTAATCTGACAGGGTTCGATCTCCTTGGGTTGTTTTTCTTGACTCTCACTCACGGTGGCTGTCTGCTTTTGGTTTAAGGAATTTATTCTGTGGGGTCTTCTTTTCCTCTCTCCCTTCCTTCTGTCCCTCCATGTACTTTCCTCCCCTTCCCTCCCTGCCTTGGGGGAATTTCCTGTATTTCTTTGTGAGGCCAATAATTCATTACAGCTTTTTACTTCTTACATTTTACCATGATCAGTGTGGTGGCAAGAGTTCCTTCAAGGTATTTAGCAGCTGGCCTCAGTGGTGGAATGAAAAGCATTCTGCCCATGATTTTCCCAGGAGAGGATTTGTATTTGTTTTTGCTGGGAGCCTTGGTATGCTACCAACCTCGGGCAAATTTAGCGTCCTTCCGTGGTCCCAGCTTCATTCTAAGTCCAGGTTCAGTTCCTCTACTTTTAAGGAGGTCAGGGTTTCGATTCTGGATCCCAGCGCTGGTGTTCTTCTTCTCCCAGATAGTAGCCTGGCTTTTGTGTGTTTTTAATGCTTACTGTTCCCTGTTCCGGTCTCAGCTCTTCCCTCCCTCCCTCTCCCTGCCCTCCTCCTTCTACCCCCCCCTTCCTAACTGGGAGATTCCCTTTACTTCTTTGTGCATCCAACAATGCATTACAATTTTGTTTCATTGTAGTTTACTCACAGTCAAATGTATAGTGGATGAGTCCCTTCAGAATGTCCAGTATCCCACTGCAGAAATGGAAGTGAAAGGTATTCTGTTCTGCCAGTTACTGTGATCCCATTCAGGGTTGTTTTTTTTTTTTTTTTCCCCCCCTCTACGAAAATGATAATAGGTAGAAGGAAATATTTAATGTGGAACAATAATTCAAACATTCAGAACCCACAGTCAGCCTCAAATACGTTTAAAAGGGGACACCATAAATGAATAAATAAATACAAGTAACATGTCTATATAAAGGAAAACTACCAGCTAAATATATTTTGCATGCAGTAATTGTGTCTTCTCTGGAGGAAAAAAAAAAAAAAAGATTAAACAAATCTGTAGTGCTGTGAATACACTAACAGTGTGTTTTGGGATTTAACAGGTCCAAAGGACTATAGCTAAGCAGATTCAGATGGTGAAACAGATTGGAAAAGGTCGCTATGGGGAAGTTTGGATGGGAAAGTGGCGTGGCGAAAAGGTAGCTGTGAAAGTGTTCTTCACCACAGAGGAAGCCAGCTGGTTCCGAGAGACAGAAATATATCAGACAGTGTTGATGAGGCATGAGAACATTCTGGGTGAGTTGGTCCGGCAGTGTTCAGGGTTCCCCAGCTTTCCTCCAGCTTCTGTTCACATCTGCCTATGAACTCATCTGTCTAGACCTGTTATGAAATATATAGACGTTTGCTCCTTGGCCTGAGCCCAAGAACGTCACAGGCTCCTGATGGGAGACCTCACAGGAGGAATGACTAAGGCACTTCTGTGAATGGATCGCAGGCTGGAAGTGGAATACTCTCCAACAGTTTTTTTTCTTCAGGGACAGGAAATGCACATGTAACACCAGCATTTCTTAGGGTTTCTTAGGGATCTGAAGGAACACATGGTTCAATGTTGTGAAAAGTTCTAAAAGTTTTCTCTGCAGGATTTATATAGAGCCAGAGTTTATATATTGAGAATTGAGTCTTTAAAAAAAAAAAAAAATTTCTCAAGTTAGCAATGATGTAGCTGAATCATTCAAGTGGAAAGAGTGTATGCCCTGACTCAAGAGCCTGTTTTGTAAACAGTGTCTTATGTGTAACCACGATGCCATGAGCTATTTACTGTGACCTTAAAGATAACTGAAATACCAACTACAAAGAAAGGGATCATGTTTTCAGGTACAGACTCTCAGTGTTTCTCTACCTCTACTGTTTTGATTGCCTCTGATTGGTTTTAATAATCGAATACTGTCATAGGCATAATCATAAAGCTGAATGAAATGCCAAACAAAGACACCTGTGACAAAGAATGATATTTGGGAATATGAATTATTCTTGATAGTGTTCAGGACACGCTTGGCTTCAAACCTTTTTGTCTTTCTTCCTTTTAGGGTTTATTGCTGCAGATATCAAAGGGACAGGGTCCTGGACCCAGTTGTACCTAATCACAGACTATCATGAAAATGGTTCCCTCTATGATTACCTGAAGTCCACCACCCTAGATACAAAATCGATGCTGAAGTTAGCCTATTCTTCTGTCAGTGGCTTATGTCATTTACACACAGAAATCTTTAGTACCCAAGGCAAACCAGCAATTGCCCACCGAGATCTGAAAAGTAAGAACATCCTGGTGAAGAAAAATGGAACTTGTTGTATAGCTGACCTGGGCCTGGCTGTTAAATTTATTAGGTTAGTATCAAAGTGAACAAATATACTTTGTTTGATTCTTTTCTCTCACTTTTTATAGATTGTACATTCTGGAGTGCAGTGCTACTAGGGTTGTAGAGAAGGAATTTTACTAATTATGATATTTCTTGGGAGGGGAAAAAGAAGAAAAATGTTTATTTGAAGAAACATGTGTTTGTGTTCTGTGGTGTCTGTGCTCATCAGTGACCCGGCTTGCAGGGTTGACATTAGCTTGCAGCTCTCATCCAGCTCTTTAGAAAAGATGTACCTCATGTCTCGCATGATTTGGTGAGCATTCTGCATAGCATTTGTTAAGTAGGAAAAGGTTTTAATAACGATCTACATGTTATATAGTGATAAAGGCCTTGTTTTTTTTACATGATATAAGAAAGATAACTTGCATAGATATTCTATGAGAAATGTTAGAAACTAACAAACAGCACACTCAGCGTTCGGCACTACTGTACTGTGACTTACACAGCAAATGTAACACCTGCACACATACACCAGCGTGTGTCACAAAACAGGGGTTTCAGAGCCCAGGCGCTCCTTGGAGTGATGGCAGTAGTTTCTGCAGATTGCGGACAAGAACGCCGGGAACGCCCAGTGGCTGGGGCTCTCTCTTGCCCACCCTCCCTCTAATGGGAGAAGCCCGTTTTATCTTGCAGAGGACTTAAATAGAAAAAATGATTCCTTTGCTTTGAAGACGAAACAAAATGGGTTTGCAAACTACTGGCATAGAGGGATCATCCTATAACTACCTTTTTAAAAATATCAATCTACGTTTAGCCTTTATTAAATTGTTGCATCCTCTTGTGGGTTCCCCCCCCCCCCAAAGAAAACTTGATAGAATATGGAGAGGAAAAGCCATGGAGATGATTAAATGTTTGGAAAATAAAACTCATGGTACAGGACGAATGGATTGGCATTTTTACCCTGAAGTGAAGACTGAGGTGTGCTTTAATAGGAGGCCCCAAACACAGGAAGGTCTCCACCATTTAGAGGATGGTAAATTCGACGTTCTCATCTTTACAGTCAAATGACCTGGGTTATAGATTTGGGTTAGAAATAAGAACCGACTGCCAATAAGGGGAATAAATCCTTTCTCTCTTCTGAATTCTTTTTTCTGACCTACAGCCTTTTTCAAGTCTCCTCTACCAAAAAAAAAAAAAAAAAAAAAAAAAAAAAAAATTTCCCATGATGCTTCTCACATGACCAGCCTCTCTTCTGTCCTCCGTTAAATTTCTTGAGAGTTCTGAAGAGTAATCAGCTTTCACAGTCTTGTGATTTTGTGCCTTTTGCTCCCTTCTCTCCTGAGCTGCTTTTTTGAGGGATACCGTTGGTCTTTGTCACCAGAAGCCTTTCTTTTTGTCATTCCAGGGTCCACAGCACACAAACCTTTCTTCCTGCTGTTTTCTTGATGTGCCTTTATTCCAGGTTCACTTTCTTTCTCTGTGGGTTCTGTTCTCTATGTACCTCTTACATATTTCCCCACTGCTAGATTTCCTGCTGGGTCTGCTTTTTCTTTCTAGTTCCCAGTTTTGGTCGATCCATTCTAAAATGGTGCCTAACATTTCGTTTGTTCCTTAAGTTTTTGGTTTGCTCAGTTGAATGAATTCTGTCTCTGTGACATTCCCATTTTAACTGGGTTCACTTTGGGTCCTCTGTCGTTTTTCTAGATTCTGGAGTAAAGCATTTTGTAGTTACTTGCTCTTTGTTTTTTCCTATTTTCATTTTTTCCGCCCTCCATGCTGCTGCCAGATTTGTCTTGCTATTTTGGATAACATAATAATTTCATAGTTTCCTATAGCTTGGGGTTCAAAGAGAGTTTATATTCTAAATACATCTTTAAGTGTTTTTAACATGCTTTTAACTTTACCTGAATGCCCAGCATCTCCTCTTCTGTTCAGGTAAACTACTACTTATCTTCACAGTTTATTCCTTTGGGATACCTCTTATTGTTCCCTTCTGAGTCTGACTTTTGGTTAGAATTCTGCCCTCCCCTGTGTGACCCTGTGCATACTGCCATGACATGTCTCACACTCTTGTCTAGTAATCATTGCGTACTTATCTGTTATTTCCAATGAAGACTAAGCTCCATGAAGGTGGATACCATGTTTTTTCTCAAATATACATCCCTAGTGCCTTTCCTTGGTGCCCATTACTTAAGCATTGCTCCAAAAGTATGTATAATGGACAGATGAATGATACCCTGTGAACTACAGAATGAAGGGGAAAAAAAGCATCTTTTCTTAGGTCCAGAGGTCCTGTGCACTCTGGATTAAACGCACCTTCCTAGTTTTATATCCTATAACCCTCCAACTTAGATGCTTTCTTTTGCAAAACTGAAGCGTCTGTGTTTTCTCCATATGCACTCCTTGTATGCTACGGCCTTTCATTCATTTGATGGAACAGGCTCTAGTTTGGAATGCCCTTGCTTCTCCCTGAACCCTAATCCAGTCTCAAAGCTGTCTTTAAGTCCCTTTACCCATCCCCCAGCTAGGAATAATGACATCATCTTCTCTACTCCTGTAGTAATTTCCTGGCCCTTATCTGCCTGATATTATAAGTATTTAGTGCAAGCCACCTCTTGCCTACTTGTCATGGGGTATCTTGAGAGCAGGATCCAGGCCAGATTAATTAATGTGTTTTCCATTTGACATGACATAGTGAATTATCCATTATAGGTATTTCAACATTGTTTTGAATCAATACATCTTGGCAATATCAAAGTAATTGAGAACTTTTCTTCTCTATAGGCCTTAAAACAGACAAGGAAGTGAGTGTTATATTTCTCAAACAGCTCTGCTTAATGTAAGGAGAATGAACTAAATGACCCCTCAAATTTCATGCAAACCCTGATTCTAGGAAGTGGAGGGGAATTTTTTAAAGGATAATTCAGAATCAGTTTGGCATACATTGACTCATTCATCGAGAGGAGAGCTTGAGGATACTGTCTCGGATGGGAAACTGTGGCTGTTGGAGGCACAGATCTCATATGGCTGAAGAGTAGCTGTGGGGCCACTTTACTATTCTGGGCCTCAGTTTCCTTCCATTAAATGGTGGTTACCTTTGATAATTTCAGAGGTCCTTTTCACATTTTATTTTCTGTGTTTCAAAGGAACTTTGCTCTTCTTGATTTTGAGCCTCACTTTTAAACCTTGCTTTTTATGTTTCTTTGGTTTTTGCTTTTTTCCTGATTTTCCTGTTTGGGGGCACTGCACACACAGAGATAGTTAGAGATCTTATTACAAGTGGGGTCAAAGCTAACCCAGTGTGGAGTTCTCAGACTTCGTAAGTGAACTTCCTGTGAGAATTGAATCTTTACCATGGTCTCTACATGGTAAGTGTTCTCTTAGGCTTTTAAGTAATTTCTGGGAGGTTCCCAGGGAAGTTGAGAGCCACAGAGAGAGTGGACTATACTTTAGAGATTTCCTGCTTATATAACTTTTTTAACCCTGTATGCATTTTTTCATGCACTCTCTTGGAAATGATGTAAGTGCTGATATATTTCCTGCCCAACAGAGATTTAATCCAGGTGATGCTGTAGCAGACACCACAGTAACCCCAAATCTCTCTGGGAAGGAGAAAACAATGACCCGTGAAATCCCTTAAAGGAACTGAGAGATCTTTTCACATTTTACTTTGGAGCATCAAGCAACCCTTCTGGTTCTTCAGTGTTAGAGTCAGATATTTTCTTACGGGTAACTTAAGTCCTGGTTTAGGGCTTCTCCATTATTAAATTTTAAACAGAAAAACTACAGCAAAGACTGATCTGCAACAGAGATCTCCCAGATGATGATTGTCAGGTTGTCCAAATGCAGAGGAGGTGGGGTGGCCTAGCACAGAGGGCACTGCATTTCCCCCTTTCTCAGGCCCTGGCTACTATCCTTGCTTCCCGTTTGTGTACTTAGTGGTGTTTTTAAGAAGTGACACGCCTAAAGGACTCTCCAGAGTCCGAGAACTAAGCGAATTAGTGGCAGGGTCAGCACTTTCAGTCAAGATTTCTGCAGCCATATGCACCTTTTGAAGGGTCTTTAGTTCCAGAGTTCTATTTCTCAGAAATCATTGAAGCACTGAATCCTTTCGAAAGAGCAGCAGAAAACCCTCCCTCATTGGTTAGCATCTGACTGGGCAGAATCGAGTGCAGCAGATCAGCTCCACAGCCACTTACCAGATGCTCCGGGAAATACCAAGTGGTGTGCACAGCCCCTTCTCCTGGAGGCTCATGACGGTCTCTCATGGTTACTCCAGTCTGCCTAAGAGAGGGTTCAGTAGTCTCTGGTATATTTCACCGGGAGTGAATTCAGAGATCAGTTTCAAGCCTCACACACAAACCAGTGGCCTCGCTCACCTGTCTTCTGCCCCCTGCCCTTCTTTCATTGTTCTTTACAGTTCAGTTCTTATTTTTGAAAAAGCTTTGTAGATTATTAAAAGTGTACGGTGTTTGCTTCCCTTCTTTCTCTATTACCTTTTTATCTCCCTTCTCCCTCTCTCCCCTTTTCCTCTCTCTGTTTTAGACAACCAGCAACACCCAGCAGAAGACCACCCGCATGTGCTCCCAAGGCTCAACGAGGTAGAGCCACCTCGTTGGCGCTAACACCTTGAATCCCCAGCTGGTTGCTTATGGCCACGGTGGGCTCTGTGTGTGACTTTGATGCAACTCTCCCTGCAGCTGATGGTACAGTGGGGAAATGCGCTGTGCTGAACCGGTGGCTCTTTCCTTTACATAATACTTCTTGCAAGAATTCCTGCTATGCATTTATAAGTAGAAGGTTTAATTGACATGAAAGATCGAACTCAAAACCAATTTAAGACAAAGACTGTATTTTTAAAAATCCGCTTTATGATACTCTGCCACCAAAATAAACATCTTTTGCCTGCACTTCATCCGGTGCATCACGGCTGAGAGCACGAGGCACGCCTTGTGCCCCAGTCTCATGCTTTCGCCCAGGTTCATGCTCGGGGGGGGGGGGGGGGGGGGGGTGCTCTCTGGCTCTTGGCCCGAGGCTCTGCTTTCAGCCCTTCTGTATTCATAAGAGCTCCGCGCTGCCCTCTGTTGGTTACTTCAACACCTGCGAGGCACACGGGCCGCTCTGGGCACCAGGGTCAGCCAGACCCAGGCGGACGCTGCAGGAAGCCCGCCTGAGTGAAGGCAGTAGAAGTTGCACGGTCTATAGACAATAAATTAAAATGATCACCGTGTGCCCAAGTTCTAAACCCTGTCCATGACAACATCCATCTCCCAGCAGGTCCCTCGCTTCTGCCATCCCCTACTTTGTAAGCCCTCCTTGTCTCCTTCAGAGGAGGAAAGTCTTAGCTTTGTATCATTTTCATTTCCTTCTCCTCTTCTCTGGCTGTCTTTGTCTCCCACTGTCCAGTATTCCTCGCTGCCCTCCCCCTGCCTACGGCCGTTGCCTTGAGAACTCTCACTCCTTTTGTGTCCCCGTTGGGGGAGAAGAGCCACTGACGTGTGTGCCGTGTGTATACTCGAAGGCCCTTCGTTCATGGCTCTTGACCCCTCACGCCACCACGCTGGCATTTTCTTCATCATGCCACTGTCGTCCAAGTGACTGGTCCGAAATGCGGACTTTGTTTTCATGCCTCTTTAGGTAATCCTGGCTGAGAGTACCCTGCATTTTGAGATTCAAATAAAATTACACTTTATCACCCCTAATCCTGCCTAATCCGGTAGGGAGCTCAGTGTCATTCTCAGCATATCTGGGGACCCCAGGGAGCTGTGTTCCTCTCTGCCTGACACCTCTGATCTGTGTTGTACCTTTTCCACGTGGTGTAGTTGCAAACTTGTGTTGTGTTCCGCAAACACCATCAACTCACGGTTGAAGAGAGCATTACTTGGGTATGTTTAGTCATAAAATTTATGCTACCAGAACATTTTCCTGATTTTTGTTTCCTACAGGACCTTAATGTCTTGTCATGATCCTTGGCCAGAAGGGAGAACTCGTTTTCTCCCTAGCTGACTTGCCCCTATTCCCTGATTCTTCCAAATTACTGTTTATTTTTTACTCGGAAAATTATAGGTATTTTTATTCAATCCTGTCCCAGCCCACTGTCCCTAAATTCGTAAAGAAAAATACCCATTGATAGAAGATTCTAAAGTAATTTTTTTTTTCCTGGAGAGGAGTTTGCCTGACATCCCTTGATTTCGTTTATTTTGTTCAAATTATATTTTTATGTTTTTCCAATTCTACTTAAGTCTTTATCACACTGCTACTCACATTAACAGGGACAAAAGCCATATGGGATCTAGTGTAGGTACTAAGTGGGCAAAAGTACCTACCCCCATAGTTCTCTAAACCCAGTTTTTCAGTCATGAGCTCTTTGTACAAATATTTCCAATCTTTCTTCAAGGGACGGGAGGAGAGCGGTCATGTTTCCTTTGTGCTGAATATGGCACCCGTATTTTTGATGGAACGTTTTCACTTCTCCTTAGTAGAACCCCCGTCTTCTCTGTACTTTTCTCCACTTTCTTTAGATGCCTTTTGTTCTTCAAAGCTTAGGCCGCCAACCTATCCCTTAACCTTGAAATGTGCATTTTTCTTGTTCCTGATCCTGCTGAGTTCTTCTTTGTAGTATAGTCAATTAAAAACACCAACACATAATAAGGCACTGGTGTAACAATTATAATGGGAACAAAGTTAACGATTTGCCTTATTTTTATCTGGTCTTTTTTTTTTTTTTTTTTTTTTAGAAATGCAGTGTTGAAGATAACGCTTTGCATTTTCCTTCTCGTTTTATTCCCCTTATCCCTCCCAGAAGTAGCCAGTACCCTCACGTCGATCTTCATCTTTGCTCTATGGGACTTTATGATTTGACCACACGTCTGTGTAGCCCCTGCAGCACCAAGGGTGATTTGGTGCCTTTTGAGTTCATTTCTCTGACTCTGCCCTCCTTGTGCAATATCCGTCTTTTCTTACGAACCTCGTGTCTCGCCCCTCTGGCCCCTTCATGGAAAAGGAAACAAGGAAAAGCTGAAGGCGCCCTGACCTTTCCTGCTTCCTTCTTCCTCCTTGACCCTTTCCTTCGGTTACTTTATACTGTCTTATGTGCTCTGCACCATCGGATTCTACTTACAGCCTCTTTTTCTTCATTTATTCTTGGTGCCCCAGTGTTCGATATCTCTGGCTTCTATTTTTGCTCTTGAAGATGAACAAGCTATGTTTTTCTCTGCCCTAATTTGGGAACAGGTAAGATAATGTTACTGAAAACCTGAGAGAGAAATGCAATTTCATTACTTTCCAGTATAGAAAAACTCCTGAGAGAAGAAGGGATGGCACTGTATGTCTTGGAGGATCTGACCCTTAATAACATCGGACATCAATTACTTATAATTAGCATGTTTGTCATTTAAATGTAGCACTGAAGGCATTTGCCGTTAGGTTAATAGTAATCTTTTACAAAATTTGCTTAACAAAATTCTATTTATCCTTTTAGATATTGGTAATGTCTCATTTTATGTTCTATACACAACGGATTTTTGTATTTCCCTTCCAAGTATTCATAGCAAAGTTTACTGTAAACAAGCCTTTTCTTTCTTTCACTTAAAGTATATTATTTACCTACTATGTACAGAACGCATTATAAATGGAAGTGGATTGGGATGATAATATTTAGGGCTGCAACAAATGATTATAGCAGATATTCAGGACTCAAGGAGTTTACACTTGTAGGTGGGAAGACAGATGTTTATTCACATACTACTAGGACAACACCAAGGGTGGGCAGAGGGAAGAAGAAGAGGGACAGTAGTGCCAGGCTTCATGGCCTGCATAAGGAACTGGTTTTTGGGAAACGGAAGGACCAACAAAACCCTTGATTGTATGTTTGTTCAGGGTTTGAGGGCATGAAAGTTTAGAGATGAACTCTATCGAGTCTGGGCATCACAGATCTTATTGTATCATTGGGTAACAATTACTTTTCAGTTTCCAATAGATGTTTCCATGTCACACATTCTGTTAGCCCTTCCTGACCTTCCAAATCCAAATAAAGCAAAAGGAGCTAAGTAAGAATAAGAATGGGAAGGAATCACCTAAAATCTTTATCAAGTGTGGTCAGAGTATATCTTTGGCCTAAATATACTCTTGTGGGGCCCATGCTAAGACTATTCATGGTTTCCTTTCCCAGTCCATGTTCTGGAATATAATTAAGGCCCTCTACCAGTTTCTTTCCATCTGCAAGATGCCCCATGTTTGTTTCTTGGCACGGAACCCAGAATTCTCTGCCTAGGCCCACTGCTGTCTTCCTCTAATGATTCAAAGTCATAAATTGTAACACATGAATGAAATGCCTACCATGTGCTTACAGAAGAGATGGCAGTATAATTAAAGGTGGAATTTTTGTGGCATCTTTTAAATCTGATATTTTCCATTTTATCATTAAGCTGCTTTTTGGCTCACTTTCTTCCCTTATCATTTACTATTTAGGTATGCAAATGACATTTTTCTGTTATATTGTACTGGTAAATACTAGGATTTCACATTTTTTTTTTCTAGAAAATGAGCCTCTTAGAGCCCAGAACATTAGGACCTACATTTATAGATTAAGGCTTATTTTCATTTTTAAAAATTTACACTTTAAGTTTTATTTAAGAACAAACAAACCAACAACAAAAAAAACGGGCTTCTTCAGAGTAGTTGCTCCTGGAAGATCCTGAGGGGCCTAATAAGAAGACTGGTGGCCCGTCTGTTGCAATGGCTTTAGATTGAGGATTTTAGCTGGAAATGAATTTAAGATGGTTCTAAGAATGAAACTTTCTACATTTTAGTAAATGTTAACAGTTTGGAGATCTGCAGAGAGACATCTGCCATCCTTTAAATTTTCCCTAGTGACACTACACATTTTATGCTTCAGAAACTAGAAATTGAGGCAAAAAGATCAAACCCAGAGATTCTTTCCAAAAGCCACTAGTGTTTGGGAAAGTTTGGTATTGCCTGTGACACAGCCTGATAAATGTGATATATGATATATGTAACTTCCTCGTTGAGGAGAAAAAACATGTAAATGCATGAGAGTCAATGAGTGTGATGAAAAGAAAACAAATTTTCCAGGAATCAGGAGATAGCAAGGTTTATCCACAATTCCCCACAAACTTTGGTTAATAATGACTTTTTGGCCCCCCCCTTTTTTTTAAGATTGTATTTATTTATTTGACAGAGAGAGAGGGAACACAAGCAGGGGGAGTGGGAGAGGGAGAAGCAGGCTCCCCACTGAGCAGCAGAGCCCGATGCGGGGCTCCATCCCAGGACCCCGGGATCAGGACCTGAGCTGAAGGCAGATGCTTAACGACTGAGCCACCCAGGCGCCCCAACCTTTTGTCCCTTTTCTGTTTGATAGTTTTTTCATCAAAACTGGGGTTTCTTGCTCTTCTTAGTGCCACTGGCTTCTCTTGAGGTTGTCTCAGTATATCTCTGATACAAGCTTCACACTGTGCTGCCTGCACGTTTACACACCTCATCTTGCTTAATCGTCATCCAGCTGAGCGACAGTAGTTCCCCACTTCAGTCATCTCATGCCTAACTCTGGCTCCAGCTTCACTGTGCTGAGCAGTGGTTCCCAAGGGCCATCCTGCAGGTCCGGGTGCACCCGATGCCACGGATGTTCTCCCAGGCTATGGGAAATGGTAATCAGTGGGTCACGTTCTGAAACTTTAACGGAACTGCTGGTATTATATTCAGTTATTCCTTTCTTCCTTTTTTTTTCCACAATAGCCATTTTTTTATGATGTTAATCACCATACAGTACATCATTAGTTTTTGATGTAGTGTTCCATGACTCATTGTTTGCGTATAACCCCCAGTGCTCCACGCAGAACGTGCCCTCTTTAATACCCATCACCAGGCTAACCCATCCCCCACGCCCCTCCCCTCGAGAACCCTCAGTTTGTTTCTCAGAGTCCATCGTCTCTCATGGTTCGTCTCCCCCTCCGATTTCCTCCCCTTCATTCTTCCCCTCCTGCTATCTTCTTCTTCTTCTTCTTCTTTTTTTTTTAACATATAATGTATTATTTGTTTCAGAGGTACAGGTCTGTGATTCAACAGTCTTGCACAATTCACGGGGCTCACCATAGTGCATACCCTCCCCAGTGTCTATCACCCAGCCACCCCATCCCTCCCACCCCCCACCACTCCAGCAACCCTCAGTTTGTTTCCTGAGATTAAGAATTCCTCATATCAGTGAGGTCATATGATACATGTCTTTCTCTGATTAACTTATTTCGCTCAGCATAATACCCTCCAGTTCCATCCACGTTGTTGCAAATGGCAAGATTTCATTCCTTTTGATGGCTGCATAATATTCCATTGTGTATATATACCACATCTTCTTTATCCATTCATCTGTCGATGGACATCTTGGCTCTTTCCACAGTTTGACTATTGTGAACATTGCTGCTCTAAACATCGGGGTGCACGTACCCCTTCAGGTCCCTACGTTTGTATCTTTGTGGTAAATACCCAGTAGTGCAATTGCTGGATCGTAGGGTAGCTCTGTTTTCAACTTTTTGAGGAACCTCCATACTGTTTTCCAGAGTGGCTGCACCAGCTTGCATTCCCATGGACAGTGTAGGAGGGTTCCCCTTTCTCTGCATCCCCGCCAACATCGGTCGTTTCCCGACTTGTTAATTTTAGCCATTCTGACCGGTGTGAGGTGATATCTCATTGAGGTTTTGATTTGGATTTCCCTGATGCTGAGCGATGTTGAGCACTTTTTCATGTGTCTTTTGGCCATTATGGATGTCTTCTTTGGAAAAAATGTCTGTTCATGTCTTCTGCCCATTTCTTGATTGGATCATTTGTTTCCTTTCCTCCTTTTATTAAAAAAAATACGTGTTATCTGGTTGATGAAATCATAGTGATCATAGAAAGCTTTGTTAAGGGTCCTCCTTATCAGAGTAAAACATTTTCAGGTCTTTGTTGACCCTTTTCCTCCCCCACTGTTTTCCCTTGTTTGTACATCTAAAAACCTTGCAACACTTGGATTAAAAAACACTGTCTCAAACAAACCCCCTTGGCAGGTACTCATGCCAATTTTAAGAGCCAAGCTATGAAAATAGGAAAGGGAAGAAGATATTTTGTAGACATTTAATAGATACTTAGCAATTATTTCGAGTTTATATTTGATCTAGTGGCGATGCAGCCTTGTATGGTACAACTTCCCTTTGATTTCCCTCTTCACTGGGTTTTTACCTGTGGATATTTAATATAACTCTTGGCAAGAAATGTTTTTCAGGGAAATATTATTCCTCAAAAAGATATCCCTTCCCTCCTTTGCCTGAAAGCCTGGTTCAGGAATCACTTTGATTTGTCACGTGTTGGTCCTTTTCAGTGCTCATAGTGCTTTGCTTTACTTTTTCCTCAGTGATACGAATGAAGTTGACATCCCACCCAACACCCGAGTTGGCACCAAACGCTACATGCCTCCCGAAGTGTTGGATGAGAGCTTAAATAGAAATCACTTTCAGTCTTACATTATGGCCGACATGTACAGTTTTGGACTCATCCTCTGGGAGGTTGCTAGGAGATGTGTATCGGGAGGTAAGTAACAGTGATACCGTTGGATCTACTACAGGTCCTTGTTTTCTGCTCAGAAATCAGAGTTATCATATTGTCCCCCAAATCAGATTTTCTTTTATTTTCCACCTTATTTCTGCTGGTGCAGTCACCATCCTCCCAGGAAATGATATTTAACATCTTAGAATTCTGTTTGACCTCCTCCTTCCAGCTTCTTCTCACCAACCTGCTCCAAGGCCCCATTCCCTGTGGTTTCCAACTCCACAGATTAAGGTAGAGACAGGGATGTGGGGTGAGACACCCATTCTTTACCCCTTCCCCCACTTGACTTTCTATATAGTTCTTCGAAAAGCAATTTGAAAACATCATATTTTTTATCAGAAGTTTTTATCAAAAGGAAATTAAAGCATAAGAATGTTCCTACTGGTCATGATAATTTTTCTGCAAACAAGGATTCCCTAGTAAGACGATGTCAGAAGGCATTTTTAAATATTCAGAGGCATTATTATTGCTTGTTGTATTTAGTTTACCGTTGCGTCATCTGTCTTCAAATAGATTCCAACACTTTTTAGGTGAGAAGCTGAATCGTAGGCTCTTTGTGAAGTGACAAGTATCGTGTTTATGGTTATACTCCTGGCCGTGCTTGGTTAGAAACCACGCTGCTGCTGCTGACCAGGGCCAGTTTGAGCTCACTTTTGTGAGACCTTGAGCTTGCCCGAGGTTCTGAAAGTCCAGCGAACACTTAACTGGTACTGGGATTCGTTCTTGGACCTGCCATTTATTAACTGTGAACCTCTGACAAGTTACTCAGCTTTGTTCCGGTCTTTTATCTTAAGAAGGAAGTGAATTAAAGAGAATTAAAACTGCCTGGTACATAAGTAGCATTCAGTATATCTTAGCTCTTACTTAATATTTTCCTTTTGGTTGGTAGAGGCTTAACTTATATTTAGATTCACACATAAATGCAGAGGAGAGACAGTTAATCAACAGGCATTTATACTTTGGGAGACAGATCGTGATGCAGTGACACCATGCCTTCTAATCACTCGGGGAGCTCTGAGTCTCTTCTGAGCTTAATTTAAAATAGAACACATTTCCTCTCAAGTGAGAGACCTCCAAAAGGAAAGTTAACATGGGAAATGTTTCCTAACCAGATAGTGAATAAATCTCCCGTCATCTATGAAGAAGGAAAGAGCTAAGCAAAATATAAGTTAACTAATTGTCTATGCCTTGCTTCATGTTTTATAAAGAGTAGATGAGCCTATTTCTGGATAACATACTTACACTCAGGATTGGTTTATAGAAGTTGAGGGAGTAGTAGAGTACAAGATTACTTTCTAATTATGTTTTCCTGAACATTTAAAGCAAGTAGGGCCACAAGAAACCTATATTTAGAAGCCTCTTGGTCAGAATACAGAAGAAACAATCCTTCGCTTAAAAACAAGCCAGCCTTATAAAAAACAGCAGGATTTTAATTGCTTTACTAGGTCTGTCTTTGCCTGTGGAGATTTGAGAGGTACTAAGGTGTTGCCTCATCTCTTTATGAGATTGGTCTGTGTTTACCAGAGATGTTAGATTCTCAGCTCTGCCCCATATCAACTGTATGGCCTTGGACAAGTTACTGAATCGCTCAACGCCAAGTTTTCTCATCTGGATAATATGGATAATAATTCTATCTCATAAACGTGTTTCTAAGAATTTAGCAAGATATATTCTACAGCATTCTTGCCGGTATATAGTATATACCATACTTGGTATAGTATGTACCATAGTGAATACCATACTTGGTATAGTATATGTACCGTAGTGTATACCATACTTGGTGTAGTATATGTACCATAGTGTATACCATACTTGGTATAGTATATGTACCATAGTGTATACCATACTTGGTATAGTATATGTACCATAGTGTATACCATACTTGGTATAGTATATGTACCATAGTGTATACCATACTTGGTATAGTATGTACCGTAGTGTATACCATACTTGGTATAGTATATGTACTATAGTGTATACCATACTTGGTATAGTACTGTACCATAGTGTATACCATACTTGCCTGGTATATAGTAGGCTCCTAGCAAGCAAGTTTGTCTTCTCTTTCCAGAAAGGCGAAACACACAAAATTCTGTTCTCCAACACTTCCCTTTATGAAGATGTTGGAAGGTTTGGGTGAAGTAGAGTCTGGATGTAGGTCTTCTAAACTTTGGAAGAAAAAGAGAATTTTTGAGGCTTCAGACACAATTAAATGGCAGCCAGTATGGAAGTTTTGATAGCTTGCTTGCATAATAAGGAGAAAGAAGTAAGGCCTATAGTCATAACTTTATGTGGTTGGCTCTGTGTCTATTGTAGTATAAGCGCCTGCCCACCGTGGCGTATCATTCCAGCCAGGTAATGGCACCAAAGTTAGACACTGAGGAAAATATGAGAGGAGTCAGATAGACATGGTCTTTGAACCATTGTCTTGATAATTAGAAAGGGAGGAAGAACTCAAATGAAGTGAGCATCCCCCCTGCGTTAGGCCCTGTGCTTTTAGTATTTCCTATAGAATTGAAACGCAATGGAAGGAACTATTCACATAGATACATATAATTATGCTGTGTGGGCTCGGTGAGGGACAGAATAAATGGTGAGTGGGAATGGTCTGAGGAAACTTTTGAACCTTCTGGTCCTTTATATGTGGGTTTGAGTTTGCAAGAAAGGGCACAATACAGACTCCAGATTTTTGTGTGAGTAAACCCCAGCAAATTTAATGATGCGTTGGATAAAATCCACCAACTTGGTAGGATCGTCTTGTTCAGATACAAAGCAATGACATTTCTATAATAGATGATTTTAGGAAAGGGAGGAAAGGTGCTCCAGATAGATTGCTCACTCAAGAGTGGCATCCTTTAAGGACAGAGGCTGCTTATAATTATTGTGAGGAGTTAATCAGATAGTGTTGAAAAGAAGATAGAAGTAGCCTACTTTTCTAAAGGACAAAAGGAATAAGGTAGAAAGTAGATATTAGGAAATGAGATGGAATTTGTCATGATAAGGGCCATTTTCCGAAGATGACATAGACTTATATTTCTTAACCCTTCTTTCAATAGTACCAATTTTTTTCTGATAATGTATTTTTTTGTAGAAAGTTTTGTGAAATACAGAAGATTTAAAGAAAAAAACAAAATCAGACAGTTCTTGCACCTAAAAAAGTCATGGTTAATATTTTTAGGTGTGTATAATTTTTAAAAATTTAAATGTGGAAAAATGCATTCTTATGATTAAGCAGAAAGAAAATGTAAATCTCACATTTTGTTCAAGTAGGATACACTGCCAAATTTATGAGATTCATAATCTCATATTGCAGTAATAGAAACAGTCACATATTATGCGGTATGAGTTTGGGATGTGTCTGCCAAATTTGCGTTGAGATTTAATGTAGACTTTTTAAAATTTGGCATACAAGACCCTTTATAAAATTGGAAATAAATTTGAGGTGCTTGTTTTACTTAGCTTTGGGAAATTAGAAAAAAAAAAGTCTTGAAACCCTGTAATAATATGTTTCATTAGGTTTTCTATTTATGTTTTTAATTCGATTAGGTGGCATTTGGGCACATTTTTTTTTTCAAGACTTATTTTGCAGTTTTTTTAGCCTGAACTTGGCTTGAGTACTTGATAGAACTTAGCTTTGAGAACAGTTTGTATGTTAGACTTTTATTTCCACCTCCCATAAGATATTAATAGTAATAATAATTTAAAAACAACCCATATTTTTAGGTATAGTGGAAGAATACCAGCTTCCGTATCATGATCTAGTGCCCAGTGACCCTTCTTACGAGGACATGCGAGAGATTGTTTGCATCAAAAAGCTCCGTCCCTCATTCCCCAACCGGTGGAGTAGTGACGAGGTAAGGCTTGAGGTAACCATGTGGCTATGACCAATTTCTAAACAGACTTTACTCTTTTTGCCCAAATCCCGGATACTCGTTACAGGAATCCTCCTTCTTTGTTTTGATGATGCTGGTGGTGGTGCTTCGCCACAGTCATTGATATGGAGCGAAGTGTCGTGTGTTAAATTATCTGTTTCTTTTTGCCACTTTGAGTTTGCTACTTCTAAAGTATATTGGGTGGGTTAGCCTGTACAATAGGTAACACTACTCCATTTATTTGTGATGTCCTGACATTTGCATAAAGGATGTTCTTTCTCTGTGCGTGTCTTTAAAGCACCTTGAATTTTCTCCACGACAGACCAGCGTTCACCATTCTCTCATCTTGTTGAGAGAAAAGAGAGGCATCTGCAGAATCTAGTTTTCTTACACAGAAGGGATACGAGCCTGTAGTTGAGCTGCCTGACTGCGCCGTGGATCTTTGTTCATAGGGATGATGTGATGCGCTTTGAAGAAATCCATATTCAGCCTGGCTCTCGGGAGGCAGTGATGAAACCTAAACAGGGCCGAAAAAGGGCTGTTCAGAAGGAGGAGATGAGTTGGGGGGGGCCTTGCCTTTCCTGTCTCCTGTTGTCCTCCACATCCTGCCCATCCATCCTCCAAGCTTGCAAACTCACCAACTCCCGGAGCCCTCTGGCAGGTGGGGACATTCAGAGATGAGTTTGAAGCATCCCCGGGATAAAACACAACCCCCCCAAAACCCACCTCATCAAACATATACCAAAGCCAATGCAAACACATGGAAAGAGCACTGTTGATAAGCTAGTTCTTTAATGTTGAATGCGTTTAAAAACAACCTTTGGTTCATTGGTTTTGTGTCTCGTTACTGAAATGCTAAATAATGCATATGTTTTCCAGGGAGCTATGCGGAAAACTTTATGAGATGCTGGAGTTACATTATTTTGAGGGTGGTTATGGGCATTGGTATTACTCAGAATCCCTTCACTGAGGATTTCTAATGAAGTGAAATTGTGCTTTTCCACAGGAAGACCAATAATTGATGTAGCACAGGAGAACACAGGAGAAAATTTTAGCGAGGCTGTGCACAGGTCATTAATCTTGTTAAATGGTACAGTGCAATGCTATTATTGTAGCAGACGGATGTGATTTAGGAATGACCATGTTTGTTTGAATAGTATGGACTTAGATGAAAGATTTAAGCTTATCAAGTGTTATAAACAATGTAGGAGTGTGGAGTGGAATACAGACTCCCTGGGTATTTTTGTATTTGGTTAAGACTGACTTCAAAGACACTCTTTTACAATTGGCAAAACCACCTGCTCGCTGCTGTCATAGGGAAGACACGAAAATCTGTTTTAGTCGTTTAGAATTTGCATGACAAAAGAATTTTTATGGCGTTTTGTCTACATGGTTTGAGGAGTATCTTTGAAAAATATATCCGAACTTCGGAAGCCGTACACTAAAGGCCACATATCGAATGGCAACCTTGTAGATAATACATTTTTCTAGTGTTACCCCTGTCTTCCTTTCCCTCCCTACAGTGTCTAAGGCAGATGGGAAAACTCATGATGGAATGCTGGGCTCACAATCCTGCGTCAAGACTGACAGCCCTGCGTGTTAAGAAAACACTAGCCAAAATGTCAGAGTCCCAGGACATTAAACTCTGATGTGAGGGGAAGAAATAAGCATCTCTGGAGAAAGCCAGTAGCTATTCTTCTGTTTGTGGGCAGAGCAAAAGATGTTCCAGAAGCATCCACAGTATGAGCCTTGAACATCATCCTGCTTCCCAGTGGGTTCAGCCTCACCTCTCAGGGAGCAGCCTGGACAAAGAGAAGTTCCCAGAAACATGTTCTCATCATGTCTGTTTGTAGGAGGGAGAAACCGCTTGGGTAACTGTTCAAGATATATGATGCATGTTGCTTTCTAAGAAAGCCCTGTATTTTGGGATTGCCTTTTTTTCTTTTTCCAAAAGATGCTTTAATTTTGCCAAAATAGAACAAATAATGTAGATGTTTTAAGGTTTATACTGTTACAGATTAAATAACAACAACGAAAGTTCTTCCCGGAAATTCTGCTGGAAGGTAAATTTTAAAATATCTTTTTCCATTAGTGAAATTTTGTTGCCCTCTGCACACCAAAAGACAGTCTGTGGAGTTGGAGAACATAGAATGGAACTCATCTGAAAATCTCCCCGCTTCTGCCTCCTCAGACCACTTTGGCCAGCCCTGCCTTTAGGGGCCGCCGCAGCAATGTGAATGCACCTGGGCACAAATACCACCTGTCTGGGGCCAAGTTTTGGGATTCCTGCGGGTGCCCTTTTGTAGCTTCAGACGATATGGAACAAATGAAGGTTTTCTGTGACTCCATTAGAAGTAGTAAGTGTCGATGTCATTGTTCAGAACCACTTTGTGTTTCTGATTCTTTTAAGGCATTTCTGTCATGGTAAAATCCTTTCCTTTTCATTAAACACAAACAAAGGTTTTTTGTTTTTTTTTTTTATGTGCAGAGAATTGACCCATGCCTGGTTTTGATCTCTCAAATGAAAGGATCAACATGAAATAAAATTGCCATCAGTTGTGTTGAAAACAGGGCTCTTCAAAATAGAGATAATCTGCGCCTGTGTTGTAAGAAAAGTTGTGTCAGTCGGATAGAGGAGGAGGGTGGGGGTGCAAAGGGTCTGTTTCTTACCTGTGCAGAAGAGCCCGTCTCCGAGGCACAAGGGAGAAGGACGCATACCTTATTTTGTATAGATAAAGACGGTTTCTTTCTGTAATTGTCTCTTTTGTGTCTGAGTGAAGGGAAGGAGAGGAAAGTATGTCAGGTTAATTTAACTAATTTTAATTTAAAAATAGAAATAGAACCTCCAGATGGGACAGCAGAAAGAGCTAGTGGACGCCACAGAATATTGTAGCAGCTGTGACTTATTATTCTAAAATAGATCTAGATCGAGCATGGACACCTTACATGATAAGTTCACATCTTAGAGGAGTGCTGACTCAGTTTACTTTATTCCCGTGATGCGCAGTTCACTTTTTAATTTATTTATATATTTTTTTCTTCTCTGTGGCACTTGTGCAAAACATCGCCTCACCTACTCAATTCTGTGAGGTTTTAAACTTCTGAGGAACGTGAGTCAAATCATTGACAGGGCCAATATTCCTTAGCAACAGGAACATAAAGCTCAGAATTGTGTGCACCCCTCTCAACTGTGTTCATTTAATTTCTTTACTTTTCTTTGGTTTTCTTTTGTTTCCTCGAAAATTGTGCAGTGTTCAGTAAAGAATTGGGAAGTACCTCTCCTTGGTCCTTTTAAAAACGACATTCCTTCCAGAATACTCCAGGGGGCGCTGTTTTATAACACATTTTCACCACTTGGTGCCTGAAGGATGGAGGGTTTTTGAAAAAATGACAGCTGCAAGAAAAATGAAAAAAATATTCTCCTCACTTCTGAAGGAGGCTTGCAGCTGGTG
Source organism: Callorhinus ursinus (assembly GCF_003265705.2). Classification (NCBI taxonomy): domain Eukaryota; kingdom Metazoa; phylum Chordata; class Mammalia; order Carnivora; family Otariidae; genus Callorhinus; species Callorhinus ursinus. The sequence continues at coordinate 77,921,625 of NW_027397066.1, forward strand.
ACTTGTTCATCCTGAAAGCCTCTCAGAGCACAGAGTGGTTGTGAACCCTGCGTAAGTTTGGGAGAACAGAAGGAGAACTGGTGTTCTCCACTCTTAAGCATTCACTTCCCAGTGCTTCATACTTGCATTTTGTTTATAACAAAGATTTTCTTAACCCTTGAAAAGGAACAAAATTTCTGTGTTTCAAAGATCACAGTTGTTTCTAAATATAATTGTAATCAGAATGCTGCTTGTAGTGATATTAAAATCACCTGAATAGCAATGTAAACAAATGTTCCTTTCCCTTGTGTCAAATTGTATTCTTTGTTATAGCCTAGAAGGAATATGTACCTAGAACTACGTGTGATAATCATCTGAGCCGTGGAGAGAAGCTTCAGTGCCTCTAATTTGATAATCTACAAACAAATGAGTAAACACGGATGCCCGTTAAGTGGGGACACGTTTGTGTTTCTTGGTTTTCCCTCAATTTAAATGAGGTTGGGTTTGCTTACCTCTTAGATAAAAATTTGTGTTCTTTTTGGCAAATTTTTATACATGGATAACTTCAAATCAAAATATTTTGTGGGGAGGCAATGATTTGAAAGTAAACTAGATTTTTAGTGAGGTGTTGGTTCCAATGAAGGATGGGAAGAAATTAAAACATCCAAATTTCTTCTGTATTATTCGTTTAGTTGTTTTGGAAAAATCTAGAGCTTACTTTCTAATTCTCAACCTGATTTACTCACTATGAACATTTAAAAATTATTCTTGAGATATTTAAAAAGATCCATTTAGTTATTAGAGTCTTTCAATGAGATAGGAATTTATTTATGAGTAGAGTTTTCTTTGTGTCTTACCAAAATCTGCCTTACTTAGGGAATACTAAATTGTTCTTAAAGAGACTACCTACTCACTTCCAAATAATCCTGTTTGGTTTTTAAATTTTTAGTAGCTCAGAAGTGAATTTTATTTTATTTTATTTTTTTGTTTTGTCTTTCAATAGAATAAGGGGGAACCTGGAAATTAATATAGTTGATTGCCTCCTTTCAGGACTCTTTCAGAGACTAAGATTTTTCTCCTAATCACTCCCTCCCCTTCAGGGGGAATCTTAAAATATTAGTTGTTAGCTAATATAAGTTTGGTATGCTAAGATGTTCAGGTTTAGAGTTTATGTATGTGTGTATATATTACATAAATATATATGTATATATAAATATTATGCTCAGTTTGGAGTCTGGCACAACTCCATTATGTGGATTAGAGAGTAAAATATTATGGATGATAAAGTACTAAATGAAACATAATATTTATTTATGAAAGCGTGTAGTTGGTTAAGTCACAAGGGACAGTGCTATGAACATTGTGTAGGAGGAGACAGGCCTTTGACTGCCGGAAAGCACCACTCCCAAGTCACTCGTGATCATTCTTTTTATTCTTTAAACATAAAGCTTCTTAGAAAACATGCCACGATTTTATGTACAGGGAATCCTTTGACACATTTCAATCGTTGTAGAGTCAGGTATAGGAAATACTGAATAATGACAGAATTTCATGTTCCTAAGAGTCATGCATACTCATTAGAAGTTACGGTGGTTTACGTTGTTGGTTCTTCTTTGTGAGCAGAAGGGCACTGAAAGAAGCCGAATTTTTAAAACTTGAATAGTTCTGTAGTTATATCTCCTTAGAAAACCCAGTCACACAGCAGTGGGAATGAAAGACGTGGCATCAGAAGTGATTTAATTTAGCAATTATGATTCTTCTTGTTAAACAAAACAAAACACAATGCCATATTTTTGGGAGAAAAGTTGGCAATATATAATGGGTTTTGTTGTCTGTTTCAAAAGAAGATTCATTTGTGTTCTTTTCGGGAACCAGTGCCTTATTGAATTTGTATATACTGTAATTATTCAGGACTAGGGAACAAACAATTGTATTTGTTACAAATTGTATATGGCTTTGTTTTAACATTCCCCGAAATAAAATGGTTTCTTTCTCCCCTTGGAAAGAACATGTCTGTTATCGTATAGTTGTGCCTTTTTTCTGGCTTTGAAAATATCACATTTGGAACAGGCAGGAAGGCAGCCATGAAAGAGAGTGATGCAGGTAAGTTTGTATGTTTGGGGCGGGAGAGCAGGAGAAATGGTCTGATGGCTTCTATTTTCTCTGTAATTAGGAGGCACAGTCGTCTGTTGAGGGTGAGAGGAAAGGTAGGGAAGTCAGTGGTCTGGGAGAAGTGAGGCAGTTTAAAATTGCACTGTGCAAAATTATAGCCCAGATGGTTATGGGCAGCCCCGAGGGCCCAGTTCGCTGATGAGACCGAGTGTGTGGCTTAGTAGCCCAGAGTATGGCCTGTGGATTGCGAGGCACCCTGTGTGGAGCCTCTCTCATCCCCTCAGTTGTGCGACAGTAGGCCTGTGTTCACTTCTCAAAGACCCCATTTCTGTTCCTTGAAGAGGTGGATAATATTAGCATCTGGTGCATGGAGCGCTTCTGAAGATGAAATAATCCACGTGTCGCGCATGAAGTCAGCTCTTGGCCGCTACTGAAGATTAGCTCTCAGTACAAAGTCATAGGGCCACCTTTCTGTGTAGTTTCTGTCAGCTCCCAAAATGTAGGCTTGGAGACCACAACAGATGGATTCATTCAGGGTTGAGGGTTTTCGGACATGTGCAACAATGGATCATGCAGAATGTGGCCTACCGACATCCGGGAGATGGCTGAAGTGGCCCAGAGTCGGGAAGGGATTAAAGTGGAGGCACTTTAAGCTGGTGGGTTGAGGGAGACTAGGTCCCAGCACAGAGAACCCCGCTGGGGTTGAGGTGGCCTGCCTATTAGCAGCGACAGAGAAAGGGACTGTGGCCCGCATCATGCTTCAGGGGGGTGGGCAACAAGGCTAAGGACAGGCGGGAGGGTGTGATCTCAGGAGTGGAGGATTTCGTTAGTGGACAAGATTATTGGTAACAAAAGAGGAACCTAAAAGTCAGGCCTTTGGATCGGTCTTTGTGGATCCTGGAGCTCCCAAGGATGGTAGGCAGTCTAAGAAAAGGAACATGGCGAGGCCAAGCTCTCCACAGCTCTCCAACCACTCTCTGGTTACAAGGGCCACAGGAGAATGGGGGGGGGGTGCAGTCTGTGAGGGCAGAGAGTAGAGACTGGGGCCGGTTGGGCCTGATGGGCCGAAATGCACAGCAGAGGGTTCCACGCAAGGGCAGTGGTCTGGAAGCAACAGAACAGTAGGAGAAAGACCCCAACTTTCCTCCCAACTAGGACGTATGTGGGGTATGGAGGACTGAGGCCATTGCTGTTGCCCTGGGAACAGTGTCCCCTTGGGCAAGAGAAAGCCCTCTGCAAAGGGAGAGGGAAAGTATTAGGGGATTTTTTCCTGGAGTGTGAATCTTGGAAGGCAGCATAGAAAGTTAAGTTTTCAGGAGATCTGTTGGAGCCTGGATCAGGAGAGAGGAAACCCAGACTTGTCTGGGCACGGAGAGTATGTAGGAAGGCTTGCATCGGAGTTCCTGGGGACTCGGGAGTTTTCATGTGATTGGCTGTGTTTAGCCAGTTGTGCTTACGCCAAGAGAATTCATCCCAGCGCTGGGATTCAGATCAACTTGGCTCACGTTCCATGGTTTGCACTTTCTCACTTCTGTGGAAGTACATAGTCTGAGCACCATTTTCTCCCCTGTAAATAGGATAAAAATACCCATCTCAAAGGGCTCTTCGGAGGAACAAATGAGATGAATATGTGAAGTACGGGAAGGCCCCGCTCCAAGCACATAGCAGGTGCTCATCAGTATCGCTTTTCCTTACTGATATTAGCTCACGGGATATAAAGCTAGGGACAGTGAAAAGAAGTCACAGGTTGCTGTGGGCTCACCTCTTCCACCCCCTCGCGGCCCCCTTCTGTATGCTCTGGGCGTTCATAGGACTTAAAGGCAGACGGATAGTGAATCCCAGCTGGGGAGAACAGAGTCTTCTCTTGGCATTGGTCATTTTCTAAGTTATTTTTTCTGGTTACAATGGCGACATACAGATGACCCCACTCTCAGAAGGTCCTGTACCAAGTTGAACATGTCTGTGTGCTGGCATTTGCTACAGCTCTGGGCTCACCTTTCATTTCCTACCTAGTAGTGCAGTTGTTTGCAAATGTCATTTAAAGTCCGATCTCTTAGGGTAGGGCTTCATATTCCTTTTATCCGCAAGCTCCCCAGGGCCTTCTGATGCCACTCTTCTTTTTTTTTTTTTTAAAAGATTTTATTTATTTGAGAGAGCGAGCGAGCACAAGCAGAGTGAGCGGCAGGCAGAGGGAGAAGCAGGCTCCCCACTGAGCAGGGAGCCCGATGCGGGACTCGATCCCGGGACCCCGGGATCATGACCTGAGCTGAAGGCAGACGCTTAACCGTCTGAGCCACCCAGGCGCCCCTTGATGCCACTCTTCTAAGACTCTGGGTCTCCCCATTAACTGCCCATCACTATCACCTGGGGGCATTAAACGCTCTTAACAACCACACCACACCCTGGATCTATAAAATCAGGATCTCTGAGATTGGGAGTCAGGCACTAATAGTTTCTAAAGCTCCTCAGCTGATTCCAGTGTACAGAGAGACTTGAGAGGTACCAATCCTAGAACCTCATCCGGTCCCCAAGGGAGGTTGTGATTACCATCCCTGCAGGATCTAAGAGCTTTTCTGTGCTGCTGAAGAGACACAGGGTGACTCTTCACACAGAAGGAGCATTTTGTTATGAAGAAAAAAGGAGGGGTTCCCTGGGTTGTTCGGTTGGTTAAGTGTCTCTCTTTTTTTTTTTTTTTTTTAAGATTTTGTTTATCTGTCCGGCGCCTGGGTGGCTCAGTTGGTTAAGCGACTGCTTTTGGCTCAGGTCATGATCCTGGAGTCTCAGGATCGAGTCCCACATCAGGCTCCCTGCTCAGCGGGGAGTCTGCTTCTCCCTCTGACCCTTCCCCCTCTCATGTGCGCTCTCTCTCTCTCAAATAAATAAAAAAAATCTTTAAAAAAAATCCTCAACTTCCTTAAAAAAAAAAAAGATTTTGTTTATTTGACAAAGAGAGAGAGAGCATGCGCACCCCCAAGCAGGGGGAGAGGCAGAGGGAAAGGGAGAAGGAGGCTCCCTGCTGAGCAAGAAGCCTGATGCGGGACTCGATCCCAGGACCCCGGGATCATGACCTGAGCCGAAGGCAGACGCTTACCCAACTGAGGCACCCAGGCGCCCCAGTGCCCAACTCTTGATCTCAGGTCTTGATCTCAAGGTTGTGAGTTCAAGCCCCGCATTGAGCTCCACACTGGGCATGGAGCCTACTTAAAAAAAAAAGGTAAGAAGAAACAAAGGAGGTAGCACTCTCTGTTGCTTATAAATATAATTTATTACCTGTTTAAAAATTCTTTCTTACATTTTGTACATGTTGGCTGACAGAAGAAATGCAGGCAATTTACAAACCAAGGGACTGCAGGAAAAAGTGGGGAGAGGCAGCAGGGAGAGAGAAGAGCCACACCCAGAGCAGGCATCCCTCACCTCCACCACACAGCGGCATGGCGGATGGGATGCCCAGAGAGCACTCCTCCACCAGGGATTTTCTAGAAAAGGAATTGCATAGAAGATACAGCAAGAGGGAACTCCACAACAACAAAAGAAGTGTTCTGTATCTAAAAAGCCAAAGTTGTGTTGTCGTGTTTCCAAAAGAAAAATGACAAAGCACAAAATCTCAATCTGACATTTCTGCAGTTGAACTTGTTCCAAAGGGAACAGCAGGTGGATGACACAGGCTCTTCGCCACAGACTGCCGGGGGTTTTTCTCTGACAAACACTGCTTGTCTTCTTTAGAAAGAGCAAAGAGGAAGGTCACCAACTTGCTATAGCTCAACATTCAACTCAGTGAACACATCCAACACTGACCTCCAACACACACACAGTGATGACACTCCCTGCAATTGGGCTAAATGCATTCTTGTCTGAAGGGCGAGGGCTTCTCTACCAATAGCAGGTCTAGGAAAGAGTGAAGAGGAGAACCCAAATCACTCACTGAACTTGTTCTGATTGCTGTCCTCTCTATTCCCCAAGGCCAGGAGGGGTATGCACTTGAACTCCCACCCCTACGATTACAGGCGTCACATGAGACTCTTAAGAATATAGAAAGGCAAAGAAAGGCATTTTCCACTGGCTGTCGATTTCTCGCTCTTCCAAGCTGTTCTAAGACAGGTTTGTTTTAACATGTAGAAGACAGCTTAGGTTGTGATTCCTGGATGTTGCCTCACCATAGTGCCAAGGTTCAGAGGTCAAGGGCTCATCTACTCCTAGGCCACCGCTCAGCAACACCTGCCTACAATTCACATTCTGAACTCCAAAAGTGACGGTTATTCCCCCCTGGGTCAGTGCCATCAGGTTCAACAGCAGCTCTGATGGTGCCAATTCCAACAGATCTTTGGAATTGAAGGATGACACATAGAACTTGAGAATATTTATAAGGGACCCTGAAGTCTGATGACCGTCAGCAATTTACCATTTTGCTGAGGCACAAATCTGAAATGGCAAGTGAAGAGGCTGGTAGGCAGCAAACACTTTGGCTGGTGGGCAAGCTGCCTGTATCTTGGGGCAGCTTCCTTGTTTTCTTCTCAACAACGGGTGGGCCCTAACTCTTGTGATGTTCTGCAGAGATTCCCAACTTGGGATTCCAGAAGAGCTCTTCAATACCAAGAGTCTTAAGTATATAGCCAGCTGGGAAAACGGCATCTTAGAGTTGTGTGGTTTTGTGTACAAGTATGTGTGTAGAGTTCCTATTGGTTTGTCCCGGTGATGCCTCCCTCAACCTTTCTAAGATAGGTCTAGGGGCATATATTACATTTGGTTGAGTTGAGACCATTACTATCCCACCACAAATCAATACAGAGAGGGGACAAGCCTACCGGAAAAGCTGGGAGCCATGAACTCTTTTGAAGACCGTTTTGTTGTTGTTGTTGTTGTTGTTGTTGTTGTTTTAAAGTAGGATTCCTGACAGTGGGGGCAACCCCAGGGCCAATAAGTCTGACGGATCAGGGAGTATATTGTCAGACCTAGTTTGTAGAGAAAACCTACCTAGTGACCTACAATGCCATCTCCCTGCTTTTCAAAAATAGCAGGTTTCAGGCATGAATTTTGGAAACTTAGGACTCCATTTGGCTAACTTGACCTGTATGGACACAGCTTTAACTTAACATTGGTTGCAATGCATTTATTTCCCTTATGCCTTATTCCATTAAAAAAAAAAATCATTACGGATACAAGGGAAATCTCTCAGAAGTGATTATTACAGCCAGAGATTATACAAATAGATTTCTTAACGTAGAGAAACAGCACTTCATTGCACAGAGACGAAGTTCTAAGGACTTTAGTCAACATTAGCTCGGTAAGGTTAAAAAAAACCCCACAAAAACAAAAAAACCCAAAGTGTAATAGTTGGTCCTATGAGGCACTCGGAAGGTAAAAAAATGTTTTATTACCTTGAGATAATCAATAATAAAAATATTTTTCCTTATCGGATCTATAAAATCTAATGCTCATTGACCACTATCATCTTTACAAATAATTGGCTTTAAGCAACAACATTCTGATTCACAAAAGCTCCTCTATTCTCAAAGAAGATGGATAAAACCCAGTTTCATTTCAGCTGTTTCCATGGTCATCTTTCCCTCATTGGCCTTGGATTGGTACTGAGGTCTCCATGTGAAACAGATAACTTGTCCAGAGCAACTGCTCAGCAAAAGCTAAAGCTCACATTCAACTTGAAGACTGAAAATTCAACATGTAAACTTCTTCTACTTTCTTTACACTCTCTTGCGGGTCTTCATATAGTTTTTATTTGCTTGGCCCCATGGGGGCAGACCTTATACTGGCAAAGGCTTGTGAATTCGGGGAAGTTAGTGATCACCTTCCGGGCCCCCTTCCTCACACGCTGACGACAGAAGCAGACCAAAGGCATAGCCACTGTGGTCCTGACAGTGATAGACATGGGGAGACATAAGATGAGAGCCTCATTTGCTCCTCTCCAGAAGCAGAAAGCCTTGATTCCACTGTTTGAATGCTTACTTTGAAGATACCTAACTTGTAGGAGAACTATCTTTTAAAAAAAATTACAGAATGTCTAATTTCCAGAGTGTCCTAAACTCAGACTCCATGACTTCTTCCTAAAGAATGGCTCTACTGGTTGGGAGTTGAGAGAGTAAAATACCTGAAATAATTGTACATATGAAAATGGAGAATGGTTTATCCAGTTTCATTTGCTACCTCACCCAAAATCTTGCCCTGCCTTCCTGGAAGAGCTTGTATTACTCATGTGAGGATGGGGATTTTTCCTTCTAGGGGACGTGAGTGTCCACGTTGGTGTCCACACAGTTTGTGAAAAGGCTGTTAGCTGTTACATGTCTGTCATTACCATGTGTCCAGTTAGCAATTCTGAATCCAATTTCTATTCCTTCCAGATCACTCTAAGGAAAGCTGAATGAATGTGGTGAGAAGAAGACGAAAATACAATGAAATCTCGGCCTTTAGACGGCCAAACTCAGAAGAAAGGAAGCTTATTTCTAGTTCTGCATTAGTAATCACAATTGTTGCTTCCCTAGACACAGTTCTCTCATTTGCATATATAAAACATTTTGAAGTGGATGCTGCTTACGTTTCCAAAAATAAGTATTAGAGAACTAAAAGTAAGGAGATTTAAAACATAAAAGGCCCAGTCAAAAATGTCAATGTCCAAAATGACAACTCTTCAGAAACCGTTTTATACAGATATTTATGTATTTCTATCATTTCTATTACCAAAAACCAACTTGAGACCTATTGTGGGAGAAGGAGTTGATGACATACTAACCTCGATGTAATTTTGGTGTGGGTAATTTAAGTAAAAGAGTGTTACAATAAGAAAACTATATATTTGAAGTGAAAATTTACCCACAGCTATCTGTCATAAAGGTTCTGTTGACTTTAGCTCTTAATTCCCTTTGCCAAACAACTTTTAGTGAATTTTTGTTAAACTCAGGGTAGATTGTGTTGTGCACCACTAGATGGCACCATGCACAAATGATAGGTGGGTTCCCCCCCCCCCCCCCCCCCCCCCCCCCGCCCCCATCCAAAGGAAGTAAGCGCGTCCTTCCCCATAAGCTATGTAGAAGCCCTAGGAATCAGAGGCGGAACATGTCACATAGAATGATGAAGTGGCTCTCTATGAAATGAGCTGTTGAGTCTGGACCTTCTAAGTTTGAGAGCAATCTAACAGCTATTATTTTACTCCAAAGGAGAAGGAAATCAGAATTCGTAGTGAAAATTATTTGACATAAGTGGTGTGTTGTACGTAAGGGAGTTGCCATTCACTCGATGGGGAACATAACAGGTTCTATGACAGATGAGTACCTCACTTAGATGGAATCAACCACTCTTCCCTTTTCACGAGGCATGGAAGTTCCTTTGAGCATCCTTCAGATGTCTAATTCTTGATTTCCATAGATGACAGCTCCCAAACCAGGAAGGACGAGAAATCTTGAGAAGTTATTTCAAATGGAAGTAATGGACCATAGCTCTCTTTCTTCCTCTTCCTTTTAAAAAAATATCTATTTAAAAATCTTTTTATGTAGAATACAGTGTTATTATCTTTTGGTCAAATATGCATTGGTACACACCTTATCCACTGAACTTGTTTATTACTACAAACTCTTCCTTTCACATTAGCATAACATAGATTTATGTATGGTGCAGGGGGTGGCCTGAGAGAGATAGGTTCTAGAATATATGCCTAAAACAGAAGATAAGAAACAAAAGGAGTGAGAGAAGAGGCTCTATACCAGAGAATCAGTAGTTCCTCAGTGAGGAGGATGGAGGAGTCCTGGGAATATCAAGAAGTCACCAAAATAGAAGAGGAACTACATGTGTAAAGAAGGAGGGAAATATATAGAATGATTTCTCATTCAACTCCAGTCAGCAACCCGTACACCTCCAGCGCAAAAGTCAACCACGGCCATGTTTCAAAGGCTCTGATTCATCCACGTGGGTGCTTGTTGTTCAATCGTTGTTTGGCTACTGGCTGCTGACCTTTGATCTCCCACCTGCTGAATGAATTGAGTCCCTGGGTTAAAACAAAGAGCCTATGACAGTTCTAAGGGAATACCATAGTCTACACAAAGTCATCTTTGGACTACTTCTCAGTTAATTTTTTTTAATTTAAAAAAGTCTGATTAAGACAATAATAGAACATAATTTGCAATCGGTCAGGAAGGCAAGTGGCCCCAAGAGAGGAAAGAAAATGATAATAAAGGGATGCTGTCTCTTGGCAAGCAGCCCAGAGACAAGGCTTAAAAGCGTGACAAATAGGCTACAGGTTAGAATCTTCCTCTTCCAAGCTGGAACTATTTGGAAGGCATACAGTAGCCTGGGCAAGAGACTAGCTGACTCTTTAAAGGATCCAGCTCAGAGTCCACGGTGGTCCTCGGACTGATGAAGGAGACTGGAGACATCATAGTAGGAGTCCAGCATTTTAGAACCTTGAGTAGACCTACTACTTCTACCCCTTCATTTGACATGTGAGGGAACTGAGGTCCAGTGAAGTTAAATGACTCTCCCAGGGGAACACAGCTAGACAATGATACACCCAGAATGAGAACCGGGTTTCCAGTTGCCAGCTCAGAGGCTCTTCCTCCAGGCACACAGCCTCTCCAGTAGACAGAGTACCCGGGGTGAGGGGGGGTGTCAGGGTTGCGGTCACAGAACCACAATGTTCAGTGAACTTCAGTTGAGAACGCTTCTCACAATAAGCCTTGGAGGAGAAAGACCTTGCCTGAGCCAGCTGAAAAAAGAGACTGACAAAGCCAGTAAGCATTGACTACGTTTCTGGGGTAGAAGGATGCAAGAAAGATAAAAGGTCAAGGAAGCAAAGCCTGTTTAATTAAACTGGTGACCACGCCCACCTAATCCCGTCAGAAGGTGAGGCAGGTCTAGTCAATACCTAAATACTAACAGTACTGCTAACAAAAACAGAAGTTAAAAGAAAACCCTTTTACTAGAATACTTGTAAATATCATCAATAATAGTAATAGTGATAATAATAATAACTTTTTTTTATAAAAAAAAAACCCAAAACACTTCAAACTGCATCTTACAAACACACACGTGGTGAAGAAACGCTTGTTTGTGTGGCTGAACATGAATCACGGTCTTCCCTGCAATGCTACAGCTTTATTCCCAGAGGGTGACCAGACGGGTACCCTCAAGGAATAAGGAGTCTTAGTTATTTCTCTTTTATACTTAGATTCTCCACTTCCCTGATACAAACAGTAACACTGGTTCTACAAGTTCTAGAAATAGAACACCGATGGGGAGGATTATCTGAGACACTTGATGCACACAGTTTGTAGCAAAAGTCTGTGATTTCTCTGTAAATTACTAATCTGAAATAGACACAACAAACCGTCCACAGCTTTAACTTCAAATGATTTAAACAAAAATAGAACGAGCCATGGACAGTGTCTGCATCCCTGTCCAATCTGATGTAAACAACGTTTGTAGAAATTGGGTTTGTTAAGAAAGTTTATCCATATACCTGGATAGCAATAAAAAGCGTTTCCTAGGAAACTGTAAGATCCTGTACCACACAGCATACAGCCCAACTAAGAGGAAAATTAGGTCGGTCTCTAAATTCAAGGTACAAATTTACACAATTGTCCTTAAGTCCTGTGATGATATCCACGTGCAGTGGGCATGTCTGTCAGCAGCTGCGTCTGCTTGCCTTCTCTCTCCCGCTTGTAGTCTTGCCTGTGAAACTCATCGGTCATGGTCTACTCTGGATTTCCTTCTCCACGGCGATGCCCTGGATGGCCACAGACCCCCAGTGCCTTCCCGTCCTTCACTTCCAGTCCCGCCATGGGTCAATACTGCCCTTCTGCTGCTAAAGACACTACGGTTTCATGCCTTCCCATTTCTTCCAGGACAGCCGCCAGCATGCTCAAGTTGCCGTCTGGGAAGTTCTGTGCTTCCCAGAGATCCAGGATTACGCCAGTCGGACTGGATTTGGTGGCAAAGTAATTCAAGTACCTGCAATTGGGAATGGGAAAGTGTGCTGAATGGTGAGATATACAGATCTGTTTTCTCTGCAGTTGGTACTCACCCCTTCTGTCTCTCCATTTATCTTTTAAGTCTCCGGGTCCCACTGGAGAAGCTGCGGTTTACAGTGAGCCATCCTAAATAACTAGCACACACTTAATTAGATCAGCCCCAGACAGGAGACGCGATGTTTAACTTTGTTAACCTCAACTCTGAGTAAGATAATTTAAGAGACGAGATGTCTATGGGTCATATCCTAAACAGGAAATCAAGACACTTATGTTTTCTTTCCAGCCCATGCTCTGATCATCTTTGACAGGTCATGCCATGTTTTGTGCTTGATAGTGATGGCAGCATTCCACAAAGAGGAGGCTCTTGAGGTCTCTTTATAACTCAATGTCAAGGCAGTGATTAGCATGTTAATTAAGCATCCAGGGGTAGGTCCTGCTCAACAGGAGATGAGGAAAGACAATTACTTTAAGTGAAGGGACATATTATTTACGGGGATTTAGCCCATCAGCTTTGCAAAGTGGATCACAAAACTCGATACTTAGCTTGTCAGAGAAGCCCCCCGAATATCTCTTAACGATGCGCTTGCAAGACTATGGTGTAAGATACAAAAAAGAAGCTTCACACAGGTTTGCAGAATGAAAAGTAAATGGATGGATAGGAAAACCAAACGAAACAAAAACAAAAACAACTCAGAAAAACCAAACGCTGCCCTAAGTCTAACAGTTACCAGCCGCAGAGCTCTAAGTCTAACAGAAACCAGTCCTGAAGCCTGGCCACACCCACCTGTCCAGGTTCAGCTTATGGGCCAGCATCCTCCAGTCATGCCCTCTGGTCTGTGGGGCGTCCAGGCTGCTACAGAGCTTCTGCCGGATAGGGGGAGGGATGCTGAAAGCACTGGGGCCCGTCATGGTGGTGATGGTGTTCGCCGGGTCCAGCAGAGGCAGATCGATGCCAGTGGGTTCCTGTAAGTTCAGGCACAGGAACAACACAGCATTATTTCCAAAGACAAAAGCAAGCTCTGTTGAACCAATCGACATAATGCCTTGCTTTGAACAGTTAGAAGAGAATGAGTGCTATTCTTCTTCTTGGTAAGAATGGCTTCTTCCCGGCCGAAAGCTGTGACCTGGCTGAGAAGAAGAGGGATGTGCTGGGCTGACTTTGCACAGCCTTGGATGTATAGGTTTCCACTATGGACTGGGCTGGGCGAGTTGGGACCTCTGGTGTGATACAGTAACGGCTTTTCTCTCATCCTTTTCAGGATGAAGGAGGAGAGAGGACTATCCATACTCCTAAAGGGTTAGATTTCAAGAGAGGAGAAATGTTCAAAAGGGCAGTTCTTTGAGAATGAACAGATCTGAGATTAGAAGGCAGAGCTTCTAGAGACTGTGTGACCCTGAGGGGAATGCCCTGGGCAAATGCCCAAGTCAATTCTCTCTCTCTAACGTCTGCAGAAGAAGAGTTGGTTCCGCGTTTGTCGAATGAAATGGAACACAGCCCACCTCCAAATGATATCAAATTAAGACTAATTTTTTAAAGAAAATGGCGAACACAGTGGATTGCCTTAGGGCAAGCGCTAATGGCATCCTCCAATTGCTGTACACCCTTATTTTTGTTAAATCTAATTTTAGGAGAGAAAACCATAAAATGGCTCTTAAAATAGTTTCAGCTCATAAAACAGCACAAATGTGAAATCTGAATTTCATCTGCAGGAGAAACTCTAATCATTTTCTGATCACTTCTGCTGGTTGGAAAAGCAAAAGCAAATGTTGCCTGAGAACTATTAAAGCAATAAAAGAAAATCTACTTAATCTACTTTAAATGTCATCTCTCTCTCTCTCTCTCTTTAAAGCAGGTAACTTCTTGGTGTACATAATTAGTTGCTGCGGGATAAATTAGCCACGTGTAGTTTGAGTCATCATGAAGTCTCTGGTCCCGTGCAGCGTGCTCAGCTCAGGGGGTCAGTGCCACCCCTGCCCATAGCCCCCCAAACCTGGCTGCCCCGTGGGGATCAGCGGTGTTTCCCGGTGTAGACCGACGGCATGCTCTGTATTCTGGGGCTGACTGGCAAGGCTCACTGCTAGGCTTGTGTGATCCCGCCACACGGGGTCTCACCCAGGGGCTTGGAGGGCGCATTAGAGCAAAACAAATTCTTTCCTATAACACACGGGGGCGTTGTTGTTGCCGTCACAGTATTTGGCCTTAACCCCACCCCCCAGCCCCCGCCGGCAAAGTGAGCCTCTGAGGACTCCATGGGCTCCTCCGTGTTAACTCCAGCACATGCCAGTTAAAAGACTGGTACGAATGAAACACATCAGCACTAAATGGGGGTTGGAGTCCCCGGATGGGGACGCGGCCTGCAGCTCATTCCCCGCACCCGGCAGAGCTCCTTCCAAGGGACCCCGAGGGGAGAGGGCTTCTGACCTCCCGGGCACAGGGCTCAACAAGGGGGCCCAGAAGAGTGACGGCGGGGGCAGGTGGTGGTGTTTATCAACGGATTTGCGTTGGGGATTTCTGAACCAAAGCACTTCATCGCTTGTATTAGGCAAAAAAAAAAAAAATGTGTGCAAAGGGTTGGGGAGGTGGAAGTGAAGAGAAATTACATGGTATTTCCCCAGCTTGGTGCCATCACTCAGGCTATCCTTCCTATGGGGACAGTAACGACAGGGCCTAGAAGGAAAGCCCCCATGTCCCCAGATGTGACCGTCCCTTGCTGGCTGTGAAGATTAGGTCTGCTCAGGGAGCGTCTGCTTTGTGGAGCTCTGACTTCTGTCCCCAGAGATTCTTCTTGCTGCTGCAAGAGCAAACAAGTCTCTAAGAGATACTAAAGAGCATCTCCTTACTGCTTGCCTGTGGTCTATCCCAGTCTGTCAGACTCATCTTCCCAAAGTGTCAGACTGATGTTTCTCCTTTTCTCTCTCTTATTAATATATAGAAGCCTTAAATGCTCCTTCTACCACACGGAGTCCCCACTTTTAATTACACAGTGCGGGATATTAGCACCATCTGCCTTATTGGCTGGTATGAGGCCCCAGAGCTGATGCTTAGAGAGTGCAGAGCCGGGCCTCACATGGAGTAGGGGCCCCATCCCCCTGTGCTCCGCTCCCTTGACAATCTAACCCATCCCTTTCTCCTCTTGCCTGGACATGACTCAAACTCATCTCAGACTGGACCGCTCACTGTCCCTAGCGTTTTTTTTTTTAAGACTCTACCTCTCATAGTTCTTCTTTCCCTGAATCCCTGTAAGGCAAACCTCCCAAAGTCTGGACCAAAGACATGTCCCTGGGACTCCCCTGAGCAAACCCACCCAAAACCACCAACCGGGGACCTCCGGCAGCACTTTTCCCGGTCCACACATTCTGCCTGCCCTAGGCATGTTGGCCATATTTTTGTGTTTACTTCTTTTGATTGCTCAAATTTCTCGGAGATGAAAGTATTTTTGTCATCCTCAGAACCCTATGATACTCAGCACAGTGCTCTGCACACAGAAGTTCCTCAAGTCATACTTGTTGAAATGAGAGAAAATAGGTTTCCTAGTACAGAAGGAGTATAAAGCTGCCTCCTGATAGAAGCCCACCCCACTGACTCATGTTGAGCTTCCCTCCAAGTAAACGTGACTAATAATATGGCTCTTCTCACCATTAAATCCTGAAGTAAAGGCCAGGTAAAGGCAGGCCTGCCTCTCAGGAGGGTCTGCCACATATTCATGTTGCCATCCTTTTCCTGGTGAGTAAAAACCCTCACCACTTCATGTGGGCCTTTGAGGC
This sequence comes from Callorhinus ursinus, assembly GCF_003265705.2. Lineage (NCBI taxonomy): Eukaryota > Metazoa > Chordata > Mammalia > Carnivora > Otariidae > Callorhinus > Callorhinus ursinus. The sequence goes on from NW_027397066.1 coordinate 77,937,452, forward strand.
CCGAGTCACCAGCCCTGACTACTGTGCCTATTTCTTTGTGGATGCAGTAAGCCCATTAGGGCATAATTCCTTGTCTCTCTTATCAGATGGATGACAACGGGCTTGGAGGTAAAAGAAAAATATACATTTACATTTCATCTAAAAATTTCAGTTGCTATTAGTTCTTCCTTTCCTTCCAGGTAAGAGTAGAGTTTATTCTTACAGAATGCTTATTACAATAATCGTTTGTGATATCGGTACCGTCTGTCTCTGATGCCACGATTCTCTCAGTTAAACATATGATTTTTCAACATTAGCCCAACAGCTGCTGTGGGTGACTGTGCACATTTTCAGCACTGTGTGGGAGTAACAACTTTCCACTCCCGTGTTCTGACTCTCCTTCCTGAAGTCACCTCAAAAAACTAGATTTTCCTAATAGTTGTTTAAACAGGCTATAGAAAACTGAAGAGTAAGTAGATGGGATAAGTTCAACAGGCTGATGTTACTTTGCGCATTTTAAGTATTATTCTTCATGTACAAAAAGTGTACAGAAAGTGGTTGTAAGGTCTCGCAAATGTGGGAAACTATAATTGTTACTTTTATCTGGGAATCAGTCAAACAAATGACTAATACTGCCTCCCGAAGTTCCACCTTTTCCAGGGTTCAAAGCTATGAACTAAAGCAAGGTGTGATCAACCAACTTGGGAAGACAGCCATCTTCTTTACTCTGGGAACTAATATTTATTCATTTACTTATTGAGATTTATTTTTCATTCCTTTATTTTGATAGTGGCTGACTGAGGTTTTATTTTACTATTTTGATAGAAAGGGAATCTAAAGTTCACTTTGATGACAGATCCACAGACTGTAGAGGCAGAGTTTACTCAAGAACTCAGTAATCCTAACAGCATCAACGGGACCAATAATGATGAACACTGTCTGAACATGGGCCGTGAGCCAAGTTCTGTTCAGTGCACTCACTAACATTCACTCATTCGTTTCTCACAAAAGTTCATCCTTTATTATCGTACCAATTTACACATGACGAACCTGAGGCGAGAGGGGTGAAGTGACTGCCCATAGCCCTGTGGACCTGTCCATTTGGGAATTTCCTACCATAGGTCTCTGTGTATGGCTGCCACTAAGTAGAAGGCCTGACGAGACTTTAAATTTCCCTCTCTTCTCTACACTGTTTTTTCTCTTGTTGATGGGTAGCTTCACTGTTATTACTACCCCCATAGCCCTCTTAAAAAAATAAAATAAAATTTTTCATTATTTACATTTGGGCGTGCATTCATGCCCCTGCTTTTATTCTTTCAGACATTTTCATTCTTAAACTCCATCTCTGTGAGACTAAAGGCTTTGTCTCTTGTTAAGGAATCTCTGGCCAAAGCACCCAGTAAAGAACAATTGGCCGACTCTTGACATCCCCACGGTCTATGTCAAGCACAGCCTGGTCTCCCTGGGGGGCAACAGGTCCTTCCTGACTAGAGAGGCCAAGGGCCATGGCTTTATAAATGACTGCTGGTGAGTGCCTTGAGTGGTGGGTGGCTGGGGGGAGGGGGCAGCACATTCCTGGCAAGTCAGCTTGTTCTTGGAAGAGAGCACTTTGGAACTGCAACCCCAGGCCACCTGCCAGCTAGCCTTGTGACCCTAGGAAGGAGGCCCGTGCAGGAGAAAGACACCACAAATGGCGTCTTTTCTCTGTTTGGTTACGGTTTGTCAGTCACAGTGTACCCCTACTCGGAGCTTTTGATGAGGATCCGGGGCTCAGGGCTCTCCAGAATCAATTGTTCAGAGCTGAGCCTTGTTCCTCAGCATCAGTACCCAGCTCCACACGTCCCCCCTCTGTGGGCCACATGCACCCGCATTCAAATGCTAACCATAGCGGTGGGACTCGGTGACCCAGAAGTAAAGGCAGCAGAGTGCTCCATAATCCCCAAAGTCATATGACTCCAGTCATTTCTGCCCCTCCTTCAGAGAAATGTGCTTGTTTGTCACTCGCGGCCAAAGGCCTCCAGCAGGACTGACGGCTGGCCTCTCTGACTGCCACCAAGTTGCAAAAGAAATCATCTTTCCTTTACCTTGGCACAAGGATGAAAGTCCTTAAATGGTGATCACACTTTGCAAAACCGTCCTTGCCCAGCAATGGCCCTGATGGGGGGCGGGGGAGGCTGGGTGCAGGTGGTGGGGGCCACTGAACAGCTCCCTTTCACGTGAGGCCGCCGCGCCTCATCCAGCTTTTCATCACACAGCAAACGTTCACACTGAACTGAAAGCAAGCATCAAAGGAGCAGACATCCTCGCCCCCCCTCCAAAATTCCGCAGCCTTTGTTGTCACGGGAGCTGGGTGGTTATTGAACTTTGCAGACCTGCTGGGCCTGGAAAGTGAAAACACCCTCCTGAGCCAGCAGGGGTGGTGCTGTGTGCCTGGGAGATAGGGCCTGCGCCTTGGAGGGCCGGACGGTTGCCATGGCTCTCTGACACCGAGATCATTCCTTATGAATGTCACCAGGGTCTGTGACTAAAGTTGTTTATGAGTCAAAAGTCTCATGGAACTACAGCAGGAAATGGTGGCCGTGGCTCTCGGCAGGCTGTGGGAAAGAAGGATGGAGCGTCCTGGAGCCCGACATGCTTTCCCCCTCCTTGGTTTGCCAAGGAAGACAGTCTTTAAATACAACAATGGAGCACGAAACACACCGCAGACAGTGACATTTCATTCGTCACTGTGCATGAGACAGCGAGGGAGAGAGTCTTTTAAATCATCGACTGTCCCACTGTAGCTTTAAAATATATGACAGTCCTGCACTTTGTGGTTCAGCCAGGGGCTCGAGCTTGGCTGAGAGGCCCCGGGAAATGCTGCCTTCTGACCATTTGGCTTACTCTCTTTTTCCTTTGTTCCTCCAGTGTGGAGGTTTCTGCTGCACAAAAGGAGGATGGGGAGAACACGGGGCACCAAGGGATGCTTCGAGAAAAGTGACTCCATGTACACACCACTTAAATTCTACCTTGCACTTGAAATTCGGATCGGTCGTAAAAAGTTAGAACATGATCCTTAAATTCATGACCTAAAATAGAAAAGGCTTATTTTTCAAAAAGGATTTCCTATTATATTCTTTTCTATATCTTGCTCCGTGTTCATTAAAAATATCACTCTATTAATAAGTAGGACCTATACCAAGCGTTTCAGGACTTCCCCCATGGCCTATGTTGAGACACCTTTATCCTCCACATGCCCCTCTCCTTCGCAAGGTCATTGTCCCCCCTGATTTCTGGGGCAGGCAAGAGCTTCTTACCTCTGACACGGTGCAGTTGAGCTGGAAGATCTGCCCTTCTCCTTCCACCTGTCGCACGCAGAGTTTGCAAACCAGCTCCACTGTGTTCAGGCTAAATCTTTCCAGGGTGAATGTGCAGTGGAGGTTTCTTTGAGACCCACTCCAGATATGATAAAATGGAATCTCCTAAAGGATATAACCATGTTAACCGCCGATGAGGGACTAACACCAAAAGCAACTCTCAGACACTGCCTGCCAAATACTTTTCTCAGGAGTACATGTTACCTTATTTAATCCTCGAGAGAGACGCCCGTGCATAAGGACATCCCAACCCACTTTTCGGATGAAAAAACAGAGGCCCAGAGATGTTAAATACCATCTCCCCCACCCCTCTCCAATCCCACAGCTAGTAGTAGCAGAGCTGAGATATGAACCCAGGGACTCAGCCTCCAGAATCTATATACCTAACCAGTCTGCCACTTCTCCGTCATTTATAAAAGAGGCCATCGGAAGTGGGTTTTCAAAAGTTTAGCGAATTCCCAAAATAAAACCTACACACTCCAGTCATTGCTCATTAAAAGGAATCCCTGCCGTGGTGTTCTGGAGAAAAGCAAAGAAAGTCTAAAGAATAAAGCACTGACCCAGTTCCCTTTCATGCCTATGTGCTCCCTCTACACAGGACGGGGAAAACCAAAACTCACTGCAAGCGGGACACTGGGGGCCCCGATGAGCTGCCGCAGAAAATCCTTGGCCTAAAAAGCACCAAGCCTCTAACAGACATACATTTTCTAAAAGTCTGGACCACCTTAAAGAGCCCATCCTAGAATCTTATTTCCATAAAGGAAAGAAAAGGTTGATACACTAAAAAAAAAAAGAAGTGGGAGAATATGTTGGTTAAGAACAGAGGCACTGGAGCCCAATTCAGTATAAATGAGAACACCCTCGCCTTGCTGACTTGGTGTTGTGGGGGTAAGTTAACCTTCCCATGCCTCAGATTCCTTATCTGTGAAAAAGTAAGCAAAAGAGTACCTAATCATAGACCTGCTGGGGTTAAATGAGATAAATCAAAGTGCACGGGTGTCTGGCAGATGGTAGGAATTCAGTCAGGTTTGGCTTGAACTACTGTCAGATTATCATTATTATTAAAATAGTATTTTCCATTCTGATTGCACAAAGGATACTGTTCATAAAAGGGAAAGATTTATGGGGTTTTATGGCAGTTGCTAAAGAGGGGAGAGAAGAAAGCAAAGGGAAAGATTTCAGGAGAAAGTCAAAAGCCAGATCCCTCTACCGAGTGCTGAGTTAAACAGAATAGTCTGGTAGGCACCCCCTATGAAAGCTCCCGAGTGTTAGCAAGCTAGGAAGTTTGTTTCCCACAACTCATGTGTAAGTATTAGACCTACGAGACTAAGAATGAGCTGGAAATCTTCCCTTCACTCTTAGTATGTTCACTGACTTCTATCAGGAAGTCACAGCCTGTGGAGCTGCGGTGCTGGGGTGTGGGATTGGATTCTCATGCGTATAGACATGGACTTGCAGCTTATCGAAGTGTGTCCGCATCTCCTGAGACTGGGTATGAGGCTAGAGATCCCGTCGCACAGCCTCCTGGGAGCTCAGGCTCAGAGACATTGGGGGCGGGGTGACAACCCCTTGGAGAGGCCTCTGCTTTTCCCATGTGTCCATGTAGTGAGACTTTGGACCAGTATTTTTATGCTGTTATCTAATAAAATCCTGATCAGACTTTATTTGTAGGTGCTATTTCAATTTCCAAATTGGTGTTCGTTCTAGGTTTTCGAGGTAAAGGTATTTTCCTAGCAAGGCTGGGGTCTAATTTGTGGTACGGGGGGTAACACTGTTCTTCCGTTTTCCCTCACGAAGGCATTTTTGAGGTTGTTTTTATCAATTCAGTGTTAGCATTTATTCTGAAAACGAATTGAAATGATGGACTTGGAAGTCCTTTTTCTAAAAATAAAATAATGACAGTACAATTATTTGAAGGAGAATTAAGAAAAAAAATTCAAATATTCTGGAGTATTTTTCAGAAATCCTAAATAACTCTATACCATTTTAGAGAAACAAGTACTGTTACAGAATTAATTTCAAGGAAAGGAATATCTTATGTCTAAAAAATTTTAGACTTCTTTCTTGGAGCTGTCCCCCTCCAATCCTTTGGTTCAGCTCCGGAACCTTACCTGATATTTCGCCAGCAATTTACTTTTCCAGAGGGAATGGGTGATATCGTGAATCGACAGGCGCAGGTTGTGGGTGCTGCCTTTAAAATGAAGAGCCTTAGGTTCTTCTAGGAGCTGTCCTCCCATCTGTCTCTCAAGCTGCATTACTTCCTACAATGACATGCCCGAAGTCAAAAGCGAATCACTGAAACGTATTACTTCCCCTGGCTGGCTCTCTCATCAAATGAGCAGGTTTCCTCACGGCGCCTCCCCCACATCACAACTAACTCGTGCAGACTCCCACTTCTGCAGCCTGGAGGCCCGCCAACGTAAGCCCCTGCTGGTTTGTGTGTGACTCAGTTCCCCTGACCATCAACTCCCTTTCAGCAATCTGCATCATATGTTGTGAGGCAAATTCAGTACAGTCTGCATCTCCCGATGGACAAGTGGGAGATTTAATCAAATCCTGGAAAATAACAATCAGAACCCCGAATGGAAAGAACTCCAAATGAAAGAAAAAACAAGCAAAAATATAAACAGTTAACGTAAATAGATTTTCAATGAACTTTTAGGGAAAAGGGCAAATCACTAGAAAGACTTGGCAAAACCAGCCAACAAGTAAAGATTTGGAATGCATTTGGCGCATTTAAAAAAAAATTGTAGTTCCTTTACCTACAGAAATAATAACATTTTTGCTTAAAATTCTCCATTGCATAATTCCCAATTATCAAAAACTAAAATAAAATGTCCTATTAGAGGAAAATATACTGATATAGATTAGGAAGGTCTGTCAGCACCAAATACTGAACTAAACAGTTATACTCAGATTAAATCCGGAAAAGAATACCTCATTTTTCAAGAACTGTGGCTGATCAAAAAATTTGCTATGTAACTTTACTTATACTATAAAGATGTACACATGAAGACAAATTCTAAATATACTTTCATTCCTCAGACAAGCTAATGGGAGTTAACGAAGCATTTCCAAATACAGCTGTAATTACCCAGACAGCAAAAACCCTAAGTTATCAATGAACAAAATATGCTGAGTCTCCTTTGTTGTCAGAACCATCCCTGTGCACTTTGGTTAGCTCCTGTCCTGCTTTAAAAGTTTTAGTGACACTCATGTGTAGGCAATTTGTGACCTTTCTTTCTTTTTTTTTAAGGGTTCAGGAAAATAATGGATTTTATAAAAATATAAAAGGAAAACACGATCTTCTTTTTTGGTGACATTTCAGTTGGAAGCATGGGGTTCAATAACACGGGCGCCCATTCGGGTCATTCCACACACATGTATTGGACACCTACCAGAGTACCGAACGCAGATGGATCATGGCGGAGATTTGTGAGTATGGGAAGCAGACTGCCTTTTACCCAGAAATACATCCACTATGCATTTGTTGAATGAATTCTAACTCATGCACATATAGCCCAGTAAGTGCAGAGCTTACCAACATTGATTAGGTGTAAATAGCTCATTTCTAGCTGCTTCTTAGTGGTTCTTAGCATTCATCATCTTTGAGTCAGGCCACTATTCTGAACAATGCAAGCCGCTGAAAGGTCCTACAAGGTGTAGGAAATATTAGGATAATATGGAATATGGTCTCAGACATGGATTCCTCTAATTAGTGTTTCACGGAAGAGATGAGGCAGTAATGCACTGACGGAGAGACGGGCAGGGTCCAGCTGCTTTGGAATATTTACACTGAGAGGATTCAACCTCGCTGGCTGACGAGTAGCTATTACTTGTGACAGGAGACTGAGCAGTCAGCCGACCCCCAGCCAGCCAGTCGGCTACCGGGACACATATGTTGTGCCCTGGCTCTGTGTGTCTACAGCTCAGCAGGCTCTTGAGGGTCCCCAATAAGCCATACGGCTCTACCCAACCCAGAGTTGCACATGTTCTTCGTGGAACACTTCACACTCCATTCCTCGACAAGAATCTGGCCATGTGGAAATGAAGATGAATAAGAATAGTGAGGGTTAATTGCAGTTTCCTCTGCTTCAGCAGCAAGGCATAATGTAGCTTATGTTGATCATGTTTGGTGTCTAGTTAGCATAATAGAGAAAGCTGATGTTCCCAGTGAACCTGGCACCTGACAAATTCTAAAGCTAAAATGATGTTTGTTTATAAGCCATTAGAAGAAAAGAAACATAATTAGAAATCTTTGAGATTACAGTCATGCCAATCAATCAGTTCTAGCTTCTTTCCAGTACACCCTAATTACCTCATCAAGACGTCTAAAGAGCAATCGATAGTAATTATCTGATTACTATAGATCTTCATTATGTCCAAATTTTCTCCCTGGGATGTCTAAAAGAAGATGCATTGTATTCTGGGAGGAAATTGTACCCAACAATGTATAATCCACACCCCATTCCTACAATCAACATAGACTGCCAGAGGATACGGAGAACATTATCAGTTTTCTTGGCAGGGAGGACCATTGAAAAAAACCTAAACTGCCTATTGGCCATGACCTTGAAGTCAAGAAATCTAATACCACATTTGAATGCAAAGTCTGGTTTGGAGTCAGCCCAAGAATAGGCCTCAATCCTTGCTTGCTACGGCACTGACCTCAAAAGGCATGATTAATAAGAGTTCTCACTCGTGGGGATAGATGGCATTGGCTTCAGCCTTTTTTGAAAGTACGAAGTAAAATGCCATTTTATTTTATATTATTTTATTTAAAAGATTTAAAGATTTATTCATTTATTTTAGAGAAAGAGAGTGGGGGTGGGGAGGGGCTCGATCTCATAACCCCAAGACCATGACCTGAGCCAAAATCAAGAATTGGACACTTAACTGACGGAGCCAGCCAGGTGCCCCAGTAAGATGTCATTTTAAAGATAATGGAGGTAGAGAACACATCTCCATATTCTTAAGCTCTCTGTTTTTCCACCAACCAGGAATGACAGAAAGCTGCTGCACAGAGCTGGGAGGAACCTAACTTTTTTGTCCCCTTTGATTAGATATGAACCCTGGTGAAAGATAAACTGCCCATTGGGATGTACCCATGCTTACAGCAGAGATCCCTCTTCAAACATATCTGATTGCACATGCCTATCAGTCAAAAACACAGCATGCATTTTATGCTTCTTTATAAGTGATATACCTATATTAACACACCAGTAAATTACTGTATTACATTATAAAATATACATAAGGTTAAAAGTATGAGCTAAGATGAATAAACACAGAACTATTATTATCTTTTTGGCCCCCAAAGTTCACTGGGCCTGGGGTGTGTGAGGGCCATTTTGGAGACCACTGGCTTGGGCAGATGTCCTTTCCCTGCTACCTCTGGGAGAAATCAGCCCTGGAATAAATGATTCGGTAAGAAGAATCCTTATCAAACTTAGTTTTAATGTTCTTCCTGAGAAGTAGCAACTGATATCACACTCAGGATGTTCAACTTTAAGGAAACATAACAAAATAATGGAGAAGACAATAACCAAAGCACAAATTAAAAATATTAAAGTGAATTAAAAACATTGTAAGCAATAAGTAAAACACCTCCTTGGAAACTACAATCGTCTAAAACTACATGAGTCAGCGATGTCTTGACACATACAGCAAATCTACATACAGGTTTGAGCTTCACATGTTCTCTTACACACCAAGTTTTTCCAACAAGTACGGACATGACTGCAAATGTATTTTTTCTTCCTTATGATTTTCTTAATAACATTTTCTCTTCTCTAGCTTACTTTATGGTAAGAATACAGTGCATAATACATATAACATATGTGTTAATCAGCTATTTATGTCATAAGGCTTATGTCATTAAGGCTTCCGGTCAACAGTAGGCTATTAGTAATTAAGTTTTTGGGAAGTCAAAAGTTATATGCAGATTTTCAACTGCCTGGGGGGGTTGGTGCCCATAACTCCCATATTGTTCAAGGGTCAACTATATAAATTTTATACCAGAAGAGAGAAGAAGCAAGCCCACTTGATACACCTCGTCAGGCTTGTGTTCCATATTGTTATGTTTTTAACTGTCATAATTTCAGATATGTTATAACAGATCCCACTTAAAATATATGCTGTAACTTATATTTCAAAAGGCTTGACTTTCTGAATTCCTTCTGCATGGAACCATTTTATATTACATATGATACAGAGAAGGAAGAGAACTTAAAAATAACACATGTATGAATCGGTAAGATATAGCTCTACAGTTAAATGCTTTCCTCTCCTTCATCTTCCCGAGAGCCTTCATTCAACATTGGTACAACGCACACACCCTGCCGGGAACCGGGTCAGGCTCCGGGCCACACAGAAGAGTCCCTGACCCTGCCTCCTACCACTCACGGAGGGGAGAGCACCAGGGAAACACGTGACCCCAACACTGTGCACTCGGCTCTAAGACAGCTTCCAGACAGCTGCTTTTGGATCACACAGTTAGGATATTGCACGCACCTTAGGACAGAATAAGAACAAAATACAATTAAGGTCAAAAGACTTAGACTTCAGAAAAATATAGTGACCTCGGAAAGAAATGCCATCATAGGAATCAGGATCATCTAGAGTCTTTGTTCTCAGAAATATAAATGTCACCTTCCTTTGCAAAGGTTGTTCTCCCTCTTGGCAGGTTCCCCCCTCAGGGCCCTGTTTTGGTTCTGGGTGACTCTACCTGTTGCTTCGATGAGCTTGCTCTGCTTCTGCGAGAAGGGGTCACTCCCTGACTTCCTTTGTTACGTCTATCTTCACCCCCGCAACTTGACCTTGAAAAGACTCTCTCAGGAGTCAGTTAGTAACACATGCAAGACCCCAGTCGTAAAGCCACCAGGAGCAGGCCCCGGTGTGTGTGAGTCTGGTGCCAGGATTGAGCAATCCTGTAGGATGGCTGCTTCCCCCAGCTCAGTGGCTGCCCAGCGCAGGCTCTTTGGTGGCCCTGAGTGAGGGCTGTATCGATTCAGGCGGCCTGTGAGGGATCGCTCAAAAGGCAGGGACAAGAGATTTCACAGTAGAAACAAGCTGCTTTCACAATAACCAATTAAACCAAGACATTATCCATGCCAAGCCATTAGCCTGGGCCACTTAAGAGCCACAATAAATCGTGGCTGTTTTAAAGGCCTGTGCGTACGTACAAAGGGAGCACCTCTGGCCAGTACCCAGAACTCTCCCAGGCTCTTAGCGCAAAGGATCAGCTCTCATGGAGGTGGCACAGGGCAAGGCGAGTGGGAGGAGGCTTACAGCTCCCACACTCTGGTTTTCCCAACCCCAGAATTTTTCATGCTGCATTACTGCTGGGGTTAGACCACATCTGCCTCCAGGCTCCTGGAGTGTCAGTCTCACGGCTAGTGCACGGGAGAGCCCCCAGACAACAGAGCTGCAGGCGCCGAGATGCTCTGAGTGCAGGTTAAAGAATGCGGGAAGTCTCTGCCCAAGGGGACTTTGTGCCAGGAAGTGTGGGAGGTGCTGGGGCCCTGACTCTGTTCTCCACACTCTGTGCTCACCCTCTTCTGCTGAAGAACCTGCCTCCTCTCTTCCCGAGGCTCTGAACCATACAGACTCCTTGGTTGCAGACACTAGCTTTAGCTTCCAGTTCCTTAAGAGGTGATCATCCTATTTGTGGGTTACTAGCCCTTAGCCTTCTCCCTCTCCCCCCGACCCCCCTCATTTTCGTCACTGCCCTCCTAGCAATTCTTTCCTTTCCTTATTAGAAATCTTATCAGCTAGAGAAAGGAGGAAACAAATGATTAAACTCGAATCTCATATAATGCATTAAAATTTCTTCTGGAAGAGAAGGCTGGAAGGAGGTTAAATCAAGGCTTTGTTTTATGTTGTCTGGCTTTGTTCTCTGCATTGTGTGGACGGGATTTGTCTGTGCACCCTTTATTCTTGATGGAAACAGAAAGCCCTGATTCGGCTGTATTTAGTGCTGCCAAGGAGCCTGGGGCCAGCACTGGGAACATAAGCTTTGCGATCCAGAGGTTTTCAGCCTGGGGACAGCGGGGCAGAGAGGGACCCGCACTCCATGCTCTGTCCCCGGCGCTGGACCAGGAAATGGAGACTGAATTGCGAAGTTCACGCCTGAGCCCCACCTTCCCCATGCTTCTACCACGTGGGCCAGGGGTCTCAAGGCGCCAAACCAGGTGACATTCAGCCTGCCGCACGTGCCTCAAAAGACCAACCCTCAAGCATCGTGCTGGCTTGGTTTAAAAGAAATCCCATCTCCAATCTGACTTTATGGAACCTGCCTTGCTCCTGCTCATTCTATAATTCCACGCTGAGACCTGCCCTTGTCACTGGAGATGAGAAACTTCTCTTTTTGCTACCGAGGCTCTCTGTCGTTCTCACAGCTGTGGGCTTGCATGCTCCCCAAACAGAGGCCACACAGAGCGGCTGTCCTTCTCTGCTGGTCCCTGCCAGCTCTTCAGCAAAGCTACTCTCCGTTCCCGCAGGCTGACTCCCCTCCTCTGGCCGCAGGGCCCGGCGGGGCCCATCCACCTGTCGGCCACCTCTCCCACCTGCTCCGGGTCACCACTGGGGGCTCTGCTACCTGTCCTTCCTGCGCCCACACTGGGGCGCTGTGCTCTCCCCCCTGAGTGTGTCTGCTGTGCTTCATCCCTCATGATAACAAGGCTGGACTCTGGTGACCGTGGGCAAACGTTCCCCGTCAAGTCACTTCGTTTCCAGGGCTCTGCCTGCTACTCCCACAGCTGCGGCTGCCTCGGATGCTCGGTCTGAGTTGCCACGTCTGGCCTGCCCAGTGAGGGCGCGCTTTGTGACACCTTTAAAGCAAAATGTCAAAGGGGGCACTCGAGGAAGTGGCGGTGTCACCTGTCCAACCTCTGGGCATACTTCCAAGGAAAAGATGATCCCTTGCATCTGTGGAATTAGGAATAGGACTTTTGAGGCTGTTCTAGAACCTCTGAAGTCATCTTGTATTTCTTTTCACCACTGAACTTGCCATTTTCAAATTTCTATGTTAGTTTCTATTTTTTGCCATAAGAAATTACCATAGGCTTCATGACTTTTAAACAACTCAAATTTATTACCTTACAGTTGTGTAAATCAAAAGTCTGCCCCTGGTCCCACTGAGCTAAAGTCAAGGTGTTGTTAGGACTGCCTTCGTTTTTGGAGGCTCTAAGGCGAGAATCTGCTTCTCTGTCTTTTCCGCCTTCCGGAGGTTGACTACATTCTTGGGCTCAGGGTCCCCTTCTTCCATCTTCAAAGGCAGCAATGGCACATCTCTCTGGCTCTCCTCCACAGTCATGGCTCCCTAGACTATAGCTGTGAGAAGTTCTCCACTTTCAAGTACCATGTAATTAGATTAGACCCACCCAGAAAATCCAGGATAATCTCTTCATCTCTTAATCATATTTGCCAAGTCCCTCTTGCCATGTAAGGTAACATATTTATAGCTTCTGAACATTGTGTACAGATATCTTTAGGGGCCTCTATATTGCCTACCACAACTTTTATTTTTTCCTCTCTTTTCTTTCTCTCAAAAAATAAATTCAACATGGCAGGTCATTTCCAAAATATATGATAGAGCCAGGGCCAAGTCTCATGAGAACATAATAAAGGTTCAGTAAATTTAGATTCACCAAAAAGATCCCCGTCCCTAAATGGGCTGACCAAGTAGCCTGCCTACAAACCTGAAACTCACCTCACAATTAGATCACAATTAAATTTAGTATCTTCATTGAGCCATTATCTTCAAAATGCCCTTCTACCTAAATGCCCATCGAGGGATAACAAACATCATCAAGTACCTGTTTTGTGCTAGGAAATTTAGTAACTTTAATCTGCTTGAATCATCTAAGGGTCCCTGGTGTAGACTTAATGACTGTTAGTCAAAGAGGTCAAGTTCAATGACCAGAGCCACAGACACGAACCAATCAAGTCAGCCAGCCTAACTCAAGTTTCCCCTACCACACCACACTTCCTTCCATACACTCAGCAGAATGAGAAGAAGAACACATTTGCAACCTTTAACACATTGTTTGGTGTTATCTAATACTGGTGTTACATGCACAAATATATTAACTTAATTGCAGAGATGAGCATTCTGAGAGTATAAAACATGGGTCCAGCTAGTTTTGAGGTTGTTTGAGAGGATTGAAGGAAAAGATAAGACTAATGGGGACAATTCAAGAGGACGCCAGCCTTCATAAGCCCATAAGGGGCAGGCTGGAGGTGTTCTGGATTCTGTGGGGTCACAGTTGCCATGGAGGGGGTGTCAGAAGGACAGCGGGAGGCGTCAGTGGCAGGATGATCACAAAAGCTTCTCCAGGCTACCTATGCCCGTCTGCAGCTACAGCCCAGGAGACTGAATACCGCACAACTCTCCATGAGACCTCCCACTTCCTCTCATTTTCAGCATTTCTTTCATTTTCCCTTATTTTCCACATAATATGATCTTTCACGGAGTTTTTCTATACTCTAGACTGCAGCTTGAATTAGGGTATGTGAAAGCCGAAGAAATCCAAAGAAGACTCTTCTCCATACCAAATGACCACACGAAGAGAGCCAGCTTATGTTAAGTTACATACTCAGTTCCTATCATATATTACATTTGTCAGGAATTCAGTAAGCATCACATGCTGCCCATCAGGTATGCAACTAACTCTTCTTTTAGGTTCTGAATCTCAGGGTTTACCATAAACCTCTTTATTACAAAAGGGAAATCTCAGAAACTGTACCCTCAGGATAGTGGGACAGAAGTGCCTTATTTCCACATAGATGTATGTTTCTCCCTGAGTGTTTTTAAAACTTACCCAAATACAATCGTGTTCTCTACTAATTTCTGGTCCTTTTATATTAGGATTTAAGTCTTTGCAAATAATGAGAGAACACCAATAGTATTATTTTAATCACCTGAAGAGGAGGGAAACAGAAAAACTCATTTTTTTTGAAGATCTTATTTATTTATTTGAGAGAGAGAGAGAGGGAGCGAGAGAGAGAGCAAGCACGAGCAGGGGAGGAGTAGAGGGAGAGGGGGAAGCAGACTCCCTGATGAGCAGGGAGCCCAATGCGGGGCTCGATAGGGCTCAGTCCATGGACCCCAGGATCATGACCTGAGCTGAAGGCAGACGCTTAACCGACTGAGCCACCCAGGTGCCCCCAAAACTGTCATCTTTGACCCAACTCCATCTTGTAATAGATGGGACTCTCTATGTGAGCCTAGAATGGCCTCTAAACTGTTTTTCCAAGTCTTAGCATCTTTATCTCTCTATGTGAACTCACCCTCACGTTGCTACCACTGGTCTTTGAAGCACTTGCATGGGAGAAAAACCCACCCAAAAGATGAATGAAAGAACTCCCTGTCTCCCAGAAGCCTCGACTTTTATTCAGGCACTCACCTCTGGCATCCCAATTCTCGGCAATGCTTCCAAACTATTAAACACAGCTTTTAAGTTTCAGGTGACCATTTTTGCCTGCAGGCTTAACAAAACTCAGGAAAGTGTCGCCAGGGCTGCGGAACTCAAAGGGCTGTGTGGGGAGATGAAAGGATGCACCAGGGTGCATCTGATGTGGTGGTGCAAACTGACTGATGTGGTGGTGTTTTTGTTTTTGTTTTGCTCCCCATCCACATGGACAGTAAGCATATATGATAAAAAGTGGGAATTAATATTCTCGATATGTTCACTTCCAGACATGGGGCCACAGAGTTTTCTAGTAGCTCTCCAGACCGTGTAGTTCTGAACCTCTGAGAAAGAGGGCTCCACTGGGCTCCCCCTCGAGGGTTTCTGCAATTCCAAAGCAGTCCCCGGTACACAGTGGTAACTGGAAGAAAATATCAGGTCTGGGGAGACCCGCTTTTGGGTGCCATTTGCTGTGCTGGAGATGGGAGGGGGGTAGAGGAGCTGGATTAGAGAAGTAGAGGAAGTAGAGCTCCTTTGCTTCAGAGCCCAGACTGGGAGAGGAGAGGTAGAAATAAAAGGTTTGAAGAGTAAAGGACAGTGGCTAAGGGAGGGTCCCTTGCGTGGTGCAGGAGGAGTCAGGTCGCTGTGCAGCACGAAGGGGCTGCTGTATAAACAGGGACGTGGGGAGAGCAGGAGAGACCCTGAAGAAGCACCCTGTGAGATGTGATGAATCGAGAAGGGATGAGTGGAAGGGGTGCGGAGAAGCAGGGGAGGCATAGGGCAGCTGCCCTGAGAGTAGAAGAGACTCGAGCAGACATTTATGATTGTCAGAGCAACTCAACAACCTAGAGGTAGACCTAGAGGGCTTGTTCAGGGGCGGTCATCTTTAGCTGTGGAAATGAGGAAAACCTGCTGTAGCTCCAGCTGGCAAGAGATTTAGAGTGGAAGTGAGTTCCCCGGAGATTTGGAGAAGGGCAGAGGAGGGTGTGTGGACCAGGACATTGGGGAAGATGGAGGGAGGTCTTCCTTGAGAACCAAAGGTGGCCTGCCTGCCTTTTGTGCCTGAGAGAGATGGAAGGTCAGATGTTGTGGTTGGAAACGGGGAGAGCTTCACAGGTGGGGATCGTGGCAGGTGGCGATGCTAATGAGGGTGAGATCCAGAGCACGTCTACACTGGCAGATGGATTATGTGGGAATGATGTGAAGGTTACCAGAATAACTTGGGGCAAAGAACTGTGATTCATGGTGAGTTTGAATCTGAGAGGAAGACAGGAATAAAATGAGTGGAAAGAAAGACCCTGAGGCAGGTACTGCTAGGCTGGGGGTAGGGACTTGGGGATTCGGGGCTAAGAAACCAAAATCGATAATGAATAACAGAGCAACAGAGTAAGAAAAGCAGTAGAAAAAGCCAGCCCTCCAAGTAGAACAATGCTCCAGAAGTGGTCATGAGAAATACTGGAACTCTTCCTCCTGGCCTTGTGGTTAGTTCGAGGGGGTGGTCTTCACCGCGGGGTTGTGAGGGAGGCCGTGTCACTTGGAAGATCCAGGCGCAGTTTTTGTGAGCAGGTGAAGGGGTGGTGGAGAGAATGATTCAAGGATGTAGGAAAAGTTTGTCCTTAGTAGGGTTTTTAAAGTTCCCAAAAGATCTGTGCAAGTGTTTAGGAGAACCTTTCTTAATCTTAGCTGCACAACAGAATAACCCAGGGAGCGTTCAAAGAAAAACCCCAATACCCAGACCAATTAGATCAGAACCTTTGGGTTGGGAGCCTGGAGTAAGTCTTTTTTAAAGCTTCCCCAACTGAGTCCTCTGTGCGTGGGCTGGAGAACTACTGATTCAAGAAGGGCGTGTGTGGGGGGCAGGTGAGCCTGCAGGAGGAAGAGGTGTTTGGAAAGGGGTTATTTATGGGCAATGGTGGCTGGAGAAGCAAGGAGATGGCAGAGGCTGGTGGGCCGTGGCAGGCAGGGTGCCAAGAAGGCAGAATTCAGGTAAGAAAGGGCCTTTCTGAAAATCAGCCCCAAGGTTCCAATTCAAGTGTGGGTGTTAGGCAGTGTTGCTGGGACTGAACTAATTGTCTCTTCAGTATGTTGGACAGACCGTTTACCTGTAAATAGGATTTTGGTATTTTTACATTATTAAAAGGTACAAGAAAGCCTTATCCATTATTCATATTTGTTTTGGTCGAAGTGCTGGATCCCCAGGTGCTGAGAATTTATAAATGTCTTATTTGGACAGCACTGACCCTGATTCAAAATGCTCCCGGGTTGTTTTCACTGCGTAAACCTGTTTGTCAGTCTTTCTTGGTGTTGACTATTTGCATTTCTTTTCACTAATTAAAACAATTAAAATTATTTTATTGAATTATTACTTTTTTTTTTTTTGCACGGATTTGTGTGATTCTGTTGGGAAGAAAGGTCAAGAGTGCCTAAGGATAAGACTGTGTGAATCAATATAAAATACATGTATCAAACATTTCAAATATGATGTAGATCTTCTATCGTGTGCTTTTTACAATGATTTTTCTCAGAGTGGTTAAAAGATTTGCCTTTAATCAGATCCACGGCTCCACTACAAATACAGTTTTCCCTATGCAGAATTTAAGCCTAGGATGATTTCCATCCTGACGGCCTTAGAAGCAGCACATCTGCAAGGAACATAAAAGAAATAACCATAAGCCTGACACTACAGTTGCATGTTCCCATCATTTATTCAACATCAGAAACTCTTACAAGGTCACCCATCAAAAATAGATCCTGTGTCTCATCCCCTCCGTGGACCCAACCTGCAAAACTCTGCCTTCATGACCCAGAACGACTTTCTGGATGGAAATTCCAGAAGGAAATACTTTGATGTGTAGAAAAAAATTCTTCCCTTGGCTTCCTGGACACATATTTTTTTCTCCCACCTCTCTTCCTCTTCTAGGTGCTCATCCTTCTATAGCTCCCTTTGCTGGCTGCCCTTGCTCACCCCTGCAATGGCAGGGCTCCCCTTGGTCCCCTATGTTCTAGGGTGTAGCTCTTTCAGCAACTCACACTAAGAGCGGAGTCTAGGCTTCAGCCAGCTGCCCAGGCATGAAGCCTGCTTTCTCCACTCAGTGGTTGTGTGAGCAAACTACTTAATTTTTCTTTGCCCTGAATTGAACATCTGAAAAAAATGGGGTTAATGGTATCTTACAGGGTTGCCGTAAAGATTAAATGAGTTAATAAGCATTTAGAATCATACCCAGCGCATAGGAAGTTCTTGGTAATGCTCGTTATTTTTAACAATGCTGTTTGTCTTATCCCTCTGCTCTTCCTCGATAGTCTCCCTGATCACAGGGATGACAAGATCAATATTATATAATTGGTTCCTGAGTCTTTACTTCAGGATTTGCTCTCGGTCCAGAAAGCCACACCCATATTTCTAACTGTCCCTTGGGCATCTTTGTCCTGATGTCCAAGACATAACTCGAACTTGATGTTCCAAAAGCCAAGTGACCATATCCACACCCCAAAACTCCCTGCCCCGTAAGTGTGCTACTGTTACTTCGAGGCACACTTGATATTTTGCTCCACCCATTCGGTGTTGGTCACCCGGTCCCACAGGAGTTACTACGGGACCTTCCACACCTTATTCTCTTCTTCTCACTCCTCCGTCATCAGCCCAAATCTACCACGCTTTTCTTCTTGACTCTATCTTTTCACTGATGTCAGACTAGTGTTTCTAACGTATATTTCCAATCATGTCTTTCGTTGGTTTAAATCTCTCCACTGGCTCGCCAGTAACTCAAGACACTGAATCTCAACTCTTCTCTCTGGCAGTTGAGGTCCATCTCAATAAAACTCCTATGTATCAGTCTGGGCTTACTGGAAATAATAGGCTTGTATGGAGTCTGTATTTACTGTTCCCGCTGTGTTTCTTCCTGCTGTTCTCTTCACCTAGATATTTTGTATTTGTTCCCATTAAGCTGGTCAAACCCTACCTTTCATTTGGGCCAATTTCAAATATTAGCTCCTTCTCAGATGTCCTGAAAATAATACTATGCCCCTCCCCCGCTGAACTCCCTCCCGTAGAACTTTGCATTCGTCTCCTCCATTTATCAGACTCTGACTTGTCTCCCAGTCCTTGGCATACTTCTTTTATTCCTCCTTCTAGGTCATAACTTCTTCAAAGGCACTTACTATATCCTTTAAAGCTTCAAATGGGATAAAATGAGTCGCAATAATAGCACCAGGAATTAAGCTCATTTATTCTGTAAAGCAGCAGGCTGTTGTCAATGCTAACCCTCTTCCTCACAGTCCTCATAAAAAGAATGGGAAAGCATATAAATGAAGTGGCACACAAGAGGAACATACAATGTGAGCAATTATGCCAATTCCTTTTATAGGAAGCACACAGCTGAGATAAACATGGAAGCACCTTATTTACCATCCACATCTCGTTGCCAAATTCTTCTACTTCTTCTAAATTTTTCATTAAAGGAAATCAAGGAAGGTAAACAAAAGTAGCCCTTGGGAGGAATCAGCACAATGGAAACCACTCACTTATCAGCATGGCCTCAGAGAAATGTCTAATTTTTTTAAAAACATCTTTTGGGGCCAGACACTTAGGTTCGCGCACTTGGGCGCACAAACACACACCCACCTTCTCTGGCTGTGTGCCGCCACACCACACCCTGGCTTCGGTGTGATGGTAAAGAAGGAGGTTCGTTTGGACAGGAGCGACTTACCTTCAGGGCGTCCTGGGTGTCGTCCAGACAGTAGACTCGAACACTGTACTCCAGAGAGGAGCAGCAAAGTGGCCCGAAGATAGCCAGCTTCAGGCGCTTCGCGGCAGCTTTGGTGGTGGACTGCCCGACCAGGGCATAGGTGCTGAGGTTCTCTGTGAGGAGGTGGCAAGCCTTTGCATCCAGCTGAATGTAGCAAGGGGTGGTGAAGTTTTCCTCCCCAACCACCACCACATCCTGAAGGACAGGAAGGAAGGGGCCGTGGTTGAGCCACTGCGGGTCCCACTGGCCGCCATGGTGGTGGCCAGGCAGACAGAGCAGCACCTCTTCTGCTAAGTGTGATCATCCTTTTCCCTGTATTTTTTTTTTTTTTTGCCTTTCTCAGGCTTTATTATACCCTATTTCCAGTCTTAATCATTCTCTCCCTTCCCCTTGCCTTCATAGTGCTAATATTTTTTATTTAGATGTCCCCTATTTAGCATTTTTTTCCAACTGCGAGTCTACATTACTAGAATCGACATAAAATTCCAAAAGAAATTCAGGAATTATCCTCTTAATTTCAGTGTACCTGAGTTTATTACCCATTTCTGAGAATTTAATGTTTTAATCTCTAAGTGTCTGATTAAATCTAAAAAGTACTGTTTTCTTTCTTTCTATTTTTAAAGATTTTATTTATTTATTTGACAGAGAGAGAGAGTGAGCACGAGCAAGGGGAGCTGCAGAGAGAGAGGGAGAAGCAGGTTCCCCAGGGGGAGCCTGACTCAGGGCTCAATCCCAGGACCCCATGATCACGACCTGAGCCGAATGCTGACATTTAATGACTGAGCCACCCAGACACCCCCCAAAAAGTACTGTTTTATTTCAATGTCATTATAGAGTAGTAAGTTTTTCCCTAAAAATCTAGGGGTTTGAAAAGGTTTAGAGAAATTAGGGAACTATGCAATACCATTCTACTGTGTTTTTCCAAACTCACCTGTCAATTACTTTTCAAAGCAATACACTGCTTTTTCTCAATAATCTGGGCTGCTAGACCCTAGGGAAAGTACAATATAGCAAACTCGATGCTTTTCTCTGGTTAAACAGCCTATCTCTTTAGCTTTTGAAAATATTTAGCAAGAAAGACAAATAAATGGAAGTGTTGAATATTGTTAAAATAGTTACGAACTCAACTAAGTTTTGATTTATCCAAATGACTCAGGCCACAGAAGAATATCATCTGAAAGACCAGGTGTAGGACCCATAAACCAAGGGTCAAAATTCCACGTGCGTCCCAGGGCAGCCAGGTAATAGGTACCAGGTAGGGCAGAAGACAATAGGGAGTGGGGGAGACTGGGGTAAAGCGGAGCACAAGCCTGTCTAAAGAGCTCTTGTCTCCACTGGGCTCAGCCCATCAGAGCTATGCAGACATGCAGGCCCAGTAAGAAAACCACCTTGACTTTTTCAAGAGAAGCTGGAAGTTCACATTTTTATGTGAACATTTCCAACTTTTAATTAATTCAAATTTAAAAGAAAACTCCATGTGGGAGAAATAAAGTACATGTGTGGGCCTGATTCCACCTCTGCACTAGGCTACTTTCTCTCCACAGAGGCAGGCACTACATCGGCTTTGATTCCTACCGCAGCTCAGTGGGCCTGGCTCATGGGGAGCAAACGGCTATTTGTCAAAAAAAAAAAAAAAAAAAATGAATGAATGTGTCATCATAAATTGAGTCTCCGGGGCTGAACAAAGATATGAAAGAAGATGCCACCTCGGGTGGTTATTAACTTGCAACATCATCTGACGGGTAGTAGGAGGGGGGTTTAATGCCATCCACGAAATCATTTCTTCAACTGTGCCTGTCCTCGAAGATGAAGCTCAAACTGCACTGGCAAAGAGAGAAAGAAACTCAGTACCTTCAGGTTTATTTTAGCCCCAAAGGACACCTGGAAAGAAGTGCTTTTTTTTTTTTTTTTTTTTTTCCTCCAGCAGGGTGAGGGCAAGCCTCAAAAGCCCATGAGGCATGTCACAGAAAGCTTCCAGTAAGACATGGTTGAGAATAAAGATGCACCATGTCCCTGCCATGGGTGGGAGAGCATACTCTTAAGCATTGCCCTCTTCTACTCTTGTCTCTTTATTTCATTTTATTATTTTTGTTACTATTATTATTACTGAAGTCTAGAAATAGACAGGTATTAGGGTATTAAGCAGAGTCTTGTGCAAACAATTTAGAATCACTTGAGATTAAGACTTTGGGATGCTTTCGAGATAAATCATTTCAAGCTTAAATGGACTGGAAGTTAGATCTGGTTAAGTCTGTTCATAACCCAACATAAAGCATACCCTTAGACTTGAGTCCTGGACCTTCAGTCCTCTGGCAAAGGGTGAGATCCCCTCATGTGGCCAAGAGAACATGTCCTTAGGGAGGAAATTACAGTAATCCCAGGGATGCCTTTCTAATTGTAATACTGCTTTTTTCCCTATAATATTAAAGGTTTGAAACTTCATGTACATTTTTTTCCTAAAAATGTCTTTCCTAAAAGAAAAATACCACAAGCAATCACAAAGTATATAATATATAGGTTGGATGCTTTGTAACGATCACACAAAAATACAGGGGTAGCTTTCAAAACTATTAGACATTTTTTGATGAACATATTCCTGAAATATGTCTCCTTGAGAATATTCTAAAATGTAATGTTTAATTTGGCTATTTCCCACTTAAACAACAGATACTGTCTTTTCAAGAGATGACAATGCAAATACGCAAGCCGGTTTTTTTAGTTACTAGGTATAAAATCTTCATCGTAAATCTAACAAATTCTTTTGCTCGTAACTTCAGGTGCTAATTGAAGAGTTCTGATGTAAAGAACAGGATCTCTTTAAGGCACTGTCCTTAAGAAGTTATGATGGCAACAGCCACAGAGAGCCAAGACACCACAGGTGTTCTTCATCCTAGTGGAGCTTAGGAGATGCACCCTTACTGTTTTCCCAAGTTCAGCTCAGAAGAACTGTATTCCCCGTATGTGTCTACAATGTCCACCACTTTCTGACCCAGGAGCAACGTTTCTCTATCTGCAAATTTAAAAAATACATAGATGTTTCCCAACCCAAGACATAGTATGTATGTTCCGACAGGGACTTGTGTAAGACTCTCAAGTGTACTTTCCCTAGGAGTTAGCTAATGCCTGACCATCATTTTCATTGTGCCTACCCATCAGTAGATAAAGCATTCAGGAACTAGGCTCTCTCCCTCCCTTCTCATACACTCTCTCGCTCTTTCTCTCTCTCCTTTTGAGTATAAGCTAAAATTCCATTCATGTTCTGCTTTCAAAATAAAAGCCTTCTTTCCCATAATTACTCCAGTTTGTCTGCATGAATTGCTCTTGTGTTCCATCTTTATCCCAATGGAAGCTCACCTCCCACTGTCCCTGTGCTGCCTGGTTCTTGAGCTGTATCTTCCAGTCCTCGGTATTGGGGTCTGCGCAGTGATGCATAGTGAGAATGACGGGGCGGGTCAGCAGGGCTCCTGGAGGCCCACAGCTCACCACAGGGGTCAAGAGTGTCTGGCTGTCTTCCATGGCTGGTCTAGGAGAAGAGCAAAGATTGGCATCAGTGACATTTCCATAGTATCCACCTACTATGAACTCATCAAGATTTTTAGATCTGAAGTTGTACAAATTGTTTCTTCTTGGGAGTTTTTGTATTTTAGTTTTTTTTTTTTTTTGGTTGGGGAGGAGAGGCACAATTAAATGGGAAGACATGTCCTTTATACTAAGACTTTATTTAATCTTCAAGACTGGAGATACTTATGATAACAGTGAATCGGCCAGTATCTCTTTGATCCCCTTCCCCCAGACACAGGTCTGCCTTTGGTAATGTCCTCTGAATTCAGGTACTGATACTTTTAGGATGGAACAAGAAGGAACAGAGTCCTTAGGAGGTTACATAACCATCTTTTCTGATAATACTTGCCATTGCTCTTACAGGGTTTTATATACTTTTGTTTTTTTAAGACCTAACTTGAGAAATACTTCAAAAAGAAATCACTTCAGAGTAAGGACACCCTAAAGCTAAACTTCCAAATGACTTTCAGGAATAATTCAGGCTAGTAGAGCAGATTCCTTCTTTCAAATATGACCAGACAGAATATAGAACTGTATTCTATAGTTCTAGAATTTAAAATGAAATCTACTTGTATACTTCCTACTCAGAGAATCTAGGTGGAAGAACTTCAAAGATCTAAATCAAAGATCTAAATTCTTTATCTCCACATGTTTTCTTAATTGTCTTAAGACCTTTCCCTAACATGACTGTAATCAACAAACAAATAGAAAAATTAACCTAAGGTATCAGTTGATATGTGAGCAATAGTCCCAAATTATTGAATGGATTGCCCAAAGTCTTCCAACTAACAAGTGCTAGCACTGGGACTAAAGCCAATGCCTTCTCAACAACAATACTCAACACTACTCTGTCAGAACAGTGTGGCTAAGAAATCATGAGCTCAGAGTTCCAGAGGAAGCAGGGCCTCTGGGGTCAACAGCACCACTTTCCATCCGAAGTAGGAAGCATATTCTACAATATGCTGACATATGGACAGTGCTTTAGACACATCCAAAATTGTACTCCACTACTACTGAGGGTCACCTCATATATTATCAATTCAAATTTACAAAACGTTCTTAGGATAAACACAATCTGCCTTCCTGACACTTCTCTTCACATATCTTTGGCCTGCTTTCTCTCCACTTTGGCATCAGAGCCTTTCAAATATCCAGAGACTGTTATGATGCCTCTAAAAAGTCTTCTTTATTTCAGACCAAATATCCTCAATTTTTCAACCTCAACTAGAAAAGCATGGTTTTCAGATATCTCCCTATATTTCTATCTTCACTTTGACATAGATGTCTGTTAGTATTCCAATGTCTTCTCTAAAGTGAGGCATCTGGAAATGAATATTAGACTTAAGTAGGCAGCAGAGGGAGACTACTATTTTCCTTGATTTGGAATATGTAGTTATATCAATGCCTCACCAGATTGTTGCCTTATATTATTCTCAGCCAAGTAATTATTTGTAAGTATTATTGCAGGCTTGAGTTATAAAGGAAGATGGAGATAATATGGTTAAGCATCTCCTTTATACAATGAGGCAATGAAGCTCCAAGAAGGTCAGGTAATTTGTTAAAGCTAACCACTCTGTGTATTCCTAACATGAAAGGTTCTTAGGCTAGGTCTCTATAGTTTTGTGGTTGCAGTGATGGCTTTTGAACCTATGTACAGAAATTTATATTTAGCCATTGAATTTCACCTTAATAGTTTCAGAGCAAATTTCAAGTCACCTATTTCTTAATGCTGTCTTTCCTCCAAATATCGGCCAACTCTTCCAGTCTTTTAGCTTCCATAAATCTTATATGCCTGCCATTTATGTTCTCATTCCAATCACTGATAACACTGTAGTACAAGAATAAGGCAAAGACCTTTACAAAGATACTACTTGAAACCTCTCTCCGGTCTGACATCAATAATTTGAATTTGTTGGTTTAGCCAAATGTAAACTAATCAAAATATACATTGTCCAATTCACATCTTTCCATTTCATTCATGGACATATCAAATTCCTTTATAATTGTTATGGCCACTTGGAAAGGATTTTCCTCTAAGATTTTTTTTCTTTATCTATAGTTAATATATTAAATACTAAATAATCTAGAAGGTAGCTTATATCTATAGCTCACTCTAGTTTAACACTCAGGGAATGACGGCAGCTGTTTTATTTATATTTATATATACATTGTTGGAAGATAATTCTCCGTGGGTCTTTCATGTTTCTGCATGTCTTTTCAAGACAACTGTAGAGCAATCACCTCGGAAGATAAAGACACTGCTTTGGAGCAAATGGCAAGCATGTCTACTTCCCATTATAGAAAACTCAGGTTCTCCAAGCTCGGAGGTCCTTCCTGGAATGCAACCACTGAGTGTGTAGATATCCTCTGCTCCTCTCTTCATCTCCCTTTTGGAACTGGGGTTTTGGGAATTGGCACAAAAATGATAAAACTCTTGATAGTGCTATTGCTGTGAGTAACAAACTGTCCTTTATTTCTGACCCGGGAGTCTTGTGTCATCTATCAGCATCCACAAAACTGTGGCGGCTATGGTAAGGGCAAATCCTAGAGAGTCCTTAGCTCTTGACAATCATTATCCTTCTAACATATTTGACATATTTTCTCCTTAATAAAACTTGGTTATCACTGCTTCCTCTCCTTCTAAAATTTCACAAGGATCTCACCAACCTAGGGCTTTTCTTTCTTCTTATTTAGAAAATAAAAATAATTTTTATCTCCTTTTAGTCTTTACCATCTTTCCATCTTCAATGAATAAGGACACAGTTTTATTAAATCTAAAGTTATCAAAGTACTTGGGAATGTACTTTTTGGAATAATAAGATTATTGGCAGCTTGAGAAGTCTTTACCATCCGCTTTATCCCTTAGTTTTGATTTCCTCTTAACGCAGCCTTTCTTCCTTCCTTCCATTCTGAAATTCATTCTCTTAGTACATGGGTGAAGTTCTGGTTTCATTGTGGTGTAGTTGATATCATACTATCTGTCCTAAGCAGTAGCCTTATTCTTGCTAATTCTAGTTTTCCTACCATGGCGGAAAAAAAAAAATAGCAGTGACTACATTTTTGTGAGCACTACCCTTACCTTTTAGCTACAAGTGTACCTTGAGAAGTGAGCATTAAACTTTTAAGGGAGGAGATTTAAGTGGAATCCATTTCAAGTGGTCCTTGCAATATAGTTGGAGATTGGAAACATCTGTCTCTCAGTCTGCTGTTAGCAGCGGGTGCTGGAGGCAGAAAGAGGAGGGGTTCTTCTCATCACTGAGTTGGAACAGAAGGGAGAAGCCTCCCTGCCGGGTTGGGGAGCTGTCAGACCTGCACTCTCCAAGCACAGCCCTGGCATGCAATATTGATGGGCACCATTCTTGGAGGACGGATAGCAAGGGAAGGGAGGGGCAGTAGGTGTCAAAAGAATTTATTAACCCAGTGAGGTGCAAGAATGTAATGAATAGGGAAGTGGTGAAGTGGAATTTGTAATGCGGAATGAAAAACAAAGAAATAATGATAAGAATCTTTTTGTTTTCAAGATGAAAGAAGTAGTGTTGAAATTGGAAACATTTCCAAGCATATATGGAAGGAGTGACTTAAGGAAGATTAAGATTTAACTATGTGAAACCAAAGGTCAGAGCATTTAAATCCACATTTCCTTTCTTTACATGAAGAGAGGATATTAAAATACACAGAACAAAACTAGTGGAAAATAAATATAAATAAGCCTGACTCATGTTTTTGCAGAGAGCTCCACTCCTGTATGTCTTATGTGTTACCTGAGATATTTCAGCTAACATTCTCTAAATATTAACTGCAGATGACATGGAAATGAACACAAAGCAAAAATCAGCTGCAAAAGCAGCTCTTAAGTCAAAAGTCAGTAATGAATTAAAGTTTTCAAGGCTTTTCAAAGTCCAGAGAGGTGAATATGGTAAATGCTGGATGGATTCTGAAGCCTCTGGGACAAAGCCCCTCAGAGAGGAGTTCGAGTTTCCTGTCAGAGAGATTTTCTCATCCTTTGCTTGCTGTTATCAGTGAGGAGAACTTCTCCTACACAGAAGGGCATAATTTACAAAACTTTCATAAAAGCAATTGCATTTGCTGCTTACGGCACACCTGTAAGGGAATTAGGGTATTTGTATCACTTCTTTTTCCAGAAGAGGAAACTGAAATCTAGAGATATGAAAACATTTGCCTACAGCCTCAAAACTAGTAACAGGCAAAGCTAGATTTCAAGCACAAGTGATCTGGTTTCTTTCATACAGTGGTGTATTTGGGGTTGCTTATCTGATTCAGGGCCTTGAGACTTTTTTTTTTTTTTTTTTGGTTTATTTGCTGGAGCAAGCTCAAAATTACTTCTTGGAGAGAATCTATCTCCATCCACCTCTGTGTGGAGACAAGATGCCTTCTATTAACATACATGTCTTTTGTCAGGTCCCTTAGGATGACAATCCCACCCGAGGCTCAGCTGCCTTTTGAAGCACAGGGTTTCACATATAACTGGCAACTTGAAATATTTGCACTCTGGGTATCTGACAGGGAATATCTAACTCAATTGCTATCAAAAGCTCAATTGAGCAAAAAAAAAAAAAAAAAAAAAAAAATTATGGAAGCCACTCTGAAGGGCATGCCACCATTTCCCTAGACAAGCCAGAATTTATCCCTGGGTGAAGCCAGAACAGCTAAGTATCATGCTCTAACTGAACTGACGAATCGTTGTGGAATTATTTTACTGAATTTCTGCTTGGGCCTTATACCATCTACTTACATGGCGGGACACTAACGGAAGGAGCCCTATGAAAACTCATTGCTATTTTTATTTTAAGGATGTTGTTCATTGTATTAACAAAAAAAATGTTTTCTTTATGTGGAACAAAAGGAGAAATAACTGAACTTCTTTTGGGCATATTTTTCCTCATAGACACATGGATTTTGTAACTTACCACGTTCCCCTCTTGAAAACTTTGGAACAGTAAATTCATGACCTATTACCAGGAAATACCCTGGGAATCACATGAGAGGTTTTATACCTTAACTGCTCACCTGACTTTGTTATCTTTTCAAATCTTATTTTTTCTCATTTTCTCATTTTTTTCATCGAATTATTTATAATTTTTTTCCTCCCATTGTAAAGACTGTGTTTTCATAAATCACCTTGAACCATTTGTTTATAAGTAGGATTGTGGCATATGAACACTGTGGAGAACAGTGAGAGAACAAGAGTTAAATATACTTGGACTCCACTCTCCTCCCCCATACCTGTAAGCCTTTATATAGCTGTATGTTGGAATAAGGACTTGAGGACTAAAAAGGGGAATATCATTGAGTTTCACCGAGAAATAATAATGTCAACTACTATTTTACCAAGTTCCAAAAACATGTTAAATAAATGAAAACTTTCTGCTATATGATTACTTACATAGCAGAATTTTGGCCTGCTATCCTAACACACTATTTTATTATTTGTACTCAGTACCTATATATGATAGTTTACATTGTCTCATCACTAACTCACACCTTCTTAACTGGGATTTCATCCTTTGAAAAAATCCTAAAGGCCACCCATGTCCGGCAGTTGACAAATCCAGTGATTTCTTGCATTAGTCTTTCTCTACATTTTAATTTTAATAATACCTGTGTCAACCGCTTGACCATCTTGAAACTCTCTTTACTTTTGATTTTTTTTCCCACTATACTTACAATCATTCGTTCTTTCATTCAAAAATATTCATTGAGGAGCTGCTCGGTATTCAGCACCATGTCAGATGCAAACTCTGTATTTATCTGCCTGATCCTTAAAGTGTTCTACGTAGCTTGGCTCATCACACCTAAACCTTAAATAGGAATGTTTCCCAAAGCTCTCTCCCCTGTTCTCTTCTTTTTGCCTCTGCATTATTCCCCTCAGAGGATCCACACCTGGTGACTCCCCGTCTGCATCACCAGCATGAATCCCATACCCCTATCCGCACACTGCCCACCTCTAAATCAGAATTTGTCCTGCTTCCTGGAACCAGTTACGCTCACAATTTTCCCAGTGCCCAAAGCTCGGTTCCTACATATTCATATTGTGTTTTGACACTCTTCTGCAACACTTCTAACTGGTGGGGAAATTTTTTTTTTTTTTTCCTGAAACATATTTCACTTTCCATCCTCCAGACTCAGGCCTGGCTTCTTCCCCTCCCCCCACACACCTAGTTTATCGCCGCAGCTCACCCAGGCAGCCAGCCTCCAAGGAGTCTTCCTGTTCCCTCCACCAACTCGTCCAGCCTACCTTGTTCACCAGTTCAATCTTTAAAATGCACTGCTATTCTCGTATCACTTGGCTGCTCACAGACCTTTCATGGCGCCCCACAGTTTACCAAAAAAGTTCTATTTACCTTTATATTTGGAACGTCTAAGTTGATTTCCTGGCCTTTTGAGAAAACTGCTAAGCGAGGACAGAATATAGAGGAAGGGAAAATTAACATTGGTATTTTGAATTCAGATTATTTTTCAAAAAGAAATTACAAAGAGCAAAATTTCAGTCTGAGTCAGACTCATTTTTTTTTTTTAAACTGCTAATGAAAACAAGGCAAAAAGGCCCACGTTAGTGCCATGAATCATGGAAATTGTATCCACAGGGGAAACAGAGGCTTGGCGGCCTCTCCCGAGATCTGTAAAGCGGGAGAGGTAGAAATCATGAGCATGGCCTTGCAGCTTTGCCCCCTTGTCAGAGAAAGCTTGTCCCATCTCTGCAGCTCATTTAGGCTGCTCATGTGCCATTCGGGACTCTCTCTTAGAGCACATTCAGTAATGATAAGGCTCCCTTGTCATATCCACTCTGCCACATGTAATTAAGTTCACGCCTCCCTTTAGACAGTTCACATCAGCAAATGACCAGCTGGATACCAGCCAGCTGGAAAAACACCCAGTTTTGGATGCAATAAAGGGAATCGGAGAGAAAGAAGATAGGGGAAAATGATCAAAATTGTCCTACAAGTGACTTGAAGTAACATTCAGTATCTTCTGATGTCCTCCCAATGTCTTCTCTTAGAAGTTCTGTCTCAGATCATGTGAGGAGAGAAAGGGTGCTCAGTGAACAGTAGAAAGAAACTGTGTTCAAGAATACACTAGAGTAAGAAGCAGAGGCTCGGTGTGCCGTGGCGCTGTCTACAAAGGAGGGACGGATGGCCTGTGAGACAGCAGAAGAGCTTCGCGGTGAGATCACCTGGCTGTGAATTCTGCCTTCCCTCAGCTGTTAGCTGTGAAAACTCGGCTATGTGACTTGTTTTCCCTGGAGCACTAGTTTTTTGATACTCAAATTGGAACTCATTGTAACTCACAGAGTTGCAGTGAGGAATAAATGAAATTAAAAGTAGGGTGAATAAATGGAACTATGCCTTCTGTTACGAAGATAGCCTAAAACACATTTTTGTCATTGTCATTTTTACAAGAAAAACGCATCTGGTTCACAACAGAAAATAAGTGAAGAGAGGTATTTCTCATTATTTGCCACAGGTATCTCCTTGTGTGTGTGCCTTGATTCATGGTCTCTTGTGCGTATTTTCTTTTGAGATCTTGGGGGTTTCTTTAGCTTCATTTTTATAAACGGAACTTCTCTGATGTACACCGAGTTCAATAGAGTAACTCCCTCTGCATCTAACTTCAGGTGGCAGGGATGGCGAGAAGTGATTTATAGTTTCCTTTTCTTTAGAGTCAAAGGCAGAGGAACCTCAAAGCAGAAGTGTCTAGCTTTATCAGTGTTTTGTTTTGTCTTTCTTTCATCTAGAATGCACAAGGATTCTGGCCAGGGTGCTGGCTAAGCCATGGAAAGGAAAACCATACAAGGCGCATGAATGCACACACCCTTCAGCCTCAGTGTGCCCCTGCCGGCAGCCCTTTAAGGCTTGATGGTGGTGGTCAGATGGACAAGAAGAGACATGAACACCTCATTGCTTCTCAGCATAAAGCACAAGCCAATCCTCATTTCTGTTTCAACAAAATGTCTATGTTGGCAAAGGCCTTGAGGGATGGATGTACTTGGTGCCAACCGTGACTTTTGACAGGAGGAAGAAGATAGAAAGTATACACAGGGATCTGAGAGTTTGCTGCTCTTCATTTTTCCTGCCGCAAAAGGGCGCGCTGAGGGCCTGTGAATGTTACTTTGCATTGAGAATGAAAAAAAATGAATATTTGATGTGAGTAAACATGAGCCTTTTAGTAATTTTCTGTTGCTCAAATTTAAGGCATGAATGATACTCAAGGAACTTTGTCATTTTCTTAGACCGGCTAGTGTTTGTCTAGGTGAAAGTACACCACCTGAGGAAAAAAAAGTCTGGGTCCTACAGATTATAAATACCAATATCTCTTCCTGAGAGCATGATAAAAGAGCTTCTTGGTTTTTGAAGAACAAGACTAAAAATGGATGTTTTTCTGAGGATGAGAGAGGGAAGACAGAAGGTATAATGTGTTATAATGATAACCTAGTTCAACATTTGTCACTCAGGCTTTGTATGTGGAGCTCAGGGCTGAAGAGCCAGTGCCTTTCCCCTTGGGAAAAACAATGATAATTACATGTAAGGATCTTCATTTCAACGACGTCTTTCATTTTAAGATCTCAGTGTACTTCAGAAGCATTAATCAGTCAGGCCTTTAAAGCACTATTTAATACACGCGTTTTATGTGGGAACTAACCAAGAGAGACCATTTGTGAGATTTGTTAGAGGCCAGACTGAAAATTGAATTTAGGACTTCTAAACTCCTCTTGTTATTTTTACTTAAAATCACCTCATCTTTATGATTATGACACATTCACAACAAAGCCTTGTGATCCAATCTAGCTTTAATCAACCCTAGATCAACATTTAGAAAGGCTTGATATGGAATTTGTAAGTGCTGAACTTAAGAAGGAGGTTGATAACAGTTAAGCTAGGGGGACTCACAAAAAGAAGAAGCGCAGGTGAGAATAAAGTGCCAGGCTGACATGGGGGTGGCAGGTCAGAGGTTAAGGGGTTGTCTAATCTCTGTGACCTTTGACCCTATAATGGGAAAGGGCTGGATTCCTGAGCCAGGCCACATGAAGCTGATGTCTCTGTGTCTACCCACGTATCTCTCTAGACAATCTACGGATCACATTTCTGGCCATTTTTTTTCCAGCTATAATGGCCACATGTCCACTTGAGAACTCAAGATTTGCAAAAGTGTCTCAAGCTTCAAAGATAAAGAGAAGCTGACCTTTTAGAGGTCTAGGAAAAAAAAAAGGGTATGCTGGAAGCAGGGCACTCAAGACAAAACTATGTTGGGTGTATTCTTTCGATTGCACAATTCTCCTCCAGGTCAGACATTGATAAAGTCAAGCGCACCAGAAAAAGCATATTTACCTCATATTTTCTTTCCTGTGTACAGTCACATACATTTCGTAGACTCTCCCTTGGGGAATGGCCCCAGCGGGAATCAGCAAGCTTACTCCTGAATAGCAAAAGAGAAAAGCAGTCACATAAGACCTATGAATCAAAAGGAAACTTCACAGAATGCCTTTGAAGCAAGTGAAAGGGAATGAGGAGATTTTGTGGCCATGTAGCCACAAGCCTGCTTTTTCTCTAAAGACATGTAAATATTCATAGTTGCCCTGCCTTCCTTCCTTATTGGCCTTATTTGTTAACACAGCTCCCTCTGAACTGTTATGGAATTACTCAAAGGAATGATGTCATTTTTTTAAACTCTTGTTTTATTTAAGGAATAGACAGATGGTTCCCCTGTTGTTTTCCTTGTAAAATGAGGGGAAAACCAACAACCGCTCGTAAAATTTCAAACAGCTGTAAATGATGCATCGTTTCTAATTTAAGAAAAAAAAAATCCCCACAAAATTCAAAGTCAGGGAAATGCTAACCTCCGTGATATCAAAAAATATTTATTTCTGAAATATCTGGTTAGCATCAGTGTTTTTCCGTAACAGAAAAATAACTGGCGAACAACTTCTTTCATCATGCATAACTCTAGAAAATGAACAGACAACTGCTAGTTTTTAGTCATGGCAGGCCAAGCAGGTTTTTACATAGTTGCTAACTGATACCATTTTGTAGGCCTAGGGGATCAAGCTTTGTTCTAAATTAACTGGGCCTACAGCGGTGCTTCTCGATTTGAGCTTGTATCAGAATCACCTGGAGGGCTTGCTAAAACACACATCACTGGGTCCCACATTCAGGGTTTCTGATTCAGGGGGCCCAGAGAATTTGTACTTCCCGTAGGCTGCCAGGTGACACCAATGATGGTGGTCCGTGGACACACCGTAAGAAGCTGCTTGCACCACTGCAGCATCATCACGAAGAATAAGTCAGGGTGGGCAGCAACTTGAAGATACTTGTCTCCATGATTTTATTCCAATGAATGGGGCTTCTGTTTTCAGCTCAATAAAAATTTATGGAGCACCATGGTGAGTATCATGTTTGGCAGAACCATGAATGCCAAGAAGTAAAAGACAGTGTTCCTGTCTTCGAGTAACTTATAATTTAATTAGCGAGGACATGGAATATGCCAAATGAGCAGAGGGCAATAAGGAAACTTGCCCGACCGTGTTGGAAATTCCCAAGAATAAAGACTGGAGAGTGAAGGAGGAACAGTTATTCAAAGGCCTTTGTGTAACTGGTTGAAAATGAGTCTTGGCCTTCTGGAGAAGAAAAGTTAACATGAGAGCTGTGGTGCTGTGGGAAGCAGAATGTCATCCTCGGGTATAGAATAGTTTGCTGAGGCACAGAGTGGACGCAGGAAGACCACTCATGAGCCTACCAAC
Organism: Callorhinus ursinus; assembly: GCF_003265705.2. NCBI lineage: Eukaryota > Metazoa > Chordata > Mammalia > Carnivora > Otariidae > Callorhinus > Callorhinus ursinus. Next base: position 77,971,257 of record NW_027397066.1, read on the forward strand.
CCTTGGCATTTTTATTTTTTTCTAATGGAAACAATAACATGTACCTTTATGTTATAAGAATGAAATAAAACTATGAATGTAAAGTAGTAAGAGTAAGGCCTGACACAGATTAGGTAACTTTTTGTAAAATAATGTATGTAAATCACCACTGCCTGGGACATAGAAAGTATTTACTACATGCTACCTCCCTCCTTTCCACTTAAGAAGGCTTTATAATAATTCATATATGAAAAAATGACAGGTGCAGAAATGGGAAGGAAAGGTAGAATCCAGTGAATATCATGAAAAAAAAAAACTGCCTTGAGAGTAATATCATGTTTAAGCAATAAAAGAACAATAGAGTATATTTTGATCTATTTATTTGATAGAGTTATTTGATAAAAAAATATATTTTTAAGTTCATAATTTTAAAGAGCATACAATAGCATGAGAAGTAAAGAGAAAAAGGTGAAAAAAGCATATATAATGTATGAACTCAGCTATGCAAAATGTATAGATAAAAGGAAAAATGATATTCCATTAAGGATTTTAATTTATTAAAATACACTTTTAAAGGGATGGTGTGACAAATTGGCAAGGCATTGCAATGGGGGACTGAATAAGAGAAAGAATCAAAGACAAGTTCATATTGTTCCCCTTGTTCGGATAGTACTTGGCTGTATGGCTGTTTACACATTATATTATTTTCTTATGCTACATGAGGACTTTAGGTCAATCAAATTGCTTCTTATTGCTGTATTTGCAAAATACTCAGTCTTGTCCAAAAGAGTGAAGATAGATTCACAGAGGAATCCATTAACCCTCTTAGGACCAATAGACGTAAACCCCTTCCTGTTTAACGAATATCAAACTTTAATCAAACATTATCAGTCACTCACTTAAATTCACCTTGTAAGACCTTTATGAGACTTATCTTCTAGAAGCAGGTAACTAAATGATAAGCTGAAAATTCAATTATCTTACAAATACATACTACACTTAATAATAAGGCTGTGATTCCAGACAGATCTATCAGAAGTGGGATTGAGTACCTTACAAATACCTTGAGGTTGGAGACTGTGTAATAAAGAGTTAATAAATGAAGATCTGATGTCTACCATGATGTCCTCTGATCTGAAAATAGTATTCTGAAGTATTGCTTCCTACAGTAAATTGGAAGCTACCCAACTAATATGTTTTCTAATTAATTTGTCCTTTTAAAGTGTGATGACAACAGTGAGCACTTCTGGCTTGCTGTTGCCTTCTGAAGCTCTATTACAAAGAAGGTCAATGACAGTTCTAAATTATACCTTGGCAGAAAGTTGTGAGTATAATATTTCTAGAGGAAGCATTTTCAGAGTCGGTTGGAGAAAGATGAATGGTTTTGCTGATTTTGTCTGAAGCAATGTTGATTTACATCGAAAGTGGATTTGGGTTAGATTAGGCTACAACTAACGCTTTAGGCCTCATGAAAACAAACAAGTGAAAAAGATTTGGGTACAAAAATATGTTTTCAAGATCTGTAATTTAAACGTCTAGGAATTACCTGAATTGGGAACAATAAGGTGACCCCCCAGAGAGTTGAAGGTGCCAAACGCCGTACAGGATGGGTCAGTCTGCCTTGCTAGACTCTGATTCTTCACATTGAGGGCCTCGTTCTCCAACAAGGATTGGGTCATCTGAGGAGACAGCTTTGATGCAAACTCAGAGAGGTCATCTTGGGGGGTGACTGCACCTGAGGTGTTGTAGACTTTGATTTTCAGGTTGGGCAGTGGATCCAGAATTGGAGAGTTAGTCATTGGGATTTTGTCTGAGACATCATGCAAAGCATAGACGGGTCCTCTGTACATGGCTGCAGCTGATGTGAGGTCTGGGGGTACCACCAGGAGATCTGAGTCAGAAAGAGAAAGGACGTCCATTTGCATCCTCCGTTCAGGCTACTTCTATTTAGTCAGGCTCCCCCCGACACTTTCTAAGCCAAAAACAAATGAACTCAGTCAATATTAGAGATGTATAGACTCTAAGGTTCTGTTGAAAACAGGGCAATGAGATTACTGTGATCCATTTTATTATTGGCTACAAACAAAGAGACAAGTCCATTCTAAATTTTGCTTTCAAGTCTACTCATTGCCCCTAAGGTATTTATCTATTTCAACAGACTGGATTTGAAGACAGTGATCCCCACTCAGTGACTTAGGTAATAGTTTTCCTTGTCTATACTGGATTTGAGGTCATCCATCTGTACACCACTCTATTCATATTAACGCAAGTGGTTTGTCAAGAGGCCAGGAGAAAAAAAAAAAAAAAAAAGGAGACGTAAGAAATCAGTCAACCAATCTGTGTGGTCTTTTAAAGTGAAAGTTTTAAAAAGTATGACAGAGAAACCTGTTAAGAAAAAAAATGATTTGTGCACCTTGCCTCCTCTGGTTGGTTATATGAATGAAGTCAACAGAATAATGAATAAAACAGACCCAAATCCATGTCTTCATGGAGCTTATGTTCGAGCCGAACAACATGACCTGAATGTCACTGATTCTGACACCACACAGGGAGGCTGCTGACATGCCTACATCGCAGGTGTGAAGTGCAATGTTAACTGACCTTGTCTCGCTGCCTTGATGTTCACAGGCTGAAAGCCTCCATTGAGTGCCGAGGAGTCAATGATATCAGACTCAAAGTCGCGATGGTTCTTGCGATACACAAATAGGGCCACCACTACAGAAATGGCCAGGCAAACTATCACAGCTATCACAATGCCAACATACAGAGCGACATCATCTGAGTCAGGAGCAGCTGGGGAGGACAAGGAAACATCAGACCAACTGCTTAGAGAAATTTCCCACAGTACACATCCACATTGCTGTAATTTTTTCAGACATTTATTGCCTTTTTTTTATAGGTTCATTTCAAATCTATTTCAAAAGCTATATAAAACGACTGTGGCCTTTCAGTGGAAAATTATCTCTGATTTCTTTTCCTTTCTCACTCTGCATCTATCCACCCACTAATCTGTCTTAAATTGGGCAGCATAACAGACCATTTATTAGAAGGCATAAAAAGAAACTGGAACTGAAACCATCCCAACCCACAGGGAAAAAAACAAAGTTCATTACTAATTTCAGGTGAAAAAGTTTGGAAGCCTGCTTTGAATTCACTGATATTTCTCCAAAAACATAAACATAAATACTGTTAGAACTATCCGGCATGTCCTGAATCTGTGTATTTATTGAACTAGAATATTTTCCTAAGTATCATTCCAAGTCATAAAATCACTTTCCATAACAGTCTTCTCACTTTCCCCTAAATCAAGGAAGGGGTGGCTGGGAATGGTGTACATAACTAAGCAAAACAAATATTAGAAGCAAACATGTTGGATTTAAAAGGTGTGCTTTCAGAAGACCCAGATCTGGGAAGCAGAGGTCGATGCCGATAACTCTAGGCTTTTGATATGGATTCGGTATTACCTCTGAGAACCGTGAGCTTCTCATGGTCACTGGTCAGAGATTTACATTTGAACTACTTGTTACTGAATCAAATATGTCTAGATGGTGCACTGAGTACCATAAAGGCCTGGTTCAGTGATCAAAAAGGTCAGACTACCCCAGAAGGCAATTAAGCATTTGACCAATACAGTGTGCAGTCAGTTGGGGCTCTGTTTCTGGGTAAAGCCAGAGGAAAATTCCTGTAAATGTTGCATATTGCCTTGGTGGCATAAGACATGCTTCGATCCAACCCCAAAAGGTGATAGAAGCTGATAAATGAAAAAAATGAATAAAATGAAACCTTTCTAAGAACTCCACAGGCACCTTTAAGTCTGTTTTTAGTTCTGTGTGACCCACAGACACTTTCAGCAAAGTTAACCAAAGCTTTTCCAATCACTGTAAAAGAGGAGATTAGACTGGTATTTCAGGGGGTCAAGAACAGCCTTTTTCTGCTCCATTTTATATGCACATGCATTTTGGGGGGAGGGAATTTTCAGATATGTAAGTCCCAGGGCCTCCTAAGAGTTGAGGAGCCGTGATTCTGTCCTAAAACGCACAGCCACATAGTGGATATGGGCAAATGACTCGTCATGTAGATTGCCAAAGGCTCACCCAAACTCTGGGGTCTTTGACATGTTTCTTTGACACATGGACAGTATAAAGGAATTCCCTGTTGGCAACTGCTCCATCTCTTTCAGCATTTTGTATTTAAATGCACTGTATGTGAGAGGTTTCGTTTTTTTGGGGGGGGTTGTTTGTTTTTTTACTATTATCTTTCCCGAAGTTTCCAGAATATCTGCTTTCCCATCCATCAAGTCGATATCCACAGATCTTTTCAAAATCCCAGTGACAGCTCAAACCCTCCTGGTTGCGTGAACACTGCTTTCTGAGCCCGGACCTCACTGTGCAGCTGGGCAGTATTCGAGCCCCTGCCACAGCCTTCTCAACTCCAGCCAGAATATTCTATCTAAATCCTTATGGTTTTACTTTACCAGGCTGTAATTACTTCCCCAACCTGAATGTTTCCTAACTCAACAGATCTGCCTTTTCTCACCCCTTTACTTTTTAGCATCGGAACTGGGCCCATTATTAGATCAGCATATTTCATGATATGGTTTGTCAGCTATTGGGACTGAATGGCAGACTAATAGATTGGAAAGCTGGCAGTGGCTTAAAATGACCCTCCTTTCTTCTCTTTGGCAGTGAAAATCTAATTTGTTTCTCATGTTAGAATATATTAGGCGCCTATTTCCTGTGTGCACATCTGTGATCCAAAGAAAGGTAAACTTGAACTGGGGGCAATCACGTTAAATGATTATTCAGCAACATAAAAACCAAACATCAAACTTACAAGAAAATCCATATTCATTCTGGGTTCTCTGTTCAGTTGAAATAGGATAAAGGAAACCTTGAAAGGAACAAAAAATGAAACAAAAATGGGAACAAAATCAAATTAATGAGGGAAACAAAACAAGAAGCATGAAAAATGGTTTAATTAAAAGAAAAGGAAAAGAAACCTGTGGTCCTTTAAGATTCTGGTTCAGTACAGAATTATGATTTTGCATCTCCTGTCTGCTCTGGAGCCTCACCAAGAATTAATAAGTAGGCAGATTGAATTTCAGAGTAAAACTGGTCTCGAGTCACTAACTTTGGAGTGCTTAAAGTCTTTCTTTTATTGAGCATAAACTCTAATGGATCTAATTTATTTCAGACATCAAGGGTCATTAGCATAAGGAAAATCTTTTTTCCTTATCCCTGCCATATGCTTAAATTCCCAGGACATATTCAGCAAGGCTCTAAGCAGTTTTTTTCTTTTTTATTTAATCATAACAGCTTGCTCTTGGTCTAATAGAACTAAAGGAGACCTGTCATCATTGGTCAAAGGTTAAATACCCATTTACTGAGCTGAGCAGAGACCACCCTTCTTCCCTCCATCTCAAATCCACTTTTTGGAATTTTGGTTGTTTCTTGTCCCTCCATTTAAAAGGAATCCAATAGGTTTTGCCTAGGGACTGAGCAGTTTGTCAATGCAATGGAAACTGGATGCTTTTTATTTGAAATCATTCAAAAATCAATAGAGCCTAGAGATTATAAGGTTATTTATTTTAGGGCTTCAGAGGAATAGTATAAATTGAGAGAAATAAAAACCTCATCTCAACAATAAATGCAGAGATAACACTAGCAGTTTTATTTTTCTTTCTTTTTAATATATGGCAAGGTAGGAAAGATGATGATGATGATGATGATAAAAATAATGTCAAGAAGAAGACTGGGAGAAAACATTTAAAAATGGGGAATACAAATTTTTTGAAATGAAAAATCTATAAAAAATTTAAAAGGGTAACTTTTAACTGGCATCCTGAGTTTCCTAATATTTAATATTCTGCAACATATGAATGGATCAAATGATACAGTACCACTGGATTAATCAAATTAAAATGAATAAGAAGCATATGAATTAAACTTTCCTGGTAATCCTCAAGGACAAAAAAAAAATGTAGAGAACTTGCAAGAATCACAATTAATTGGTTCAAAATTAAAGGTCTGTCATGCTCGAATACTAAAGGTAACTCTAAACCGTGCCTCAGGTAGATCCTCTGTAGTTTGCAGAACACTCAGTTCTTACAAGCTATTTACCTATTTTGGGGAACTAATTCTGCGGAAACATGCAGTGCTACCTTAATGAAAGAGAGGTTTGCTGTAGCACAGACAAGTTTGCTCTGAATTAATTTTTAATGCTTTATTTTAGAGCAATGATTGCAGCCTCCTACTCAGTTTTATAAATATTATATTCCTTATTCCAGTTGTCTGAGTCCATGTATTAGGTTTGATTTTCATTTTTAAACACTTCTGTCTGGTAATAACCTTTTTCCATTTGTATTCTGTGAACTCAATAAAAGGACATCTGGGACATATACAGGCACTGGAAGAAAGGTGATTTATTTTAAAAACCGAAGACTTCAGACCATACAAGTTCACTGCCAGCAGAAGAGATAAGGTGACTGGTGTTGCCACTCTGGTAGGAAGGGTGTTAGGTAGAGGGATGTCAAAAGATTCATTTCTTGCAGGCTAGAAGGCCTGGAAACTAGTGTAAAATAGGACATCTGGGGTTGCTCCCATGTTCACCTTGAAGATTTTGTTAAGAATCAGCGTGGGCCTGCTGGAGTGAGCAGGAGAATTGTATCTTACAGAGGGAGAAGGCTACCTCCAAAGAGATACAACATGGTCGGAAATTTCTCCCTGTGAAGCAGTTCTGGGCATGCCTTGGCTTTTGTCTCCATTTCCCAACAGAATCCCTGTTCTTGACAGGCAGAGCGAGGAATAATAAAAAGGAATGTTATAATTTTGATTTTAATCTCAACTTCTCCATATTTATGTAGATCTACACAACTCAATAAATATTTTGGTGACTTACGGTATTCATCTGAGACTTCTATTTCATTCTAGGCACAGACCTGGAATTCATTCACTCATTCATTCGTCTAACGAATACTTTTGAGCCCATGTCCACGTATATACACTGGGTTCTAGTCTAGGCATGGGGGGTGCTCACTTCGGCAGCACATACACTAATATTCTAGGCATGGGGTACCATGACAAACAAGATGGGAAAAGCCACCGCTTTTGCTTTAGTTTAACAGAAAGTAAACAAGTAAAAATAATAAATAAGATCAATTCAAATGCTGAAAAAATTTCTTTTGAAAAATAGAACAAAAGAACATAATATGACTGGAGATAAAGGGATAAACAACTTAGGAAATCAGGGAGCAATTTTCTTTTGAAATGGGATTCGAGGGGCTCCTGTGTGGCTCAGTCAGTTAAGTGTCCGAGTCTTGATTTCGGCTCAGGTCGTGATCTCAGGGTTGTGAGATGGAGTCCTGGGTGTGCGGCTCAGCGCTCAGCAGGGACTCTGCCCCTCACCCTGCTCTCTCTCTCTCTCTCTCAAATAAATAAATAAATCTTTAGGAAAAGTGGGATTTGAGCTGAAACTTGAACGAGAAAGAATCAGGCAAGCTGAGATCAGGAGGGAACGATGGTCCAGAGAGGGACAGTAAATGCGGAAGTCCTGACATAAAAATGGAGCGGTGAGAGGGACGTGAGAGAGAGGAAGAGGGAGCAGGCAGGTTCAGAGGGGTGAGAAGCAGCCACACGCAGGCCTGGTGGGCCATGATGCAGCATTTTGATTTTATCCTAAAGGAGACAAAAATCCTGTGATCGAACGTAATTTTGAAAAGAGTGCTTTGGTTTTTCTCTAGATAATGGGGAGCAAAGGGAGCAAAGTGACAGGGTTTTATGGATGGTTTCTGTGACACATGGCTTGGGAGATGTCTATCAATATAGTTGATGAAGTGTTTGCATTTGAGGTTGTTCTAAAATAAGACAGAAATTTAAAAATATGAAAACCTCACTGTTAGCTATTCCTCATAGTCGATGAGGCCCAGTCTAGCCAAAGCTGTGTTATTTTCCTACACGGGGACATTTAAAACAGACCAGAGTATTAGGTATACTCACTAATGGCTCAACACCCCAATTTACTCTGTTATGGAAACACTGATAAAGAGTTTTGGAAGGTAACTCTAAAACTTTTTCCATCCTTTTCAAAACACTTCTACAACTACAGAGCTAAAACATCACTTAGGAGGTTGGGAATCAGAAAAGAAGGGGATTACTGTTCCATCCCCTAAATGAGGGGAACGGAGAATCACTTTTTAAGAGTTTGTTTTTACGCTCCTCCATCTGATCCATCTCTCACGGAACAACAGGGGACATTTTCCTCAGCTAATGAGGTGACCCTGCTGGGAGCAGTCCTAGCAATAATGAAAAATAACATCTCTGGCCGAACCCAGTGCAAAATAATTGTTTTTCACGTCCCAATCAACAGCCCGGCTCATAAGTTAGGGATTTCAGTTAACTTTCTTACTACTTGAAAGAAAGCCATCAAAAAAGGCACCAGGGCTCTTGGCCAAGGCGGTGAAATGGAGCTTTTCATTTTTCAGTTTGAATCCTAGCTCTGCTGCTTCCTTAACTGTGAGAGCCTGGTCAAACCGCTTCCCTTTTCTACGTCTCAGTGTTCTAATCCATGTAAGGGAACACGAGTCCTCACTCCCACAGAGCTGAGGAAAGGATAAATGAGATCTGTAAAGGGCTGGTCCGTGGCAAGCAGTCGATAAATGACAACTCTATCAAAAGCATTATGATGCACACTGTAAGTACACTAAGACTCTAGGTTCTTAAGGGATTTTATTTGTAGAGTCAACTCAGCCCATTATTTAAAGAGTGACCTCAGGAAATTCGTTTGAACTTCAGGTTCCTTAGTTATGACAGAGACAGAGAGCGCAGTTTTTCGGAGAAACCATGAGCAATGCACTCTTTTAAATACCATATACTCTTTCACGGTCTCCTTTGAAAGGGGTTTACGGCCTTTGTGGCTTCTGGCAACCATACAGTGGCATGCTTCCGAAGCAAATTTCCAGGGCCAGAGTGCAACTTGATGCTAAAACAGTTTCTCAACCAGAGGTGGTGCTGCTTCTAAAGGGGGTGTTTGGAATTGGGGCAGGGGAGGTGTGTTTTTGGTTGTCCTAATGATTAGGGAGTTGTTTGTGGTACTTAGCGAGTGAGGGCCAAAGATACGGAATGTCCTGCAATTAGAACGATCTAATGGAAGGACCATTGGGAAGAAAACGCACCTCCATTGGTGACGACTTCCAAAGCCATGGCTCTTGGACTGCTAGAAGGAGCAAAGGCTTGGGGCTCGGGGAAAGATGTAAGACTTGTCCCCCTGGTTGTGAGGCCCTCGATAAGTGCATCTAGGGGAGGCCAGCCCCAGAACGGGGCTTCTGCTATGGGAAATGCTCATGCCCCACGACCTCCTTTAGGAATTATTAAAAGTAAATGCAAAGTAATTTTAAAGAATGTTTATTTTTCAATGGAGAGATTTTCCTGATCTGGGAGAAAAGGGACTGGAGGAAGTCTGTGCAGAGCCACTTTAAGGGCAGACCTAAATAGTATGGAAACTGAAGCAAGAGGAGGATGTATTAAAGAGTTAGTGAAATGCCCCTTATGCTGGAAAACACCTCACAATTGCTTAAAACAGCATTTGAAGAGGTTATCTAGTTCAATTGTTTTCGGGTGAGGAAACAGAGTCCCAAAGGTGAGAAGTGATATTTTAAAGTAACCAAAAGTGTTGCGATTAAAATTTGGTTTCCACCCTCCCATCAATTAAGATGGCATTGTCCGACTCTGGGTGGCCCCATTCAGAGCGGTGTGGATTGTCCATGTGGATTGTTAGTCTAACAACGGTCCAGCTGACGGTGGGGGAAGGAGTGCCTTTTTCTAATTTCACAGGGTCATCCTTGAGACTGGAGGTAGGGTTGCCCATATTTTTCAGCTGACGTTCCACTATTATGAAAGAGGAGAGCCCGTACCCACGTATCTTAAAAAGGAAAGCAAACTTACCTTGGTTTTATACTGCAGTAAGTAACATCGAGTTATCCTCAAGTACATGGCTCGTAATTGTGTAATAATATGCCTGAACACAGTCTATTTGGCGGGTTTATATTTGGGAACTCTCAGAAACAAAGTCAGCAGCTATACATAAATCTTCATTTCTCCAATACACAGCAACAGTTTTGATTTTTCTAGTCTTTTAAAAAATTTTCTTTTCATGTGAAACATAATAGACAATAGCCAAAATTATCATGAATGTATGATTAGCTTTTTAAAACAGAGAATACAGACTGCTTTTATGCCATAAGTACTATTTTAGTAGAAAAAATTATCAAGCAAATATGCTGATGTGAGAAATGCCTGAACCTCTGCGTATCACCGGATGGGTTTAAATTCCTCAAAATCAAGTCTATGCCCTTCCTAACTCACAAACTCCCAGGAGTTAAAACAGATCATTGATTACAATTTTCCATTCTAACCCCTTTCTGTCTATCTGCAGACTAAAGAGCCAGAGCATAGAGCTGTTGAAGGGACTTGCTGATGAACCAGCAATGCAAGGGTCAGATCCCAGCTCTCTGGCTACAGCCTCAGCAGTATATGTAAGTAGGTGTGGGCATTAATTAGTACATTTAAATGAGGAGCGACAAGGCTATAATAGAAAAGGACTTGATATGTTCATGGCTTAATTTGCAATTCGGTTATTGAATGAGGTAATGCTAATTATTTCAACTATAAAACACCTCTTCATTGGAAATGTTATCATTGATATTCAGGAGAAAGCTAAAAGAAGAGATTTTCCTGCTTAAATGAAACAACTTCCAAACAGCATCTTTTATTTCAAGTGTGGGGCAAGCAAAGAGGGACACTGAGCTTGGGAGTTTCTACTCTGAAGTAACTGGAGAGCCATGCTGGAATGATGTATCATAAATGTATGATAATCGTATTGTATTTGGCACAAAACGTCACAATAAATAAATATTTAAAAGAGAAACATCATTCCCTTCCAAAAAGATGCCAACAGGAAAAAAGGAATAAACACCAATAATTGCAGGGACACTACACATCAGAAGAAAATCATATTTTAGAGCAATAAAAGCTGACAACCATTTGCTTCCAGCCTCCAAGAGCCCGCATGAAAAAAGGCTTACTATACCACGAGCCAGATTTGGGTTCTTAGTTGGCTCTCATGTTAACTTGTGGGCTGTTTCAATTCTATGCCTCAGTTTCTTTCTTTGCAAAACAGGGTTCTTAGTGGAGGATTAGCAAAAGTTCTACTTATAAGGTTATTTTTTGTGTATTTTGAGTTTAATTATATTGAAACAAGTCATTTTGCTTTAGGTTGGCCAGCAGATCACAGCAGATTGGAGTCAGAAGCAACTTATGCCAGGACTTAAAAGTCAGTACGTTAGATGGAAAGTGAACAAAATTAAAAATTAGTCTGAAAATTCCTTTAAGTTAAAACATATATGATACAGTAATTTTTTTAATTTAATGAATCAATAATTTTTATGCCCTTCAAAGTTTGAGAACTCCTGAGGCAGATTTAAGGAACACCTATAAGGAAAGTCTAGATGTACATATCCGAGAATTAAAACTCTTTCTTCACATTTGCTATCGAATCTCTAGTCAAAAGGGAGGTGGGTGGAGTTTTATAAGGTGTTCCTGCTTGCCCTCAAGGTTTACTCAATATATTTCAATACAGAGCTGCTTCTACTACCTTAATACATCTAAAGAGATTTTATGATACTGTGAGGATCAAATAGAGGATTAATTTGTATCTTATATGGGGGCTAGTATGTAAGTTATAAATATAACTCAATTATAGTTTATAACAGCATTGAGTCTGTTCTATAAAAGTGCATGTTTTTAAATAATCAAGTTTCTGGTTAGTTTTAGCATATTTATGCATCTGAAGTTTACCAAACCACTTCATAAGATTTGTCCTTATTTTTATGATCCTAGCGTTAGAAAAATCTCTATTCCCCATGGATTTTCCCCTCTCTTTGACCCGGCTGCTCGATCTTTCCTTTCGCTGGTGACTTTACATACAGCCCAAATATGTGATTTTTCTCACATTTCTTCCGATGCTAATGCTCTTATTAAAAATCTCAAGGGCCGTTCAAAATAAACATGTCCAGATTTTGTTTTCTTCCTTTTAGGTTGGTTCTTATCTAGCAAGCCCATCAGGACCGCACTAATGATGTCAAAGGTCAGGTCTGTCAAAGACACTCATGGTCATTTATTATAATTTACCACTCTTCTGAGGGTTTATTTATTGACAGGGGCTTAAGGAACTCCAAATAAATGAATACATAAATCCTAGGACATGACAACAAAAATTGAAAAGAACATTTTCTTATCACTGATGTCAGTTATCTAGATTGCCACGGTCATCCCCCATCCTACAGCATCACAGGACAGCGGGCCACGCCTTACAAAATTCATCCACAGCCCGTTCCTATGGTAACAACCACGCCCTTCTGAACATGAACAGCAGGGAATTAACATCCCAGGATGTAAAAGTCTTCTCTCATGACTCACAGTGGATGAAGAAGGAATGTCTGAAATTTCATCCAACAGTTGAGTCAGATCAAACCTGCAGATCAGCTGCCTAAGTGTTTCTAATGCAGTAGACTCTCTCCTCATCAATGTTCCTGAAGAATAGTACACTCTCAAATTCAACAGCAGTGATACTGTAATTCATGGTGGTGAAGACGCCTGACAGAAAAAGTAAAAGGAGGAGGCGTGCTGAAGCCGAGGCTGGTCTGTAGGATACCATCACCCTAGTGGCTGGGGTTTTAGGCAAAAGGAATACTTAAGCAAAAGCGCTGGTCCGGCAGGGACATGACCTTGGAGGAGTCTCGGCTTTGCTGTGGTTGTGGAAGCTGGGACCCTTCTTGATTCCCTTGGAGTTTCCTTTCCATCCTAGAAGCTGAAGACCTTGCCCTTGTCCTCTCGCACTGATTTGCTTGGGGCCCCCATAGGTGTTCGGCAGGTTTCTGTGGGCTAAACTTTCTAACCACATCCCTGCTTTCAAAAACAGGAAAATGTTTTAGCAGAAGGGAAAGACGCTAAAGCAAACCGCACTTACTACACCGGAGGCGGCAGAGCACCGTGTTGGGCAGCCAGAATATTTACAGAATATTTATTTGCCAGCTGGGACACCACGCATAGCAAGGATGATACAAACCCAGCTATGACATCAGCTTCTTCCAAACTGGAGATAAAAGCACTCACTGTCTGACACTCACAATTACTCTTTCCTATCAAATTGCTGTGCTGACAAGAATCTCACTGGAAACTGACTAGCGCCTTCTCAAATGCCTACCAGGCGGTTATAAACACATCATTCTCAAGTCAAGAAGACACTATTTGTAAAGGTAAATTATTTCCCCACATTTCAACAAACGTAGGATTCCAGGGGTCCTGGTATGCAGTATGTCGACACCACAATTTACACAGAGTTCTGCCACTTCCTCTGTACATGAGAATTAATGGAAGCGACATGTAAATTTTTTAATGAGTAGAAAGTGTTAAATTTGCAGACTGCATAACATTTTAATTTCCCAAAGTCAGGAAGTTCACTGATGCAGACACAATTCCAGGCAGTTCTTATTTGTAAATTGTTATTTTTAATTTATCTACTGTGGCATAAACCCTCTTCAGCAAGAAGGAATTCTAAATTTGCATCTAAACTGTGACACATCCCTATGTGGGACTCTAATCTTTGAATGGGATTAAAAACTAAAGTCCAGAGGAATGGCTGCAGTCATGTAATAATCTGAGTATATTCATAAATACGTATGAAACACCACTTCTGGGCCAAGCTACGTATATAGTTTTGGATTGCTGTTTTCTAAAGGAAGAGGGAAGCATGGATTAAACCATTATATGCCAACCATGACAAAGTAGATCTTACCAGAAATTCATTATAGAGATTGTAAAAGTTAAGAGTTATTAGGTCTTGGTAATATTATTGTATTTCAACATAAAATGTAAACATGCTCATTGGCTTAGCATTTTGGGGGATTTTTTCAAATGCTTTTTTCTTCTTCTATATCTCTTTTTCTCTGTGTCCAGTTTCTCTCCATCTCTCTCCTCCCCGCCGCCTTTTCTCTCCCTCTCTCTCTGTGCTTGGAACCATTTCATGGAAATCCAATTTCAAAATTGTATTGTAGAACCAGGGGCTGCTTTTATATACTTTTAGAAATGATATAAAGCAACCTAAATGGGCAGACAGCATAACGGACTTTCCAATACTGCCTTCTGAATAAGATACACGATTCTCTAGTATTATTAAGTAAAAACAGGGAAATCTGTTAAGTTTCTCATATCAGGCATGTGTGTTTAGTTATTTTCAATAGTAAAATGTCCCAAGTTATCTACCCTTTCTTGTTGGATGCGATCCACACCATTTAACATACCTAAGGTGTCCAGGTTTTTTTTATTCTTTAATTTTTATTTATTTTTTTAAAATTAACAATGTGCTTATAAACCAAAAAGGTCCAACTTCTTTCTGGGACAATAACTGACTCTGATGTCTTCTTTAATAATGCATTCCCATGAAATAACACAACTTTTTGAAGTTCTTAATTTGAATTGTAGGGTCTCCAGTGTAGGAAATACTTTTTTCAGGCCAATGAACGTATATCCAGTGTAACATATACATGATATATTTTATACTTCAGTATCAACTAATGTGTATGGATGGCCTAAAAAATTTAGTGGAGCTTCTGAAATTGCTTAAAGACCATGACCTTGTTTCACAAATGAAATTACACAGCATCTTGTAATGAATCCAATTCATCCAACAGTTTAAGAATAATGTGCTTGCAAGGACAGAGTGATATGTGTATAATAGGCAACTCGGAAATAATGCAAAATATAACTCAGTTCCAAATCCCTGTGTCTTTGAAATCCTTTTATATATACCCTTGATATACTGGCTGTAAGTAACTCTTGCCAGCCCGGGGTTTCTATACAACTAGGGGTTATGCAAATCTCTTGTGCAAATACTTTTTTGGTAATCAAATTTTAATCAAATCTAATTTGAATCAATGGGACCAATTTTCTAGGACAAGTCAGTGATATTGCTATTTCTCAAATCCCAAGATTCCTGCTTCCAGGATCATACAGTTGTTCTAGCCAATCTTCAACATCTCTTTTTTAGAAAGTCATTTACAGTTATAAACATAATGAAAAGCCAAGTATAAAGAACACAGTGAATAAAAAGCATATTGAAAAAGAAAGAAATTACTTGCAATCTCACTGGTCAAAAATAAATGCATACATTCCATTCATCTTTTTCCTAAGCTTACTTCTACATAGTTATGACTAAATGCATTTGTTAAGTCCATATTCTGCTTTTCCATGTTAAACCATCAAAAACATTTTAGTGGCTGTATGATATTCCACCTTATGTAAGTGCCATATTATTATTTAACCACTGCTCTAATACTGGATTTTCAGGTTTCTAATTTTTTTTACAATAAATTATAAAGAATGTAAAGCGTATTTGGCATATATCTTCTCAGGTATTTAGATTAATTTCTTAAAATTTATTCATTAAAGTAGGATTACTGGACCAATGGGTATAAACAATTTTGAAGCTCTTAACTAATATTGTCAAATTGCTTCCCCAAATAATTGTAAAAAGTTGCATTCCCATTAGAAAAAATACAAGAGACTTCACTTTGCACATTTATTAACATTTAGCATTATTATACCTGTAAAATATCCAATCATCTTGTAAGA
Organism: Callorhinus ursinus; assembly: GCF_003265705.2. NCBI lineage: Eukaryota > Metazoa > Chordata > Mammalia > Carnivora > Otariidae > Callorhinus > Callorhinus ursinus. The sequence goes on from NW_027397066.1 coordinate 77,986,919, forward strand.
AACCCTTGAAGAGTTTGATGAAAAATTTCATTTGACATTGGGGAACCACGTATTTTCTGAAGTGTTTGAAACACAAAACTGGGAGTGTGGTAAACAATTTAGAAAATTTTTGATTACTTACTCTGTAGAAAATTAAATATTCTAAAAACCATAGAGTCTAAGAAAAACAAACACCTAAATTAAAACTATGAGCAAAACCAATCTCTGGTATGTGTTACTTAGGCGTAACGGGAGATGAAGTTGAATTAATAATGGCCTAATTAGATAGTCAAAGCTATTTTAAAATAAAGTTTTCACTATACTGTTAAGTTCCACTTTCTAGCTTTCAATCTTTCTCTATAATTATGGATTTAAGTCTGTCTCTCCTAAACAGTATCAAACGGGATTTTTTTATTACAATTTTCAATTTTGAACCTCCTTTAACAGGTAAATTTAATTCATTTACATTATTACCCATGACATATGATGATCCTTTGTCTGTACCATCTTAATTAAATTATTGTTTTCATTTACTATGGTTTTTTTTTTGTTGTTGTTCCTTTCCTGCCCTTAAAAATCTTATTTTGAATTTATACACCCACCTTTTATGTGTGTAGTTAGGCTTACTATTTTAATTGGTAAACTTGAATCAATGGGATTGAATGCAAATAGTGTTTTTTTTTTACTGAACACTATACAGAAATTAGAAAAATTTAACTCAGATCACACTTTCCCATATTTCATGTTAAGGCTGTCAATAATTTACTTCCATCTGTATTTCCTGCCTCTTCATTGGTCTCTCTCTTTTTTTTAAAGAATCAATTTTTATTTTATATTTTTAGTAGTTTACTCAGTGATAGTTTGTGAATTGTAAGCCCTCTCCATTTCAATCGTCTGAAAATCTTTTAAATTTTGCTCTGTTGAGCAAACTTGGGTATTCTCATTCTCTTCTACATGTGTTTTAACCTCCCTTTTATATAATCACTTACTTTATCTTTCTTCTCTGTAGTCTGAGGAGTTTCACAGGATTTACATTCCAGTTGACTAATTTTCCCTTCAGCTGTATCCAAAGTTGTCTCTGATTTGATCTTTAACCTCCCACTGAGTTTTAACTTTCAATTGTTTACCTTTCTAGGCATTCGTTTGATTTTTCCCCAAATCTGTCTCTCCTTTTTACATATTCTACTCTTGCATTTGTGCTTATATGTCTTTTAAAAATACAGTTTGTCTTTTTACTTTTATTTACTTTATATTCTCACTCAGATTGCTCTGAGTCCATGTTATGAGAGTGCTAAGTAACTCACTAACTGTGCTGTGCACTCTCTCTTGCATTAGACTGTTCCCTTGGGTGATGTGAAACTGCGTATTGTAATCTCATTTCCAAGAGTGGGCTATTTTTGTTCGAGACCAATGCACTTGGGTTGTGGAAAGAACTCAAGAGAATGGCTTGTTGTTTGCTTCTGCTGGTACCCTAGAAGTTTCAGCAACTATGTTAATTACATATCTTTCGTTTTTTTTATTCCTTTAGTACTGTATCTTAGACTCCAGAGCAGATCTGGGTGTAGGACTGTGGTTTTACTATAGGTTTTATTTAAGTGAAGATTTCATTTTTATTTTCTCTGTCATGAATTTTCCTGTGGCTTCCCTGGGCTGGCGGGTAAAAATTTTCTAGATGGTCTCATAAGTGGGAGCAGCCACTTATGAGACCCGGCTTTATTCCAAGGGCTCTAGATTTCAACTCTCGGCCTCAGGCTTGTGCAAATTCTGGGCCTAGGCCTCTGTGCCAAAACAACACCTCTAACTCCCAATCCCTAGGATCTATATCCATGGTCAATGCCCCTCTGGATTATTCTGGTATCCACTCATGCAGTTACCTCTCTAGTTTTGAGTTTCTATTTTATTTTGATGATTTGAGGATTTCTCTATCTTTCAAACTTGACTCATTATTTCTCAGACACACATATACATACACTCCATACATGTGTGTATGTATATTTTTTGTTTTAATATTTTACCCTATATTTCTGCATATTTTGAGTCAGTTATTTGTATTGAGGGAGGTGGTTAAGGAAGGAATGTGACTGAATATGACTGTTTTGAACACATTACTGAATAAGAATTGACAGTAATATGCTCTACATATTTCACATTGTATTGCTCTTAAGTATCAATTTGCCTTTAAAATATACTACACTACATTGTCTAGGTTTCTGAATTCTACTGACCTCTATTATAAACTTTGAATTTCTCCTACCTAGCAGCATGTCTACATTTATATCAGAGTCATTTGTATACAATTTCAACTAGGAATACAATTTCAGAGGTATAGCATACTCTGTTCAATGGTAACTAGCTTTATTTTGAGATAAACATTGCAATGTTGATGAAAGACTATTAATGCCTCAAAGACACTAATTCTCCTAAAGTAAATAAATATTAAATGATAATTCCTAATTGTCAATTGCAACTTTCTGGCTGTCCTTTTTACCACCAATCTATTTCTTAATATAGACCTCATCCTTCTTGCAAGCTGGGTACTTTCACTATTAGAAAGACTTTGTTTTCCAAAATATGGACCAAGAGCAGGTATTATTTCTTTTCAAGACTTTGGTGCAATGCTATGCCAGAAATACCCAGCCTACTGGTAAGTAGAAACTATAGCTTTCACTGTAAAATACTATCATTACACAGCGCAGCACTATCTCTGTGGTTTTCATCACTGAGGAAATCAATAGCACAGACTACAATTTTCTGTTGCTCTAGAGTAGATATAGGAGGACAGATGAAAGAGTTCATTGACTTAGTAGGGCTGTTACATAGCAAATCAGAATTGTAAAGGAAATAGCTTTTTAACTGACTGATTTTAATCCAAACACTCAAATGTTTCAGTCTAACAAGAGACTTGATAAAAAATAAACAAAAGAAAACAACAAAACCCTCTCTTGTAGCCTTCCTGATTTATACAACCACTTCATGTCATCATTACTGACAAATATCCATACATTAAAAAAAATTCTGATTTATACAACCACTTCATGCCATCATTACTGACAAATATCCATACATTAAAAAAAATTCTATTAGTGTCATAAGAAACAAGCTAGATGCTAAGGGGATGCTATGTCATGAAAGTCTTAATTTGAATATGTCATGTTTGTATTTGACAAATGTCATAATTTAGTAGATGTCATTTTGTGTAACCAATTAAAGGCCCAAAGTTCCATCTTGCAGCATTGTATTTTTTGTTAAATAGGTTGCTTTGGGAATTTTAAAATATGCACAATAGAAGCTGTAGTTGTTAAATCACCCAAAGTTGAAATACAGTATTGAGAGAGGGAGAGAGGGAGAGAGATGAGGGACGGGGGGTGGGTGGGAGAGAGAGACTTCAAATATTGTTACTTTTTGATCATATGAATCAATTTGTTCTCCACTAAAGGAAGAATATTAAATTATAAAAATGTTAAAAAAAAGAATAACTTGGTGTGTGCTGTTTTTATTTTAATCTTCAACTCAATCTCATGCTTAGAGGAACTAACCCTGTATCTCTGGATTAATGGTTAGGAAAACAGCTATATTCTTTTCATTCTTGCATTTCTAATAGGAACTTGGTGAGATACACAGTAGCAGTCTGAAACTCATAACCAGAAGCTGTGCTTTACACTCAGTAGCTGCCAATTCTCAAAGAAAGCAACATACTGTGGACAGAAAAATAAGCCTGTAGGATTTTTATTCTGTGTCAGCAACGTCATTACTTATTTGTATTTTAAGTAAGGGTTTCTTTTTCAAGGGCCTTGTGTGTATAGACACTGGAAGGGAAACAGAATTTCATAAATGTGGTGAAAGTGAAATATTTTATTCTTAAATGATAAATATAAATACTTCTACACAAATATATGTGGTTCCTTGTGTTCTGCAAGCAATGTTAATATGTTATAATTAATGTCAACATCTGGTGGCTCTTAGTTAAGATCCAAAGATAGCATCCATTCATCTCTATAGGTGTGATACCAGAACAATTTTTACTACCTTAATTCATGGTCATGTAAGATGGTAAATTTTGTATATTTTAGGGCTCCTCAAAGTGGTAAGAGTTTGCAAGTATGGAAATCAAACTACCATCTCATTAAGAAAAGTTAAGAAATGAAGTCATGAAAAATGGGGAATATTTAGCCTACTCACCCATTATATTCCCGAGCCAATCTTCTATACCCAGTTTTAAAATTTTTGTTTTATTAATATTATTTCCTTTAAACAAATATTAACACAAACCTAGCATTTTCAAGGACCTGTGGAGATGCTCCCACTAAGCATTTGCTGTAAATTGGTAAATCTATCTGCAGGACCGTTTCCTGTGCTTTATATGTATTTCACATTCATGGACATTGGTTCGGTAATGGTCATGAATTAGGAATAAATAGCTTACTTTTTCGAAGTCATGTGATTCTACTCTGAGGAGTTTAGCGTGCCCTTTTATGAATTCAAATAAAACTAAGGAATGGTTCCTTGGTCTGGAAAGAGTGACAGTTTCCCCATGGATATGACTAAATCACTCTTTGCGCAAGAGAACACAATATTGTGTATGTCATTTGTTAACTGGACAGTTATTATTCATTCTGGTTCCTGGGGGATTAGTTCTTTCAGTTCTGAGACAGAGCTAGTATACTGGCATATTACTGCATTTTTTTTGTTTTTGTTCGGAATTCTTAATTTTAATATTTCCAAGAAATCCAAATGGTTAAACCTCAGGCCTCGCACCTGTCTTTTGTTTGTTCAAATTGACTTACTCTGCATGCAAAGCCCATCAGTGCAGTTCTTGGATTGCAAGACGAGGCCATCACAGTCCTTGCCTCCGTTCTTGGGGGCGGGCGCCGTGCACTCCCTCCTGCGCCAGTGTGTGCACTCGGTCCCACAAGTAGACCACTTGCTCCATGAAGTCCACCTGCCATCCACTGCCATGCACACACACACAAAAACCAGCAGAAGGTCAGAGGAAGAATCAGCTACTTGGGGGGAGAAGGGAGTAGAGCTCACGTGTAGATAAAACAAAACTGAAGAAAATGTCCCATCAAGGAGTACTGCATTCATGTCTGCTACTGGGAAGTGAGCATGCACGACATACATCATTAGGGTTCTGTGAACTTTTCTTCCTGGGGTCGTGACTGTGTCCTTACTGACCAAGCCAAGGAATCGCTTCAAAGGAGACAAAGAAACCAAAGTTGTCACCAGGAGCTGGTGAGGACCAGGAGGTACATAAAAGTAGATCATGATGGAGCTTTTTTTTTTTTTTTCTGTTAAAAGGGAAGCTTTTGGATTTTGCATTGAGAATTAGGGGACCTCTTTTTAGATCCAAGATTTCTTCATGCATAGTGTCATGTGGGCAGTGCAAGTAAACTTGTGTGTTGATATGGAGAAGAGGTTGGTATAATGGAGAGGAAGTCTATCTATCCACTCACTGACCCATCCTTCCATGCATCCATCCATCCATATCTATCATCTATCTATCTATCTATCTATCTATCTATCTATCTATCTAACATCCATGTCTTAAAACTCTTTTCATTTTATTTTTTTATCCAGGCAGCTTGATTCTGTTGAGACCTTCTGCAATGCTTTGTTGAAATGACTGTTATTTTCCATATATTATTTGATAATTCTATTCCATTATTTGATGACATATATATTTCTATTTTTATTTTACAAATAATATTTACACACATTCCTAATTTTTTACTGTGATTCAGTCATTTAGAATTGACTAACTTTCTCCCTAATTTTTGTTGCTGGTTTGTTAGTAATCGCAATGATACTGAGCTGATATATCTCTATCTTAAAACACACAACTTAAATTCTAAGTTGAAAAAAATACAGTAAATTTCACTAAAGTCACACTTAAAATGCAGTCTTAAAAAATTCTTATTTAAATAGGACAAGAATATTAAAAAGCAGTTAAATTAAAAAAATTTCCTGAAATACATAAATAATTATGATTACCTAGAATTCAATAAAAAACAACATCAAACATCATTTATTGAACATCTACTATATATAACATCTTATACTTATATATTCATAGTAATTATATCCATTTTAATAGTCTACATAGTTTAGGAAATCCATATGATTTCATATTCAAATTATTGTGTAAATATATTATGTATAATGTGTATAGAGATATAAACATGCCCATATGAAAAAAATGATGAAAGCATTAATATTTCAATCATCCAGAGTTGGCTATTTAAGCAACTCCCAGCTATTTGGAGAAAAGACATTTGCTCTGACCTAGATCATCCTAAAGTACACACACACACACACACACACACACACACACACACACACACTTTTATTTTGACTCAAAAGGCTCAATGCATTTTTAATTGTAGAAGTCAACATCTAGATAAAATATAGGAGAGTATAAGGTAAAATATTGAAATTCTAAACCTAGCTAAGTGTCAAAATTTGTTACACAAACAAAATCTCCCAAAGGGATACTGTTTGGATATTTGAAAATGGACACTTAGGAATATAAAATATAGATTATATTTTTCTCTACAGTTCATTCTTATAACCCATTTCTGATAAACTATCTATTAAAGGATGGATAAGACAAAAAGTAAGCTAAATAAAGAGAAGTAAGGAGACTTTCTAAATAACGAAATCACAAAAAAATAAAATACAAATAAAGAATGAAATTGACAATGTAACAGCTACCCCAATGGAATGCACTAAATTTATGTATTATTTCAAAATAATTTTAGCTTAACTTTTTAATATATTATATAATTAAGCATTTTAGTTGGTTTTGAGTTTGGCAAATACCACCTTCGATTTGCCTAGGGTAAGAGCTGGTAACAATATGAGACAGCGAAAAAGATGCTCAGTCGCAGGATGCAATCTTGCTATAGGTACCACTGCAAATAATAAAAATAGGTGACCAACGTGTGCAGATAATAAAGAGCTGACTGTATTGTATTTTCAAAATCCATTAGCCCATGTGTCACAAAGCTTTGCCTTCTTTTTAATTCATTCCAAATGTTTTATTTGCCCTTGCCCAGAAACTGACATCAAATATCAAATATTTCAGTCTAAAACATTTTCTAAATTTTAATTCCAATAATTTCCATGGCTGTCTGAAGATCAAGTGTTGTATTCCTAAAATGAGTGGCTTTCAGTGCTGCCTAAATCCCTTGAATTACAGAACCTATAATCTTGGTTCCAGCAGTTTTGTTGAGTAATAGAGAACGATTATGTCCCTATATGTTTAATCTCCTGTTTTATTCTATTTTGCGTGTTTGGGTAATAAATTTAAGTACTGTTTGGGGAAAAATACTTGATTTCTCAGCAGTGTAAGCACTGAATGGTATGATGGATATAAATAATGTCTATCACACATTCAGGTCAAGAATAAGTCTTTGTGTACATCCCCTAAAACATATTCCTAGAATGAGAGGACACGTTTGGAATGAGAACGCTGTTTTTTTTTACCTGGGCATAAGGTGGTACATGCTATTTTCTGCACACTCTGCCCTTCACAGAAGGCACCACCATTGAGTGGTGCTGGGTTGGTGCAGGTCCTTGTGCGTTTCTGATATCCTCGTCCACAGCGGCTATTACACACAGACCACTCTGTCCAGGTGGACCAGCCACCATTGACTGGAAGGAGGTAAATACAAAATGTGAATTACATGTGTGTTCGTGCACACACACATACACAAACTACACACAACACATAAACAAAAACTCTCTGCTAAGTGACCATAAAAAAATCAAAAATTTCAAAGCTAGAAGAGACCTGGAGCATCATTTCATTCAAAGTATTATCAAAGAGCAGAAGAATCTAAGCATAGAGATAAATAAAATGAATTAATCAAATTTACTCACCTACTCAGAAAAGTAAATAGAACTGTGTTCTATTTTCCTGGCTAGTGTTCTTAAAAATATATATTCCCCTTACCTAGTCAAGCTCCAAAAATTATTTTTGATACCTTATTGGAAATAATAAATGTTTACATCCTTATGCCAAGGCTGCAGGTGGATCTGAAGCATGAGAACTGAATAAAATCATGTAGCTTTTTCTTAAGAGCAGATGACTGATTAGTTTTCTTTAGCATATGTAAACTTTACAACCCTTTAAGGACTTGTAGTCAGTTTCAATAACTCAGTGAACCTGGTTAAAAAATAAAATTTTGATATTGCTAGATTTTAAACTAATTGAGTAGCTATTTGATTGAATTGGCAATTAGTTCATGTAATTGAAATGGACACCCATGCTGTGTGTAAAGGCTCACTATGGTGTTTGACGGAGAGTTCCGTATAGGGATGACTATAAAACCTACATTCTGATGCTATGTTCACTATTCACTTCTGGAGATCTCCTTCTAGAAAATACTCTGATATATTTTAATACTTATATTATGTGAGTTGAGAGTCAATTATTGTAATTAAGCATTTGCTAACAAAAATTATTTCCTGGTAGTTAAAACCTGACACAACGAGAATGAGTGTCTGCCTCCTGATCATAAAGAAGAGGGCTAGACATTCGGGCAGCACACACCTTCTAGGTGCACATCATATGCCCGACATCTCCTCTTCTAGAAACCTATACAATGGGAAATCGTCATGAATGTGTTATATATACAGACACAGACAAGAGTGCTTTTGCATCGCAGTTATTTTCTATATAAAGATAAATACTTGTAAACAACTGTCATGTTCAACAATAGGAAAATGGTAAAGTAGATACCTGTTCATGTGATTGACACATAGGCAGCCATTAGAAATGGTGTTAGAGAAGTCTGTTTAATAATATATGACTATTTCTGATGTAATATATGGTGATTAACATAACAATAAAAAAATTAAAAAAAAAATAATATATGACTATTTCATCATTATGTTTAAAGTAAAAATATATTTATACCCCCTTATTTTAAAATCTTATCTAGGCATAGAAAATACCAGTAGCATGCATAGCAACCTTTTCGAAAGCTATTTTTGGATGACAAAATGACAGGATTATGGGCATTTTCTTCTTTGACCTTTTCTGTGTTTCCCTAATTTTCTAGAACAGATATGTATTTGCAATCCACAAATGGATACTAACAAAAATAAATATACACAACAGACTCGAAAACGAAATACTCATTAGATGTATATGTTTTGCTGTGGGCTTCTGGTGAGCCTCATCTATGAGCCTTGGACAACTGACTTTATGGGGCCATGAAAAGGTCAAACAGATGGTTGATAGGGTGAGTTTCAGTCAGTGTTCCAAAAAGCAACTTAACCTGCTCAGCTTTACAAAACCAGATGTCATGGAATTGTCAGTATAAACTGCTCACTAGCATACTGGCAGGCCAATATTGGGGGTTATAGTATACATGTACTGCTCTGATAGGATTTTAACGAGAAATGAATAATCATAAACTTCTAGAGAAAAAAAGAAGGAATGCGAAAGTCCCAGACTTATTCTTTCATTCTACAGAGAAGGAGACATGGGCTCCCAGCATCCTGGTCGAGTGACCCACTGAAGGTCAGTTAGTGGGAGAACTAGTCTTAGAGCACAAGCCTCCTGACCCCTAGTCCGATGCTGTTTTCTGAACTCAACATGCTCAAGTTCCTTGTGTTTGAGTCTTTCTAGAAACAATGTTCAGCTTGTATTTATAGATACTGAAAGCATGCAATACATAGGAAAAGAGATTTGCATGTATATTAAACATGTATATAATGCATACGCAGAGAGTCTGTCTTCATTAGTTATCTATGATTACTACGTGCTGTGATGGGCTCCGTTTCTCTTTTGTCCTTGAAATGCTGTTAATCAAGCCCTTCAGCCACTTTAGGAAAAGACAAAAAGAGGATCATTTCATTGTGACTGGAGAGAGGAAACTGCTTACAATTTAACGGAGCCATTATCTTGACGAGGAAATTCAGCCTCAGAGTACTCAGAGGATTAAAAATATAGTCTGTATCTGTCTTGTAATGAAAACGAGAGATTTAAAGCATCCCCATACTCAGCCTTCGGAACATCACAGTGGCTCCTGTTTCTCATAACTCCTTACAGCACAAGGACCTCCATCCGAAGGGCACTATCTGTGTTAAGTACCACGAGCCAGATACTTGCCAATAGCAACCCCTCCTTCCTAATCACCCAGACCTGAAGGCCCCTGGAATGGCCTTTGTCACTAACGCAGCCAGGAGGAACTTCCTTAAGTTCTAAGCCGGTGGTGTGACACAGGCATCTCAGGTAAGAGGGTCACACCCTCAAAATACTTCCCAGGTTGTTAGGTTACCTCTGATACAAGAAATCATCAAGAATATGAGGGCCTTCTGTATGTCCAACACTGTGAGAAATGCACAGAGCAGTCTCTTCATCTATAACGGAGCTTACCGCACAGCTGGGGAAATGAAACTACCCATAGAATGCCTGGAAGACAACTGAGCGCTAAAACTAGCAGAGAAATAAAAGCATCCCATGCTACAGCAAAATTGGGAGCGGAACTGTTGAGTGTTTCTGGAGAAAGGATAGGCCCTGTCAGAGATGAGCTGGACTAGAAAGGACCAGAAAGTGGAAGAGAAGCTTCCGGAAGAAATCATCACGTTGATCCTTGCCATGTGGTTAGGATGAGGGCCACGGGGATAGCAGTGCTTGCCTTCACTCTAAGTCTCCCTGAGGGAGAGTGTGAAGCAAATTCTAGGAAGTCAATGTTGCTCTGATGTGTTTGGGGAACAGGTCAGCTCATTTACCTGACTGAGCCAGGGCCCACAGAAGTATGAGCATGCTGACTCAAGCATCTCCATCTCCAAACTCACTCGGGCTCTGGGTGGTCTGGGGTATGGAGAGGGGAGGGCTTAGAGAGGCAGGGACATCTGCTCGCTCTGGTGCAGGCACTCAGGAAGACTTCCTTCATCTTCCCCATCGGCTCACTGACAAGGGCTAGGAATTTCCAAGTCTAGTCTTTCTATGAGTATCGGGGAAGCAGGTAAACCTCACTGTGGGAGCCTGAAGCTGGGAGAGAGTGGCGATGATTGCCAAGGGGCCTCTCTTGGATGTTTTAAATTAAAATGAGAAACGGTAGTTTGACATGAACTAGATTGAGACTCGGACAGCTCACTCACAGCTCACTCACCGTAGACTATGACAGTTGCAGTCGTGCTTTTCCTCTTGGCAACAATGTTTTTGGCAACACAAGTATAGTTTGCAGTATCTGAGAGGCGGGCCTGCTTTATGATGAGGTTGTGATCAATGGTAATATAAAAATTCCGATCTTCAACGGGATCAATTATGTCTTCATTTTTCAACCATTCCACCTAAAGATGCGCAAGAGAATTAGGTAAATCCCCAGTATGGATCCTTCCATGGCTGTCCTAACTTGAGCTTTGTAATTTGTATAACATTGCTTCATGCTCTGAGTTTCTGCAAACCAAGAGGAAGTAACTTTCTGAGGTCATGTTAAGTATCACTCACCTGCCAAACAGGCTGATTCTGTCTGTACTCCATTATTCTCAAATGTCAATGAACCAATTGGGAAATACAGTGTTCAAAATGTTTTCACTTCGGTCAGGAACAGGGAATGCGCACTGCCAAGTTCAGAACAGGGAATGCGCACTGCCAAGTTCAGAACCCAATCAGAAATACTGAGCTAAGCATTTCAAAACTCAACTCAAACCTTTTGCTATTCGATTTGTTTACTCTTTGCAACTTACTCGCTGCTTTTCACAAAAGAATGTAAAGACCGTTAAAAAAAAGCTCAACAGGCATCTTAGACATCATGTAGCTCTAATAAATCCACATTTGGATGATTTACGTGTAACCTTGCTGAAACATATGGATTAAATTTCCCCCAAAATGCACTTACATTAAAATGTAGCAAACACATATTTGGAGACACACTTAAGCCAGAATACTTGGAGAAAAAAAAAGGTTTTGTATCAACTTTCAATATAATCCAAATAGCATATACACCATACTCAAAGCTTTCTTTTGGTGAATCACTAGCATCAAACCTTTGACTCATGGTTTGCTTCTGGGAAGCCTGACCTAATACATGACTGTTCAAAACTACTGAACTTGTTTTTCCATGTAAATAACATCAATTTTGCAACAGCAATGTTATCCTTCCAGATCGAAAGGTGGGAGATATAGCTATATAAGCTTTCCTTATGGAGGATAAATTATTTCTTGTTCTACAAAGTGCTGTTGCTTCATCTTTTTTTTCTATGCACAGGTTTTTCCATAAAGCAAAACAACATTGATATTTGCCACACTTAAACTTTCCTTTTATAGTGATGGGATAATGGATCCAAGTAATCTTTAGCAGTAGAGTGTCAATAGTGTTGCCATTTTCAAAATCTTAAGGAGTTTCTCGGCACTGCAAGAGGTCTGAAAGTTAATCTCTAAATCTGTCAGTGGGTTTGACGTGGTACAGCTCTAAATTACGTCCATCATAGGGACTCTAAAATAATGCTCCTCTAATCCTTAGAAGAAGGACCACAATTTAAAGGGAAAAACAAAACCCAACAACAACCCTGAAATAAACGTCTGAGGATGTAGATAAGAGCAACTATTTGTAGTGATATGAATTTTGAAATGGCAAAACGTTCTTGTATTTACACTACTGTAGTGAGAAACAGAATGGAATCCATCTAAAACAGTGGAGTTTGAAAACATGCATTTTGTTTCCAAATACAGACAGCACATTCAGTCAGGGCCATGCTTGGATATATCTGATCAGAGAGTCATACTCTCTTGACCTGGATTTTCTCAAAATTTGGCCGTATGTGTATAGTAGTATGATCTCACTAGAAGCGCAAGAGGGAAGGTAGCAAAATTCATACTGCTACAAAGTAGGACAATAATGATCAATTATCATTAATTATCACTGATGATAACCGAAGGCGGACATTAATTTTTTAATCTAATCTTTATGTAGGCATATCTATGCCATTCTAAAGAAAGCTTTCCTCTTATAGAAGGCACTGTTGGGCTGCCCGAAGTTGGTCTTGGATCCACTGTGTGTGTGCGTGTGTGTGTGTGTGTGTGTGTTTGTGTGTGTGTGTGTGTGTGTGAGTGTGCTCTTAGTACTTCCCTTTCAAGGACCCATAATTGCTACTTTTTCCTTGAAAGGTGGGTCTCAGACTCCTGGACCCTTCCTGGAAATGCCTAGGGGTTCACAGCTCCCCTGCCCCACAACCTCCCCCCACCTCAGCCTTGTCTCACGGGTGTGGAAATATGCTTTGTATCCAATTGGGGTCAGAATCCGAGCTGCTACTCTCCAGACGTCCCCTGCGGGATGAGGCTGAAGCTATCTCCTTGAGGTGTCACCTGCATGTCCACACTTACTGGACTTCTCATTTTCTGTCCAGCATGCTCCACCAACCTGTAAGGTTCTCTCTGCTATGAATGCTTCCAAAAACAAAAAAAAAAAAACCTCTTGCATTCAAATCTTGGCCTCATGGTTTGTTTCTGGAGAATCCGACCTAACCCGTGACTGTTGAAAACTATGGTTTCTTCTACTTAAATCACATCAATTAATAACAATGATATAATCCTGATCATAAGTGACATTAAGAGATCCCAAGGGATATTGCAAACCACTTGTTTATTTGAAAGTTTATTACATGGAAGAAAAAGAGCGATCTGCACAATTGACAAGATCTAAGAAGACCTCCATGATTATTGGGTAAACCATCTTTACTTTCAAATACATCACTCCACATTTTTCTCAAGTCTCTTGCTGGCGCTGGAACGGTGACTATGACCTGAGTTTTGAGGGCCCCTGAAGAACCCCAGAAGTACAGAAGTACTGAGGAAGCCCCCAGGGTCCTGGGGGGAGGCACTGCCCTCCTCCCCAACTCTGGCTTTAACCAGAGAAGCTCCGCTTTGCTCTGTCTTCCACACCGGGTTCACTTGTAATGCCTTTGGTTAAAGAAACAGAGGGTTCACTACTGCTTAGAAATAGTCATAGGAATGGAGAGGTGAGCCGTGGGCTCCTCCAGCTTCTGGTAGCTCCCCTGCCCCCTGTTCCCTTCATGCCAGTACTCCCAGCTGCCACGACGTCCTGCTTTGAGACCACATCTCCACAAGAAGCTCAGGTCATCACTCACCGCCCGCACTCGAATCCCATACTGCTTGGCGCATCCCCATCTCCCGCCCGGCAAAAGTCTCGACAGCCTTCCTAGCTGCTTTGGAAGGCAGCAGCAAAATACTCCAAAATTTCAAACTCTTTTTAGATGGTTTTCTTCATTTTTCTTTAACTAAAACCTAGCTCTTCATGATTGCTACTGTGTTTTCTTCTGGAGTGCTCTCACATGGTAGCTTCTTGATTTCCCAAATCCAAATTACACTGGGCCTGGGGGTCAGTACGTGTCTTCCTTGTTCTGCCCTGTCTATTCTAGACCATTCTCTCCAAACAGCTTTGCTTTGAATCTCCTGTCATCAGATTATGTCACCCACTTTCTATATTATTTTGTAGTCATCTACAGACCTCCGTACTCACAGTCATTTTATCCAGCACATTTTCTGTCACAATTTCTAACGATTTTAATAACCCGACAAACATGACACTTTCCACATTTTGACCTCTCAAGTACACAGCCCTCCTTCCTGCCATGATCTTGGTCTCTAAGACACTCACACGTAAAGGCCAAAGACTTTCAATCCTGGCCTCACTGTAGACTACTCTGGACATTCATAATATATTAGTTCTACATCCAATCCAGAGAAATTAAATCTAACCCACAGAAACCCCGACTCACCATCAAGACTGTTCCAGCACCCGTATTTTTTAAATTCCTCAAGGGGCTGTGACTTACTGCTAGGGTTGAGAAAACTCTAGCGAGTTTTCTCTCAAACGAGATCCCTGGACAAGAAGCATCGACGTCACCTGGAAGCCTGACAGAAATGCAGAATCTCAGGTCTGCCCAAGTACACTTACCGAATCAAAATGTGCATCTCAACAAGAAATTCAGGGATTTATATGCACACTAAAAGTTGGAGAACCACCAGTCTAGCTCTTGTCCTTACCGTTGATTGCAAACCCTCTGAAACCCAAGTTCAGTTATCACCTCTTTCTACTCTTCCCTGTCTTTCTGGTTTACTCCCCCTAGGAACCCTATTTTGACTGCCTTTTACCAGGACCCACAAATCTATTAAACTTCCCGATCTGATCTCTCACCCCTCCCCCATTCCCTCTTCTCTCTTCACCACTTTCCAATGGCCATGTCCAAATTCTCAAAATCCCTTGCCTTATATTCTCAGCTCCCCCATCCCTCTCCTTCCTTAAGGCACTCACTTGGCTACTCTTCCCGATGCCACCTTCAGAGACTCGCAGCAGAATGTGGCTGTGCACAGCCGTGTCGAGTAGGCTCATCTTAAATTCATGATAACACAATGCAAGTGGGCTCTTAATTCTGCCAAAAAACCGTACTACATTTTCATCATCTGTTCATGGTCCCATCCTCCTAGACAGCTATTTCACACCTTCTCCTCTCTCCTTAAACACTACCTCCCTCTCTATCCTCACTTTCAGCTGATGACCACGATTTCTCCTTCACTGAAAAAAGTGACAATCACAAGACAGCTTCCACAACTCCCACTCCCCACCGCCCCACCCCTATTCTGCATCCTCTCTCTGGTTACTGGTCAGCTGTCCGTGCTCCCACCCCTCACCTCTCATTTGTATTCTGCATCCCACTCCCTCATGCCTGGGCAAGGGCAAGACCCAACAATGCTCCTCTCTGTCTCTTAAATCATTAATATTCCCTCTACATAGAATCATTTCCATCAGCCTACAGACATATAAGTATTTTTCACAACTTAAAACCCTCCCCACTCGTTTCTGCCTGTAGTCACCTCCACATTTCTTTGCTCACCTGACAAAAGGCTTTGGAATACTTGCTGATACTTAACTCTCTCCATTTCCTGACCTCTTCATGTCTGCTGAATCTATTCTAATGCACAGTCAGCCACACACTTTCACCTATACTGCTCTTCCCAAAGTCACCAGTCACTTTCACTTTGTTAGATGTACTGGTGAGGTGTTTGTACTTAACTCATGTGACTAAGCAGCAGGTTGGACCCTGCTGGTTTCTCCCTCCTCCTCCTCACTTGCTTTCTTGGTCAGGACACTTTCCTGGTATTTGTCTTATTTCCCTCCATCCACCACAGCTTCCTGGAGCGGAAATCTGTTCCCCTGTAGAGCCTGTGTCCCTGCACCTCTTCTTTTTTTCTATTTTCTATCTATATTCATTTCCTTGGTGAGCTCATTCAGTCTCATGCAGAGGTCTTCTACACTTAATTTATCTCCAGTCTAGACCCCGCCCCTGAACTCCAGACTCATATATCCAACTGCCTTCTTTCAGCTCCACTGGGGTGTCTAAGAACAACCTTCTGAACTGCACTTCCAACTCTGCTCCGCCCACAGCTTTCTCCATCTTAGTTAATGCCAACTCGATCCGCCCAGTTACTTAGACAAATACCTCAGACTTGGCCTTGACTCCTCTCTACCTCTCTCTTTGCCCGCTGGAAGTCAGAGCAGCATGTTGGGATCTGACCACTTTCTGTCCCTTCACTACCACCTCTCCTGGTTCAAGCCACCATCATTTCCCTCTTGGATTACTGCAGCAACTTCTTGTCTTATCTTTTCCCCTTGGGCATCCACAGTCTATTCTCAACACAGTAGAGTGATCCTCAAACTCTAAGTTGGATCATGCTGCTCCTCATCTCCAGCCCTCCAATGGCTCCCTATCTTGCTTTGTGCCAAAACCAAAGTCCTTACAAGGACCCACCAGGCCCAGCATCACCAGGACCCTTGACCTCTCTGAGATCACCTTGTTTACTTTCTCTCTTCTCTCATCTCCTTAGCATGCTGGCCCCTCCGGTGGTCCTCACACACATCAGTGCTGCTGCCTCTGCCTTGCGGATATTGAGTCTGCTGGTGAACCTGCCTGAAATCATCTCTCCCTTCCCCAGGTATCTGCATAATTTGCTCCTTTCCCTTCTTCAGGTCTTGAGATGTCACTTTCTTAGTGAGCCACTTCCTGACTTACCTTTAAAATTGCAACATCTCTCTCTGCCTATACCCCCAATCTCTCACCCTTTTCTTTATTTTTGGCATGGCACTTCTCACCATCTCAGATAGTCTATATTTTACTTAGTAGTTGTCTCCTCCACCAGAATTAAAGCTCCGCAAATTCTGATCTATTTTTGATCAATGTTATATTGCTGTGGCCTTAAACTGGCATATAGTAAGTGCTTAGTTAGTATTTGCTGAATGTATGAACAGAAATAAGATATGTAGTGGGATCAAGTCTGTTATACACACTTTTAGATCTCTATAAAGTTGCTGCTTTCACTGGAAAAATTAATATTAAATATATTTAGTGAGCGCCATTTTAAATATCCCTTCTAACTAAGTTCTACTGGAGATTAAGAACACAAATCTCTACTGCTTAAGGTGAAATCCTTCAGAGCTGGCCTGGCCTCCAAATGAACTCAATGGAGAAATCATAAGATAGAAGAGCACCTCTAGAATTATGCTAGGAGACCCCCAATGTCTCACTATTATTTCTGAGTCTAAAGTGTTGTGCGGCCAGCATGTTTTAACTAAGGCATCTTTGAAAGTGGCATACCCCTCTAACCCACATTATGCCTGTATGTCTGCTGGAGAAGCAAAAGAGGGTGTTTGAGTAATTATTGCAGACATCATCTGGTAAACACAGGATCTAGGTGATCATGGTAAATCTGGGCCTAAAGTCCAATTTCCTAAGAACTTTAATTTTTAATAAACAAAGATCTCGGTAGGCACCTTGTTTTTTTCAATCCATTCCACAGACACTGAATACCTACATGTGATGTATGGTGTCAAGTGCTGGGGGAGAAAGGGACAAATCAGGTAAGTGCTTGCAATGTGTGAGAATAATTCTGTTTATCATGTAAGAGGTTGTCTAAATCAGCAAGGGAAATCAATATAAATCTTTATATATATATCTTTTTATTAAAAAAAAATACATCCTTTTCATGTAGTGTCTCCAGGACCCAACAGCACCAGATAAAGTGACATTCTTCCATTTGAAGTAATTTCATAGTGAATCTCCTTACAAAAACTGTATGTGAAATCCCAAGAAACAGTAAAGAATCTTTTGTTGTGTTAGGATTTTATTGCATTGAATAGTAATTAATTATATTGTTGCAATGCTATTTATTTGTAAGCTACTCTTGGTTAATCAGGAGTCAGTACTTTGGTCTGGCCTCTGAATTCTGTTCCTGTTTTGCTCATTTCAATGCTTCTTGTTGATTTCACCCTGAGATGTGGCTTCCTCCCACCCCTCCCCATTTAGCAAACCTTCTGATTTATATATGGGAGAAGTCTTTCTGAGTTAGAAGTTATTTTTAGCTATGAATAAAACATTCAAGAAGAGAGAAAAATAGGTTGTAGTTCAGAAAACAATAAAAGGCTTTGCCCATAAACCATAACTTGTTGTCAGTGCTGCAGTAAGACAAAGTAGCGTTTCTGTCCTTGTGACTGCAGTCTTTTCAATAATTTGGGGCACATTTGAAGTAATTGACTCAAGTGTTTATAAAGAAACGGGAATTTATTAACAGGTAATAAAAATAGTTACAGGACAATGTTAGGACGTCCTATTTGCATATTCTGTTGTTATGTTTGCTGTTGATTAATCCCACTGTGTGCAACTGAAAATCTTACTTTAAGAAGGAGTTCCTAAAGTACCATCTGAGAGGGTTGCTCTCGAACCTGACTGCCTGGGTTTAAAATCAAACTCTGTCGTCTCTGTGTCTCTCTTGGGTAAGTTCCTTATCTTCTCCTTGCTTCAGGGTCATTTATAAAATGAAGATAATCCTCAAATGCATTCCATAGGGTTTGTAAAGATCAGATGTAAAGATCGAATCCCGCATCGGGCTCCCAGCTCCGTGGGAAGTCTGCTTCTCCCTCTACCTTTGCCCCCCTCTCTCTCGCTGTCTCTCATGAATAAATAAATAAAAATATTTATAAGAATAATAAATAAAAACAAAAAGGAAAGTATCTTGATGTCTGAATTCCCTTCGCTTTCTCTGACATTTTTTATTGAGGTAAAGTCAACTCACCATTAGATTATAACTCTTTAAGATTGTACTAGATATATATAAATGATTAAGTATTAAATTGGCCAATCTAGTTTGTATGCTAAACCTAAATACATAATTCCATTTAAACTTTGTGAATCCATAAGTCTAGAGATGTCATTAGCATGTGTGTGCTTTAGAGAAAGTATAACATGGCATTTTAATCAGTCTGCAGAAATATTATTTTCTAATTCTTTTAGGTTATAGGCAAATCCTCACACGAGATTAATTTTTTAAAGGCATAAGTAGAATAGATTTGTAATAAAAAAATTTTAGCAAGATTAATTTGAGAAATAGTCACTATTGTACTTTATAATAAGGCATAAATGAGAGGCAATTTATATATTACTATTACTACCTAGACCCAGACCATCCACATTTTTATACTCTTGATTTTACCTGAGTTTCCCAGTTTTTTGGACACACTCATTTCTTTCTCTGTACCCTGTGATGTCCAATCTATCCGCAATCTCTCCCTCTCCCTCTCTTTTTAGTAATAAGCTGTTTCTTGTTTTTACTATCTGGGCCTGTAGAGCCCCCAAATTTGATTATACACTTAGAATTCCAAGCTACCTATTTGTGTGTGTGTGGGGGGAAGTGAAGAATAGATAACATAAAATGGTCATCACTTGTTCTTTAAATGACGTCAGTCTCTACCTCACCTTCACCCCCAGACAATAGCAAACACATGTTTGGATTTAACACATTTATCTAGGTTCCCAAGAGAGGGAACTTCCTTCTGGTCACCTCTGCTCTCACTATGACCCCAAGTTCAGGAGTGACTATCCTGAGCTCTCTTCTCTGTTTCTCTTTCTCTCCACACAGAGAAGATTCTGGGGCAGCTGGACTGGTCAAATAGGAAAGGAAAGGTAGATATTATGGCTCATGCTGTGGTTATGGTACAACTGCCAAGCTTTAGGATGGCAGAAGTAGGGGATGTGTTCAGGAGGGGGAGAGGGTGCCCTGTGGTCCCTAATGTAATCATGACCTGGTTTAAGAAAGAGTTCCAAAGCAGAACATTTTCTTTGCACTGAAATTGGGCGGGCAGGAAATGGCGTGAGGAGGATGAAATGTGTTGGCGAGGAGTGAAAAAACAGAAAACAGTGAGCTGGTATGGAGTATTTCAGGCACCGAGCTTTAGATACCTAATCTCTATTCCTCACAGCTGTTCTGTGAGGGAGGTATGTATAGACCCATTTTTCAGAGGAGGAGAATGAAGTTCAGAGAGAGGAACTGGTGCAGGCTTACAAAGCTCGCGAAGGAGCGCAGATCTGGATGCTGGACTGCCTGAGCCCTGGGCTCTTGTTTGCCTTTTAAAGCCAGAACCGGGAGGAAGCCACCATAGAGCTACAGACATGAGCATCCATGGAGGGGGCTCCAGATCATGTGGTGGTAGCTAGAAGAAGCTGGGACAGCAAGAACATGTTAGTTACTCCAGGACATGGACCCGGGCTAGCCTCTAGCTAGCGCTCTGTAGGGAAACAGTTATCACCACCACCCTGCTCACTCTTATAGGACAAATACGGGTTCACTTTTCAGAGCCGACACTATGACTGGGTGGGTGCACTTTGACTTCAGGCGCATCAGGAAAGAATCCTTGTTCTTGAAAGATGCACCTCAATTTTTGGCAGTGACTTGAAATGTCTTTCGGAGGGGCTAGTTTTTAATCCCATCCTTACAAGGTTCTCTTTATACGCAAATGACCTGAGAAATAACATCTTGATCTAAACCATATAAAATACTACAAAACTTGGCATATAAATGACTAAGGGAAAATTATTTTCAGTTTAAAGAAGAGTTTGAGGGGCACCTGGGTGGCTCAGTCGTTAAGCGTCTGCCTTCGGCTCAGGTCATGGTCCCAGGGTCCTGGGATCGAGCCCCGCATGGGGCTCCCTCCTCGGCGGGAAGCCTGCTTCTCCCTCTCCCACTCCCCCTGCTTGTGCTCCTGCTCTCGCTGTGTCTCTCTGTCAAATAATTAAATAAAATTTTAAAAAATAAATCAATCAATAAAGAAGAGTTTGAAGGCACATGGATTTCAACCTGGAAATCAAGTAACCAACAATATGCAAAAATTTTCTAAGGGGTACACAAACAAAAACATACTTAAGGGAGTCTGTATTTATATCTTTAACTTCCATATATTCTTCATCCTAAAATCGACTGCCCTGAAAACGTGTCTTCCACTTTTCAAAATGAAGGCTTCTCCTGCATCCCAATCTTCCCAAGATACATTTTATGAGGGTATAAAAGGCTCTAGGGTGGCACAAGTCAGGTGCAAACTAATTGGGAGGATTAGTGTGGTATTTGAGAGAGTAAAGGACTATAATGACAGGGTGACAAACTCTTTTGCAAATCAGGTCATTACAATTCTTGGCATTCGTCAAAACGGAAGGAGGCCCTAATATGCCACTAATGGGTCCCTGAACATGATAGGTGATAATAGAACACTATCTGATTTAGTGTCTTTACTAGTTTCAAAGACTTTTATAAATTAAAATTTAAGTTTAATAAGCGAAAGGAACATCTAGTGCAAAATGAAAGATACTTAAAATTTTAATGTGCACATTTTTTACCTAACAGCATTCCATCAAATTCTATCCCTAAGAAAACCTCCTATGTGCACATATCCATATGCTATGACTCACCTGTGTTAAATCTAACTGAACACTCTGTGGTCTGTTATTTTCTGAAGCAACGTGCTTCGTGGCAAGGATGCTGAGCAACGTGACATAGTTCTGTAAAGGGCAATCTTCATATTGTTAGACCTTGTTCAACATTCAATCAAGAAAAGGCAAACACAAATAAGGTCCTCTTCCTCTAGTGAAAAATGTTAGGAAATGGGAAAAGGAGCAAGTTTCTGCAGAAGGCGTTTGCCGCACTTACGAGACCAATTCCCACCTCCGCCTTGTAGAATCTTGCACTCAGGAGCTGCACTCACTGCTCACTTTGTCCCCCTCTGACTTCTTGAGGCCCCAGGTCACCAACATATTAATCAATATTTTTTGTGATCTTCCTTAATCTAAGCAGATGACGTATGTCTTTTTTTTTTTTTTTTTTAACAGACCACATAAGGCCAAAAGATATAAACTCCTCTCA
The DNA here is from genome assembly GCF_003265705.2 of Callorhinus ursinus. Lineage (NCBI taxonomy): Eukaryota > Metazoa > Chordata > Mammalia > Carnivora > Otariidae > Callorhinus > Callorhinus ursinus. Next base: position 78,009,114 of record NW_027397066.1, read on the forward strand.
AAGCTCTTCCTTCCTTCTGTGTCAGGTCACCCCCCCACACACACATGTCCCCTGTCCATCCTAAAAACCAACCAATGAGGAAATTACTCTGTGACATGCCTGCTCTTCTCAGCCTCACTTTCATCTCCTCTCTCCCTTGGTGGCTAAACTGTCCTCACTATTCATCAGCCCATTGACCCTTCAATTTAGTGCTGTCTGGATTCACGCTTACCACTCAAACTGCACTTTCAGAGGTGACCAGCGACCTCCCTCGCTGCCCCATCCAACAAGCCAAAAGCATCGTCTTTCCCTATGCCACTCTTGTACCACGTAATTAACTGTTCTTTCTCAAACCTCTTTCCCTGGTCCCTTTATTTTATCCACCATAGTTCACACTGTCCTCGCAGGGCTCTTTCATTTTCTCTCCTTTTAATTTTATAGTGGTGGTTCCCAACTTTTGTGCATCAGAAGCACCCAGGGAGGTTTTAAGACCTGCTCCTGCCCGGGCCCCACCTGCAGAGGTTCTGATTGAATTGGGCATCTGAAGGGCCCAGGCCTTGGTGTTTTTTAAAAGCTCCTCAAGTTAATGCTAATGAGCTGCCAGGTTTGCAAACCACTGGCTTATATGTACTGGTGATCTCCTTCACACTCATGGCTGTTCACTCAAAAATCATTAACTCCAGTCCTAATGTTCATTCAGCTCCATTCAGATTTTCAATTACTTTCTCGATAACTCCAATTGAATGCTCAATAAATACGAAATGCAGAACAGGTACTGAATTGATCCCAGGATCTCCTCACGTCATTCCTCTCTCTATAAATGTGGTCCTCCTGATTTTCTGTTTAATTATGGAGTCGTTATCCTCCTAATCCTAAACTCAGAGCTTACAGGAATCCTTGTGCCTTTCTTCAAAAACTATTCTGTTCAGTTATGGATGGTACCTAGAATGTTTTTTCAAACCCGGCTCTTCTTCTCTACCCCTACTCTTAAGTACTGTGATACTATTTTAATTCTAATAATTTTTGCTAAAAAATAAATCTTAAAAACAGTAGCTTCACTTAAAATGTTCCTTATTGTGTCATTGTTTCTAGGTTAAAATCCAAACTTCACATGAAATCTTTTACAAGTGTCCTCAGTTATTGCTCTAGCTTCACCTTGTTCACTTAATACTACTCTCTGGACATACTGAACTTTCTGAAGTTTCCTTAGCGTGTGATCAACACTAACATGGCCACTCATTGCATTTTCCATCACTCTACCCAGCATGCCTTTCTCCTCCTTTTCTGCTGCGAGAATTCTACCCATTCTTCAATACTCACCTCAGAAGACACCTTCATTCTGAAACACTTTTCGTCTGTTTTCCTTTTATGTGCAGAAGAAGCGATCTTATCAAACCATTTATCATACTGTACTGTAATGATTTGTGTAAAGTTTGTGCCTGGGAGTTCTTGAGAGCATGATTACTTATGTGTGTATGATATCTCCAGTGTGATACATCTCTGAATATATATGTGAATATCTGAATATATATGTTTAGTTTTGTGTTCGCAGTATCTAGCACAGTATCCTAGCAGAGATGTTCAAAATGTTATTTATTATTTATCCAATTAATGTTTGCTGAGTATCTACTAGGTGACCTCACTATTCTTGGTACCTGGGATGCATCAATAAACCAAACGAAGTCTGCCCTCCAAGTGATTCCCAAAAGAGAAGGCAATATATAAACAATATAAATATATTGGATAATTTCAATGGTCCTTAGGGCTAGAAAAAATAATCAGTGCCATACAGTGTTTTAGATCTGGAGTCAGAAAACATTTTCTGTAAAGGGTAACATACTAAGTATTTAAGGTTTTGTGCGCCAAGGTTTCTAAACAGTAGGCATAGACAATATGTAAATGAACGAGCATGGTTGTGTTCCAATAAAAGCTTATTTACAAAAACAGGTGGTGGGCTGTATTTGGCCAGCAGGCTGTAGTTTGCTGACTCTTGTTTTAAATGACAGGGAAGGCCTCTCTGCAGAGCTGATTAGTCGCTAGAACATGAATATCTAGAAAAAGCCAATCATACTGAGCCAGAGTGTTCCAGGTACAGGGAAGAGCAATTACAAAGGTCACTGTTTGAGAAGCAGAAATAAAGCCTTCATGGCTGAAGTGTGGTGAAAGAATGGATGAATGAATGAACATATGAACAAAGGCATGAATGAGTACCCATGTAGAAAATAAAACCACTAATAATAAGTGGAGAGTATATATAAAGAAGCATTCCCTTAATTGAGATATGTAGCCACATTCAAGAGAAGAAACAAAGACATGAATGCACAGGAAAATATAAGTCAGTAAGATCTACCTAAAATTAGTTTACTCCCTGAGTATCCATTGAATAGCTAGTATGCACTGAGGATTATTGCAGGTGCTAGAAATTAGATGAAATATTTAATAATTATGACATCTAAAGTTTCAGACAATCAAAATGTTAGATTCTTAGCAATGCATATATTTTGATTTCTAGAAGTTGAAATAGGACTTCTAAGTACTGCGAAGTACTGCTTGTCACAGAACAAAGAGTAAGTACTGTGATAAACAAGCAAACAAACAACAAAAAAATGTGACCTGGGAGTGAATATATATATATCTCAATCATACCAATTAATTTCATTTTGGGAAAACATTTTGAAAAAAAATTCTTGAACGTCACCAAATGAAGTATGTTTAGAAATCACTGAGATATTCTAAAAAAAATGGACCAGAAGTTGAGTTTAATTTTTCTTTCACATTCTAAAATTTTCATTTTCTTAATGAAGTGTGTGTAGATAATAACAACAAATAACAAATCAACATGTTTATTCTGCTTTTGGAAAACTGATGAGATGATCTAACACTTTTTAATAAATGACTTCTCCCCAAAAGACATCTTTGTCTGGATACTATCTGATTAGCTCATGAAAATCAATCAAATAAGGCTACACACAATTTGTGTCATTTTAATGAACTGAATTTCCAAAACATACAGTCAATAAAACTTTTTTTTGTTGTTATGGGAAAAATATGGACTTTGGAGTTGCCAGACTTGGCTCTGTAGCCTGATCCTCCCACTTGCTAAGTTTGCAGCCTTGTGCAGGCTAGAAGCTCCCAGAAGCACGATGCTCACTGTACAGAGGGAAGGACTATCCCTCCCAGCGTTGTAGGAGGATTTAATGAGTTACGGAAGGGAAAGCACCTGGAATTAGGAGGCAGGCAATAAATCTAATTTAATTGCTTCTTCTCCAAGACTGAGTTTACCCCAAACAGAGTTATATCTGCATAAGTGTATTTTAAATGTTGATGATTCAGTGTCCCTTAGTGTCTCTATTAAGAAGTACATATCTTCATATTCATAATATTAATCAGGAAAAAAACAAAAACTGTGAGAAATCTTTCAATTTTCCACTGCATAGGGCTATTGGTATTAATTTATGAGTCTTCATTCATACAACTCTCCCAGTGAGGAAAGTTTCCCCTTGTTTACAGCCTCAATCCCTTCTAGTGCATATACCAGAAGAGAGGTCATATTTCTAGCCTTCCTATATGAGAACTGGTTCCCAGCTCTTCTGGGAAGATAAAATGTTTAGAAATCCCTCCAACACTTAGGTCTTTCAGTTCCATTGATGCCTTCAGTCTGGCAGAGAGTTCTCAAAACACCAACATGATTTTATTAATGAAGATGAGTGATTCCCAATTTGATTATAAGTTTCAGGACTACAGCATATTGACCCCATATTGTGTGTTCCCAGAAAAGATGTATAAAACTGCCATCCCTTCCTGTGTGTGGTATGATTTAAGAATCAACTTTTTTTTTTTATGGCTCCTAGATGCATGGTTTTATAGCTTTACTGTTACTGATATTTTATAAAATTCAGAACTATTGGCTATATAAGTGCTGTCAGAGGGAAAAAAAAGGTTTTGCAGCAAAACATGGAGATCATTTGGCAACGGCTTGGGCTTGCACAACCTTTTCTGAACAGCCATTTCAGCATTCAACAACCTCATGCTTCAACTCTCCCCCCTAAAAACTTTATTCTTCAGTTCAAATTTAATTTTTGATTTATATCATCAGCAAAGGCGGAGAAAAGTGGATTACCATTCCCGATGGATTATCCATTCATAGCTTATCATTAAATATGGGATAAATTATAATCTTCAGTTTAATCTTGATTTCCCACACTCATTTTCTCACCTTTATTCACCTCCGTTCCCTCTTTCTAATTAAGCAGCATACAAGCTAAGCTACCTAAGACAGAGCCCCAAACTTCTAATGTTAAGAGTAAAGTGGGGGGACTCATTTACACAAAATAATTATTTTCCAAACATTATTTATCTTTAGTAATTTGTTTGCTACTAAAATTGTGTAAAGCCTAACTATGTTCATGTTTTAGACATTGGGGAGGGTATGTGCTATGGTGAGCGCTGTGAATTGTACAAGACTGATGAATCACGGATCTGTACTTCTGAAACAAATAATGCAATATATATGTTAAGAAAAAAAAAAGAAGAAGAAGATAGCAGGAGGGGAAGAATGAAGGGGAGTAAGTCAGAGGGGGAGACGAACCATGAGAGAGGATGGACTCTGAAAAACTGAGGGTTCTAGAGGGGAGGGGGTGGGGGGATGGGCTAGCCTGGTGATGGGTATTAAGGAGGGCACGTTCTGCGTGGAGCACTGGGTGTTATGCACAAACAATGAATCATGGAACACATCAAAAACTAATGATGTAATGTATGGTGATTAACATAACAATAAAAATTATTAAAAAAATAAAACACAAATATTTGGACAAAATGATGGGGTAAAAATAAATCAACAACCATGAACTTTTTCCTTGTTGCCTCGTCCCTTCCAACTCCCTGGGCAAAAAAAACATATCCCAGGATGATGCATATATCAGGGGCTTTTTAGGAATGCCTGGCACTAACTAGTATTAGCAATCATCACTATTTCCAAATATAGTAAATGTTTGCTCTCAGTCGTTTCTACATTTTGTTTAAGCAAATCAGTGCCACAGTAAGAAGAAATAATTTACAATCTAAATTCCATTCTGAGCACTGGGTGTTATCTACAACTAATGAATCGTTGAACACCACAACAAAAACTTATGATGTACTATATGCTGGCTAACTGAACATAATAAAAACAAATTCCATTCTTATTTTCTGACCGACTGTTTTTAAAAGAACAATGGAGACAATATATTTGAAACCACAGTATTATAGACCTTATAACAACAGTGATGATGTTTTACCGTTAGATGATAAAAGTACATAGTTGAATATTATTAAACATTAGGAACATGAGCCATATTTGCTAGAGTGTATATACTTTACACTAAACAAAAAACTTTATGTAAAAGCATCTCTAGAATATGCTTTGACTACCTTCAGGAAGACTAATATGTTGGTTCCATATGTCTCTTCTCCATACTGCCAGAATCAACACAAGGGTAGAGGCATTACTTGTATTAGGAAATAATTTGGCTAAACTCCATCTCTGTAAAACCATGTCACGTACGGGCCACAAATGCCAATAAAACAACAAGAGAAGCAAAATAAATTTTTCTAATAATCAGAAGGCTCCGAAGTTAAGGTACATGGAGACACATAAGCAGAAAGTATAACAAATTATAAATCTGATCGTAATTTACATATCTTTACAACACCTTCAACATAATCCTATACGCTGAGTTTTGTGATTTCTTTCAGTGTGACCTTTTCTATCAATAAAGCTGAGTCCTTTTTGAGAATTTTAAATACTTCTACTTAAGAACTTGTTTCCTTTTGTACTTCAGGGTAAATGATATACCTGCATTTTACTGATAGGACAATGAAATAAAAAAAAAAGGAAGGAGAGATCAATTAAATTCTTTACAGAGATCTTTTTAGAGATGGTTGGACTTTGGTCATAAAATTGCTAACAATGAGAGGTGCTCAGCTTCCCCCCGCAAGTAGCTGCTGGCACCCTTTTCCTTTTCTTAACATGAACTTGTTAACGATGTGATTGGTTAAGGAATTGTCTAATCATGTACGTCAATAACAAAGAACAAAGCACCTTGCAGTTTTCTTTCCTATTCTACTCCCCTGTGAAAGACAGATGTGTTGTGTCTAATTATTCCCTGATTGGTATCTGGAGAAACATTAACATAATTGGCACATTTGTTCTAATTAACAGAGAGAAACTGCCACATACCACCCAACATGAAAAGTGAGTCCAGCAGCCATTAGCTAGAAAAACCCACATCCATCAGAAAAGGCTACTCCGTTGAACTCAAACTGGAGCCCCGTAAGTCAGAACACAGGCTGAGAATGACACAACAGAGTTAGGACGAGTGTGTACACCTAAGAGAACGGAGATTTAGCCCGGCGTCGTCGGATGCAGGTATATTAATCAAACAAATGGGAAAAGCAATTATGGGGTGATTATCAAAATAAAAAAAACTGAGCCAAGCCAAGCTTCTAGAAGGAGCATTGGCTGGAAGCTGGGAGTCTTGTCAAGTTTTACTGACCGGTTTAGAAGTGACAAGTTTGAAGTTTTTCCTGTATTTGTTTGTTTTAACCCTGCCCTTTAGACCAGTGGTTCTCAAACTTTGCTGGATTTTAGAATCACTGGGGGAGCTATTAAAAATCTTGATAGCCAGGCTGCACATCCTACCAATTCCCAGGTGATCCCAATGTGCATCCTTGCTGGAAAACCAGGACTGCATGTGGACTGGTTCTAACGTTCTTGCTAAAATGCAGATTTTGATTCAGTAGCCCCGGGGTGGGGCTTGAGATTCTGCCTTTCTATGAAGTTCCCAGGTCGTGTCAATACAGATAATCTATGCATCACACTTTGAATAGTAAGGTCTTGGCAATTCTAAAAAAAGTGTCCATAGCTAATAGCCTTCTGGAGACTTTTACCAGGTAGGGTTTGGCTCCAATTTCTCCAGAGTTTGAAATCTCAGAATTATTTTCTTTTGATTTCTCACAGTGGCAACAGTTTCTCACCATCTCTTGCATGACTAAGAAAGTCTTCATTATAGGATGCCAACAAATGTTCTTTACCCGTAAAAGTTGTGGCTAAAAAGTGCCTTAAAAAACAAGAAGCAAAAGGCCATTAAAAAAAAAAAAAAGTGTGCACAATGACACGCACTTTCTCCCTCCACCTCCTACCACCCCCACAGCTATTGTGGAGATACTGTTCCAGATGTTCTCTATTGTCAAGAGTAGAGGCTACTTTGTTTATGCATCCATTTGCTTATCAGATTTGCAATGAAATAAGATGCTTATTCACTTCTGTGTTGACTACTGTCGAAAATACTTTGTACATTTCAATGGGTTTGTGAGAGGAAGTGTGTTTTTATGCTTTAAAAAAAGTGCTGGTCTTCAAGCATGTTGAAATTGTATCTTTAGACAATTGTAAAAAAAAAAAAAAAAGCCAAAGAATTAAAAAAAGCAAGTGGAAAATGTAGTGACATTTTGCTCAGTTGTAACTTCTGCAAAGGGAAGGGATTTGCTAAGAAAGGAATTTGTTTTCCTATTGAGGAAACACTCCCTTAATTGCACATATGTCTGGCTCATTGCTTTTGAGAGCTGAATGTACACAGACCACACTGCGGAGGCAAGCTTGTCTTGAAATCTGAAAACTTCCATTCCTAAAGCCTAAGTTCAACTATGAGAAGATAAAAGCACATTGACCTAATGAACTATTAAATTAACTAACAGTGACAACCACCAAAAATGCCCAAAGTAGAATAACTATATCTAATAATTTCTTCCAAGGGAGCAAAATGGCACTGAAATGTTCTTAAAATGATAATTTTTTTCAGGGCAAAGCAACCATAAATTGACGAGTCCATGGTTAGTTTCTAACTAGTCTTTAGTACAAATTTGCCTTTCGGGATAAGGAACTCCCAGCATTTCTTCTTATGTACCAAGTAGAAGTGGGACTCTTACAAAGTCTGGCCACCATCAGAAATTACTGGCTTTCTGCTCCCTAGGACTGCCATTTCTCACCCCCAGTGAGTTTACAGTAAATAGTGCTTCTAGGCATATGGAAAGACTCACTGAAAGAAATTCCAAAGCAAGAGAACTGATTGAAGAAACATATACTTTTTCTCAAGAGATAAGGGTCATGGAAATAAAAGACCATCTTGCCCTGTGATTAAAGACACAGTCTAGGTCATTGCCTCGTGCTCAAGAGCCACTGAGAGAGAGAGAGATTATCTTCGAAAACAGCTGAGGCCTGTTGATAGCTGATTTTAGGTCATCTAAGAAAAGCTCACTCTAGTGTGTCTGCTGCACTTTAGCCTGGAAGATTTTCCTTTTTCCCAAAAGACCAAATTTGTTCTAGGTTTCATCCACTGAATAAAATCAAGTCTAAAAATCATGTTTAGAATTTTTTATCCCCACAGAAATTAAAGTATGCCCTTTATTTCTCCATCTCTCTCCATCTCTTTTACTTCTACCCTAAGACAAACAACCATTGTCTCTTGCTTGTGTTAAGGCAAGACCCCCTAGATGGATCCCTGCTTTCATTCTTACACTGTGAAAATCCACTTTCCACACAGCAGGGAGAATGATCTTTGAAAAACATATATATCCCAACATGACAATTCCCTCCTTAAAATCTCCAATGGCTTTTCCTGCGTTCAGAGATCCATCCAGGCTACTTACCACGTCTGTTAATCCACAAACTAGTCCTCCTGCCTCTGACTGAAGGCCGTCTTGCCCTCCTCACAGCTTCATGACATATGTCTCTGAGCCACTGGCCCCTTTTCGGTCTATAGCCACATCCGCTCCTTCTGAGGCTTTTTTGCTCCCCCTGCCTGGGACGTCCCGACCCAAATCTTTTCATGACCCGCTCTCTCCTGTCACTCAGACCTCAGGTTGGATCGTGCCTCCACGGATAGATTCTCCTTGACTTGAAAGTGACTTCCCATCCCCAGCAACCATCAGTGCCTCAAAATGACCTTGCCTTATTTCCTTTCACTTGCAATTGCAGGACAGTATCTTGACCATTTATTTCTATTCCTGTTTAGTCCTTTTTTCTTTTTTAACCCGTTAGGGACTTTGGTTGACTTGCATCTCCTGGATACTAGAAAAATATCCAGCACACAGTGAGTAGATAATAAATATTTCTTGAATCAAGGGATTAATGACTAAAAAATAAAAAGTGCACGTTGTACTATAGCTCAAATGAACTACTATGTATGTGCACAAGTGAAGCCACAAACGTGTTATAAGTCCAGAAAGGGTTTATAATTTCTTACTGTTTTTTTTTTTTAAAGAATTGATGTTGAATCAAAGAAAAACACATGGGGTAACCATGACAAAGAGGTGATGCCGACAACTGTTGAATGAACCAATGCCAAGCTTGCAAGCTAACTACTACTCAGGGAACCTGATGCTCTTGCAAAACCGTTTGCAAGGCTGATAATCAGCTCGTAATAAAAACCCCTTCTTGTTAACGGAATATTATGCAGCCATCAAAAGGAATGAGATCTTGCATTTGCAACGACATGGATGTAACTGGAGGGTGTTATGCTGAGTGAAATAAGTCAATCAGAGAAAGACATGTATCATATGACCTCACTGATATGAGGACTTGTTAATCTCAGGAAACAAACTGAGGGTTGCTGGAGTGGTGGGGGGGTGGGAGGGATGGGGTGGCTGGGTGATAGACATTGGGTAGGGTATGTGCTATGGTGAGCACTGTGAATTGTGCAAGACTGTTGAATCACAGATCTGTACCTCTGAAACAAATAATGCAACATATATTAAGAAAAAAGAAAAAAAAGAAGATAGCAGGAGGGGAAGAATGAAGGGGAGTAAGTCGGAGGGGGAGACGAACCATGAGAGACGATGGACTCTGAAAAACAAACTGAGGGTTCTAGAGGAGAGGGGGTTGGGGGGGATGGGTTAGCCTGGTGATGGGTATTAAAGAGGGCACGTTCTGCATGGAGCACTGGGTGTTATGCACAAACAACGAATCATGGAACACTACATCAAAAACTAATGATGTAATATATGGTGATTAACATAACAATAAGAAAATTAAAAAAAAAACCCTTCTTGTTGCTACACCCATGCTAGGAAAAGCTCCACCAGATCTTACTGGGCACTGAAAGCAGTATCTCTCCCCAGATTTGTATTCAAACTCTTCTTTCCTAAGCTCTTTGCCTGCAGAGAATATAAAGCACAGCTTGGAAGACAATGCACCTGCATGGAAATGCATCAAAGTGAAGTTCTAGCTATGAGGGAACGGCAGTGAAACGTGCACGCCTCTCATGAAACAAAATGTTCAGCGGCCATATTAATAATCAATTAGATGGAGTGCCACCTGATGCTGCACATTTGGCAGAGCCTCCAGCTGCCGGCTTTTTTGCTTTTTGCCCTGGCAGTAGTAGCTTAAAAAAAAAAAAAAAATCTGTTGCCTGTTTATCAAGACTAAACTCAGCAAAATAATCTATTCTTTTGCTCTTCAACCCATATTTTCCCACTTGCTAATTAGAGATGCAAATATTGATAAATAAGATGACGGTTTCTAAGCACAACTGGGTCAATAAGTTGAACATTGTGCCCTCTTCCTCCAATTAAACTCCTATGAGAAATAGCTCAATTATAATTAGAGAAGCAATTATCCCCTTGTTAAAGGTGATACAAATCACAGGTTTTAATGAAAAATTCAGTTTTGCTCCTTCTGCCATGCCAACAAATCTTGTATCCATTGATGTTTTGATCCCAGTACTCTCCAAAAGAGATAATCTGATGAAATAAAGTATCTCTGAGTATGTTTCTGGCTCACGATGTGACAGCAACATTTTCTAGGCATAAACTAAGATGAGCAAAGAGGGATTCATTTCACAGAATGCTGCTATTATACCACTGGAGCAACCCTGCACCCATTCATGAGCATATTAATTTTCTGGCTTGTTTAGGGAGATGGGGAGGCTTGTCTATTGAAAGGGAGGCAAATGCCTTCCCAGAAATGTAAGAAAAACATTATATTTTTGGCGTGGTCCTAGCAAAAAAGTTATTAAGATAGTGGGCAATACCATTTTAGTGTTTCTGGTAGTTGTTTTTCCTTCTCTTATCTAGTCTCTTCTTAATTTTAATGTAAGTATTATTAACCTGCCCTATACTCTTTGAACTGAAGTAACTCCCAATGCGCCTCCCCCCTTTTATTTTATCCTGGTCCTAGTGGGTTGGAACTTTGCTCTCAGGCTTTAGACTATTGGATCCCCTCACCTCACACTGAGTTCTCTCAATAGGGTTGCATCTTCGGGGGTGACAAACATCTTTTTTCTGGAAACTTCCATCTCAATTTCCTGAAATGTACCTGTATCCAACAGGCATTCTTTCCTTCATATAATTAAATATAGTCAGAGAATCTACTAGGTAGATTCAGTCTGCTGGTATTAGAGATAAAAACTGAACCTGAACCTGCCCCTCCCTTTTTGCTCCTTATTTCTTCACAGTTTAGGCAGGCAGAGGAGTCAACAGATACATTTCAACACAAGTAGTAGTTGGGGCTAGGTAAAATCATTGTCTATAGGGGCCAGCCACATTGGTTCTTCCATACCAGGTGTTAAATTCTGAGATAATTCTGTATGTGCTGCGAAGTAACTGAGTGCTCCCCCTCTCCTTCCCAATACTGGATGGCTCCCTGGGCCACCTTCTGATTCAGCAGCTAAAGGGTTTATACCTGATACAGCACAGGGCCTTCAGATTCTGCCCCTGTGCTAAGGAAGTTGTGTAGTTGTTAAATATTTTAAATAAAGAAAATAGATATAAAGGAAAGACTTGGCAAGGAGACCAGAGGAGGGAGCATCAAGCCTAGAACCCTGAAACCTATGTGGTTTATCCTGGAGTGCCCGCAGCATAATTTTTTTTTTTTTTTTTTTTTTTTTATCCAGTAAGTATTAAGGTGAGTTCTTAGTCAAAAGGTCACCACCTGTAGAGATGGGAGCACAAGAAATCTGGATTGGCCTCTTCCTTCTTTGAAACTTGGTCAGTCTCTTTCCTTTGGCCCTGAAAAGGAGAACTACCACCAGTAGCCTCAGCCCAGATTTCCTCTCTGAAATAAAATACGCAGGCTGCTCCAATGTCCTGGGACCATGATGACTAAGTGGACAACAGTAACTTTAAAAATCAGAAAAAGAACAGCAGCATGTCATGACTTGCTGTAGATATTTACATTAACAAGTCATTTGTAAAGTGGATATTTACATATGGGGCATCTGGGTGGCTCAGGTGGTTGAGCGACTGACTTCGTTTTGGCTTAGGTCACGAATTCAGGGTCCTGGGATCGAGCCCCACGTGGGGCTCTATGCTCAGCAAGGAGTCTGCTTGAGATTCTCTCCCTCTCTCTGCCCCTCCCCCAACTCTGAAATAAATAAATCTTTTTTTTTAAAAAGAGATATTTACATAAATAAGGGCCTTTCCTTATGTAAAGCTTACAATGCTATCTTCATTTGTAGAATTTATGGACTCTAACCAAAGTCCTGGCTAGAGAATAGAGGAGGGCATATTGGTGGTGGTTCTCAGGACAGAAGATTCATCTCTGCATGCCCCACAGCACTGGCATAGGTTCAATGCACTCAGTGACTATTCTGAATTCAAGAGGTTGAATTCCATCTTCTGTGAATCAATGGGTGATAACATAATAATAGTACAAAAAGTGGCTGATGTTTCTTGAGCTTTCTGCATTGTCTAAGTGATTCACATGTACCATCTCATTTAAACTCCAAAACTACACTCTGGAGACATACTATTATTATTATTATCTCCATTAATAATTCAGAAAACATATGTATAGAGGACTGAAATACCTTGCCCAAAGTCAAAAAGTTAAAAATGGTGATGCTTGTCTTTACACCTAGAGTTCTGCAAGGAAATGAGATTAACATTCTATGGTCGTGACTAAAGCCAAAATAAGGGGTGATATTAAATATTATTTATGACCTCAGAAATACCTCTGCCATTATTTGTAACACAGGTGATACCACCGTAATTTAAGATTAGTAGAGTTCTTTAGAAATTTATTGACTTGTATGGGAAGGAAGAAAGTGATTACCGCCTCATATTCTGCAAATAACGTACCTGACTACTCCTTCAGTGGAGCTAGACACACACTTATAAAACAAAGATCAGCTGAATTGATCAGCCATGCATTCACTGAGCATTTACCATTGGAGTTTTTCAGAATCGTTTGCCTTGGATGCAAAAGAAGCACAAATCCTTGCCAGTATAGCCTGATATCTTAAGGACTGATTTTATTTACGGGAAAGTGCAAGAGTCGATCTGTGAGCTCAATATTTCATTCTATGCTATTTTTATGCTTTTAGATTCTTCAAAAAATTTAAATATTAAGTAATGAATGCATTTATCATAAAATTAAAATAGTCTTACAATCTTTTAATTCACCAGGTTACATTTCATTCCTTTCTTTATTCATTTATCTACCCCTCTTAAGCAACTGACCGTTGTAATGTGTTTCATTAAGGTACTTATTAGCTTTCTGATCTTAGTGATTCTAAGGGTGTTGGATAGAATCTACATAGGCGTTTGCTAGCCTGCTCTTGAGTGTAGCTGTTTGATGTGTCTTTTGACTTCAAAAAAAAAAAAAAAAAAGAAAGAAAGAAAGAAAGAAAAAGAAAAAGCCACATAAATATAGTTCTTTGAATGTCAAATGGGTATATGATTTTTGAGCTTGCCAAGTGTTAATTGGTCTCTTCCCCATTGATGATACAAATAAAATTCACAGTCAATTAGTTTTAGTCATGAATCTTTACTCCTTGACAAAGTGAACCACTTTGTTGGAGAGACTAAAAAAATGAAAAAATTACTAGGATCTTGTCACTGAAAGTCTTTGCAGGGATCAGCAATCTGTAAGAAATGCTGGGTAAAAATGAGGCTATGGATGCCCATGTTACTCAGAATATATTTTGGTCTTTAAGGCAGTTTAATGGCGGTTTGCATTAGAATTTTTAAAAATACAATGGAGACAGGTGCACTCATAATAAGTGAAATGAAATACTGAAGAGAAAAGAGTTGTCTCCTTTCATTACACTAAATCATATTGCATATCGGTGTTGGAAGATAGAGTCTTGATGTGGTTGGATAAAACAGCTATAATCATGCAAAGTGTCCGATGCGCTGCTTGAAAGTACCAGGGGATGCCAGTTACAAGGCAAACAATAGTTCTCTTCTTTCAGAGGAAAACAAGAAGCTTCATTAAGAGTGCTACTTTGAGGCTAGAGATATAAATGGCTGTGAGAGAAAAAAAACGCAGTTGTTTTCTAAGAGCCTTGCCTAAATTTCTAATTCATTTATTATTAATAATAATTTGGAAAGAGCAATTAGATGTTTAATCTTGTTGTTGTGAGACCAGCTAACGGAGTTGACTCCTACCTTTGCTTCAACCTTCAAAAGACTGAAAAACTATGAGAAATCTAATAGTAAGTGTACAGCTACAAAACTTTTTTGAACGATGATGTGTCAATAATGGTTTTAATTGCATATAATTGCAAATAATGGTTTTTTTGCATTTGCATTTTTACAACAACAACAACAAAAATCCAGCGGGTCCATACGCAGACCCAAATCGTGGCAGCTAAAAAAACGCCTCTTTCCATACATGCAATAAAGAGTAAAAATTTCAAAGGACTAAATATAGTTTGGAGGTTAACAAGGACCAACAAGTTGGCAGCAATGTATGTCACTTGTCAAATTGAAGTGTTTCTGGGCCCACAGAACACCGGATTAGCTAAGGCAATAGCGTCTGATGCCCTATTAGGATGTCTCCTAAAAATCATAAATGGTAGCATTTTCGAGAGTTTAGAGTTATTTGTTAACAAATGAAAGACACAGTATTAGACGATTTTCCTAACAAGTATGCTTTATGATGGTGAATGGCTCAAGGAGCGCACGGGGTTCTCTTGTGCTCATGTAGGCCTATCCCCCATAGACAGGCATTTGCAAAGGACAACTGCATGGTTTGGTGCTAATGAAAAACATGGTATGTATCTGATTCATCATGCTTCATTAACAATCAACAGGCTTTGTTTTAGCAAAAACAAAAAATGAAAATGAAGAGCTTGATAAAAAGTTCATGGTAGGAAACTAATTGACACTTGTTATTTCTCAAGCATGTTTCTATTCATGGTGTGTAAATATGGCCTTTAGATTACATCATGGAACAGGAAATGTCTATGTGGGGTGCACAGGCTCATAC
This sequence comes from Callorhinus ursinus, assembly GCF_003265705.2. Lineage (NCBI taxonomy): Eukaryota > Metazoa > Chordata > Mammalia > Carnivora > Otariidae > Callorhinus > Callorhinus ursinus. The sequence continues at coordinate 78,024,337 of NW_027397066.1, forward strand.
ACACACACACACACACACACACACACAAACACACCTTTTACATTTGTTGCATATGATCAAGAACAATAATAAAATTGATAGTACATTATTGTCTTATCACCACTCTATATGAAAAGTGCCAGATACAATAAAGCAGTGTTTCTGATTTCTTGAAAGAGAATGACAAAATTGAACCAAGCTGCCCGTGGCTTTGTCCAGTGGGGCATTCTAATTGACTCCCAAGTCATTAATCAGTCCCCAATCAATCTGTTTTGCCAGCAGCAGGCAGTTAGGACTCCATTCCCAACCATTCATCATGCCATACCCTAATTCACTGCCCCATTAGCCATGGATTAGGCCTCTGTTAGAATAACTAAGTGCCAGTTGCTAAATGCAAAGAATTTTTGTTACCTCAGCCACTGGGATCCCTTCAGGTGGTCGACACTGGAGCAAGACTTCCTGTTCCAAAGATACTTCCTTTCCCAGGGGTTCCTGCTCAAATGTCTTCCGTAGATCTGGAAAGCACAGGTAATAAAATACATGACAAAACTAATAATTAACATTTATTTATTTATGGAAAATGATATAAAAATATCCCAGTTTAGTATTTTATGTATCTTTTTATTTTTATTTTATATTTTTTTAAAGATTTTTTATTTATTTGACAGAGAGAGACATAGCGAGAGAGAGAACACAAGCAGGGGGAGCAGGGGAGGGAGAAGCAGGCTTCCTGTGGAGCAGAGAACCGGATGTGGGGCTTGATCCCAGGATCCTGGGATCATGACCTGAGCCGAAGGCAGACGCTTAATGACTGAGCCACACAGGAGCCCCTCTTTTTATTTTTTTTTAACCAAACTTTGTTAGTACTGTACCATAATCCAGGCTATTATATTCTGTGTGGTGGAAAACATGAAATTCAGAGGCTATTAACTGCTTCTACTTTAATCTTCAATGGAATGCTTTGGAGAACCTCATTTACACAATCAGTGAAATTGATTAATTGCATTTCCTTAGTATTACTTGATCATCAATTATGGTGATCACATTTTTTTTTATCAAAAGAGTCCCATTATCATGATACTTATACACACAGAGTCTGTTATATATGTAAATATTTTTCTCTTTCTTCATAATAGGTATTATTAAAGTTGTAATAACTCTGAGATCTTTTGATCAATAACTCAAGAGGAAGTTTATGTTTCAGAGTGGGAAACAGAATGCTGGAGTCCTGAGAGAATTAATGTAACTTCTTGAGATGTTTCAAACAGGAAGCAAGAAAAAGAGGAGCTATGGGGATGAGTCTAGAAATATCTCAATATGTAATTATGTAGCCATTCTTCGATTAGAAGATTAAATGGTCATTTTTGCTCAAATATGCCAACTGCCTAATTGTATATTTATATAGTTATAGTTGCTAAGATATATGCAGTAGACTTTTAAAAATCGTTATAAGTGGACACGAACATATTAGAAATCAGTTTGTAATTTTAAACACCCAAATTAAAAAATAAATGATCCAATCATAGAGTTCTGAAGCAACATTAACAACAACAAAAAAACCCAAACCAAAAACATACCAAATACTTTGTTTCATACATGTACAGTTTCAGCTTCTTCTAATGAAAAGTTATTGTAATTTTATCCGTTGATTTTGATTATAAATTAGTGCTTCTATCCTTTCATGCCATGGCCCTGATAAAGGCTTAAGAATCGAAAAGTACCATTTTAGCCTACTGAACGATGGGTGGAAACCCAAAGACTCTGGAGGTCATATCCTTAATGTCTTTCAAGGAGCTATCAGAAAGTACCATCTGGAAGAATGGATAGAGAGAAAAATCCATTGTTACATACTTGCCATTTATTGAATTTCTTGGCATAAGAAAACTTTCAAGAGCTTAGGGGTTGTGAGAAAATTATGGATCTGTGCGATTTGAGGTAAGACAAGGGGGTCTCCAAATGGTGATGGAATTTCTGGCAGAAGGCCACTTGTAATTTGATTATCAAGAAATTGAGTATATTGCAGAAAAAAACACTTAAAATCCACAGGATTATCAGAATTTACAAGTTATCGAAACCATGTCCTTATTTTACGTATAAGAAACATATCTATCAAATTACTCAAAGCCTTACAGCAAAATAATCAATGCTACATTAGAACATGTTGAACCTTGGTTTGTACATATTTTGCTATTACACATATCCCTTTCACACATCTTTTGGTTAATCTGTGTCCTTCCAACACAAACATTTAAAACTTTTCTCCTCTGTGTCACTTCTTACATAGTAGTTTCTCTTTGTGCTCACTTTGGCAGCACACACACTATAGTAACTTCTCTTTGTTTTGGATCTGCATTAAGATAAAACTTTGGCAAAACGCCAAATACTAATAAAAAGAATAGCAACAATGAACAATTTTTATGGGATAAAATGTTCTTGACAACATATACCTTGTTTGTAAAAAAAAAAAATCATTCTGAAAAACTCCCATCTGATGTAGGGTAGGGTGAAGAAATAATGACTGGAATTAGTTCTCAAATTAAAGAACCCACTGACTCATTCTTGGTTAAATTAATTGGCATGTCACAAAATGAGGGCTAAGAATAAGAGTGAGGCACATATGTATCCAAATAGCTAAAACAAATTCTTTTAATATTTATTAATCATATGCTTTGGTTGACAATTGATTAGGTACTTAAGATGACGATGTGTAAGATAAAGACCCAAAACTAGACAGGTAAGCTAAGGTCTAGTTGTGAAGCGCCTTTCTGCCATGCTGAGGAATGGCAAACCCTCAAAAGCTTTTAAGCAAATGAAGGAGATCAAATGTCACATTGCCCTCCTTGTGATAGATGGATTGAGGCGGTGGTGAAGAGACAGAAGGTAGTTAGGGACCCATCTGAATAGACCAGGAGGGATGACGGGGTCCGGAACTCAGCTAGTCATAGTGAGGAGGGGCAAGCAATAGGAGGAAGAGAAGGCAGATTCTAGAAATAAAATGATCATACATTCGGGAAGACTCAGGTATTTGGAAAATGCCAGGAGGGAAGAATAATAGTATATTCTTAGTAATTCTATTGCAGTTGTTAAGATGGTAGCATCACTAGATGAAATAGTACCGAATTAGGCAGGAAAGTGAAGGGAAAGATAGCAATGCATTTTGGTATAGGCTCAGTTTGCTGTGTCTGTAAGATATTCAGATGGAAAGTGCAATAAATCCAGATCATGATTTCTCAACCACAGTACTACCGATATTTGGGACTGGAGAATTCTCTGTTGTGAGGTTGTCCTGTGCACAGCAAAATTCTTAGCAGCATCCTTGGACTCCACCCACTAAAAGCCAGAAGCACCCCTCCGAGCCAGGGCAAACTAAATACCTCCATACGATGCCTAATGTTCCCTGTAGGCAAAATCCACCCAAAGTTGAGAACCACTGGCCTAGAACTTAAAAAAAAAAAAAAAAAAAAATCCTCGTAGGAGATTTGTGCTGCGTTGTCTAGGAGATGGCTGAAGCACGGGAAATAGATTAGATTACATCACCAGGGGAAAGACTGTGTTCAACAAGCAGGGCACCAACATTCGAGGGAAAAGGCTGCCAGCAAAATGACATGGCATGAACCAAGAGGCAAGAGAGGAACCAAACAGACATGTGTCAGAGGAGCTAAGAGGAGAGTAAAGTTTTAGAAGTTGGGAGGCCAACAGGACAAATCCCGGGAAAGACTCACAGGGGCGAAGAAGGGATTGGTTTGGGACATTTAGGCACGAAGGGTGAGTGGAAGTCAAGCTGTGTTGAGGGGTGCACGGGAACTGGGAATATGACCATCATGAGAACCTACTGCTCTTTTGCCAAATTTTACGGTGACAGAAGTCAGCGGCACCATTAAGGGGCGATGGGTCTGCATGCAGCATGCTATAATTTTTAGAATATAGTGTAGTTTTTGGCATGGGTTTCAAATTCCTGCCATATGAAGGCACATCTTATGAGAATCCTTGTTTCCTAACTGAGAATGGTGACCACATGTCAGAAGCACACACTTCGAGAGACAGGTTGAACTGAACCATCATTGAATGCCTGATAATTATTTCACTTTAGTGGTTTGGCTTTAAACTCCATATAAATTTTATGTAATTTCTAAAATGATCTCATATTTAACCCCCCACGAGGCAATACTTCTTCCTGAAAAATCCTCTCATTTCTGCCATAAAACCTCTTTTCTAGCTTTCAGGTTGGGTAATGAGCATAGACTATATTGTGGCTGTCCAGCAAAGCAACTGCTAATTTCAGTAGGTCTCCACGTTACTCTGCGAGGGGAGAGTGGGTAACATTTTAAGCATATCCTTTATCATTTGCAGAGATGTGATAGAAGGCAGGGCGGATGCCTTGCTGGCAGAGAGAACACAAGGGTGACGAATGAATAAGCATGAAAAACGGACACTTGTCAGCTAGGAATTAGATGTAAAACGGAATGGTTCAGGATAATGTAGGTATTCCTGTCAGTAGAAGAGATGAATTTCTGCTCTTGGAAGACCTTTAGGATTCTACATTTCTGTTTTCTTTCCGTTAGTTCTAAGGCTGATACTAAAATAAGTATAAAGTCCTTTCATTATAACCTAGATTACTTTTGCAAAGTCAACTTGGACTACCTCTGACTTAGGTGTTGATTCCAGCGACTAAAAGAAAAATCAGCTTTGTCATATGCATGCATTCTGAGAGATGTTTACCTAAGACCATGAATATTGGCTTACTAAATCCATACAGCAAAATCCAATTAGCAGATGTAGAATCAGACTTGAAACTATATGGATTTCTATTTACCATTTACACAGTAATCAAAGAAAGCCTTTCAGAACACCTACATGCATGGGCACACACGACGTCTCATTTTTTACTGTAGAATTTTGATGCTTTCAATGAATTCTTTCCACAATAATAATACTGTGGTTACAAATTATTTATGATGTGGACTATGCCAATTCATGGCATTCTACAAACATGAACTTCACTTTTTGACGGTGTGGTACACGGAAAAGAAGGCTAACTGGGAGTCTGAAGTCTGTGCCCTTCACCTTCCTCATTTGTAAAATGAAAATAAATGTCTGGATGCTTTCAGAGGTCTCTTTTGCTACATATAAGGGCCAATGACTGAACAGACTAACATTTTAAACAAGTGTTTGAGGGGGAAAGAGGTTTTCCTGTGTTGAATAAAAGACTTGGTTGTGATGGATCTTTAAGGAGCTATACCAATCAGATCAGCGTCCAAGAGAAATAATAGAAGAAATCATTTTTAAATAATAGAGGAGTTGACGAATCTTTGAAGAGAACAGCTTACAATTTTCCCCTCAGGACAATTTCCATGGAATTTTTGGACACTTGGGTCTATAGGTATAGGTAAGAGTTAGAAAACAGGGAAAACAGTGGGTCCCAGAAGATTGGGTATTAAAAATATCGGGAAATTCTTTATACAAATCCAAGGAAGCAATCACAAAAGCAGACTAAAATTAAAACTTGGCTGATTGTAAATGCATTCAGATTAACTTTGACAGAACTAATTTTCTGTCTCCATGGAGAGATGGGGAGAGAAGTGCCTACCCAAAGCAGCGTGTAAGAAAGCCCCATCCTGTCAATGTGCAAATTTATAAAAGGGGCAGAAATTCATGTCTCCATCCCTTTAGCAACTCTGCCTGACACCATCCAAAAGAATGTGTGTGGCCTACGACTGGAAAGTTGGGGCTGCACAGGCCTAGGTTTTGTGTATAATGCATCACGCTACCATCCAAGCCCCGTAAGCCCTACTGATTATGGATGGAACCCCCCCCCCCCCCCGAAAATATCAGCCAAAGATCTCCCTATTGTGTCTGAGCAGGAACGTTGCTGATACTATTTTCTTCGAAAAAGATAATGAATATGTTCTTACTCTGAGTATTTTAGAATGATTTATGTTTATTAAAAATGTTTATTTCCTCAGCACTACTTCATTGTATGGAAAGATTTATTAGAATACAATAGTCTTTAAAAGACCAAATCTTGGCAATGTGATAGACTGACACCAGGAAGTCAAGAATTCTCCAGTGGGTATGCTTCAATTCAATAGGCTGTCCTGGTGGAAATGAAAATCCTTAAACTCCACAGAATAATAAGATAAATGACATATTATATTATTAATGTTGGTTGGTTTTTTTTATTGTTGTTTTTAGATCTCATAAGGTTTGGTGAATATTAAAAGAGATGCTGGATCTGAAAAGGTTTTGAAAGATTATACAGCACAAAACATGTAATAAATTATTATAATGATTTCTATTATTAATACTCAGAGAGTTCTGGAATGAAAGATGATTGCTCATAGGAGTCAATTTTCAGCATGTCATTCTCTTAGAGACTTTGGCCATATGGTCTATAAACTATAGTATCTAATATTCCTTATTGTTCTTTTGGAATTTAAAGTTTATTGCTATGTTTTTCAAATTGTGTGTCATGACCCCTTAGAGGGCTATGAAATCAATTTAGTGGATTAAAAAGCAACATTAAAAAATATGAAATAGAATGAACAGAAAATGCCAAGAGGTATCATACAGGGTATTTTGTGTGTATTATATATTCTATATACACACTGACACATATGTATATATATACATACATATTTATAATTTATATACACACACACAAACATATGCACATATCTGTGTGTATTTCTATGTATAAGAAGAAGCGGACTATATTTTTTATTGTAGGTCACTGTGAAAATCTGAAAGTTCTAGGAGGCAAGATAACATTATAGCTAAGAGCAGGGTCTTTGCATAGAGAAAATTGGGTTCAGTTGTGACTCTACCACTTGACTAGCTGTGTGACCTTGAGCACACTATGTAACTTCTCCTTGCCTTAGTTTCTTCAGCTGAAAAATGGGCACAATAATAGTAACTAATTTATAAAGTTATATCAGAAGAAGTACCTATGCAATCCTAACATCGTGCCCGGAATATATGTGCCCAAAAGATAGTACTCTCCCACCTCACCTTTCCCCACCACCTTAGCAAATTTATCATACTATACAGATACAGATATTAGGTATTATCATTGCCAGTCAAAATAAACATAATAAAATGAGACAAAACAATTATGAATGTGGGAGGGCTAATTATTGAAGAGGATGTTTCACAAAGAGAAATCTAGGGACTACCATGCTGTGCTTGATAAAAAGTCAGATTTCATACTCAGGTTGGGCCCTGGGAAGCTACACTTGTAAAAGGTCCCACAGGTGTGTTTTATGCACAGTGCTTAAATATGAGAACCACTTAATGATTGATTGATTATTTATGGAACACCTATGCTATACATGGCACTGGGCTAGATACTATAGGCAGCAGGAGGGAGGCTTTGAGAGGCCGTGGGAACCAAGCAAACCTGCTTCTGCAGTGTGGTTCTTACCCCCTGGCTTTTAATGGTCCCTCCACTGGTGTTTCCAGAGTGTCAGTAGTGGAAAGTTTTTGTACAGGCTGACAGTTGACATTGTCTAGCATAGCGATCAAAATTTCATGTGTATCTAGGGACCATGCAAGTAACACAAATGATAGAAAATTAGGCACCATAATTTTTTTATTGAAACATGATGCCCACCTGGGCTATTTTTCATTTCTAAATTTTAATAGAGACAAGGATATAAAACCAATCCACAGTTTTTTTTTTTTTTAACTCTTGCTACTCAGCAATAAGCTGTATGTTGTCATATAGGAATGCAGACTCAGCAGACTGCAGACCCCGTATTTGATTGCTAACAGAAGCTGGTTATGTGAATTATTATATGATTTTTTTTCTCATTGCGTAGGTTGTTAATTGCTTAAAACTTTATCAAGAATTCTTGTGTGGGCCAACATTTTGAGGGCCAAACCAAGAAGCCTGTGGATTGCCATTTTGAGACACTGATCTAGCAAACTCAGTGCTGAGTGTCAAAGTTATCTTAGCGTTTCTTGTGGCCTCTCTCTCTCTCACCTCAGAGATGATCCCCCGGATTTCTCCCCACAGCTCTTCTCTCTTCGGACTCTCAGATGCTTAACCGAGAAAGACAGCTTGGTGGGCCAAGCTGTTTCTGTTAGTACGATTGCATATATAACATTTTCTGAATTCACATTTTATAATTATAAATTTATGTTCTCTTGCCTACTTTCAGAAAGAATGTTAGGCAATAAATGTTAGAATTTCAGAATATTAAAGAAATGGAAATGATTCCATTTTAAATAAATGGAAACTATTAGCACATGAGTCAGGAGAACCAAAAGTTTTCTTGATGGCTGGAAAGACACTTTTGTCATTATGTCTGTAATTTTTGATGATTACATAGGATAAATATGTCCCCACAATCTTTTCCGAACCAATGTCTTCATTGCTATGGTTGCTATGTAAACAAAAGCCTGAAGCTCTTTCAGGTAAGGAGGAACCTGTCCAGAGTGGTTATGATTTCTGCTCAGCTCTTGTTCTTTAGAGTAGGAATAGCAAGTGTTCGGCACCACCGCCTTCCCTCACAGTGTATGTGTCCAAAGAGTAAGTCATGAAATTCTTTTCTATGGAGTCTGTGTTTATTTATTTTTTATTTTTTTAAAGATTTTATTTATTTATTTGCTAGAGAGAGAGAGTGAGAGTACAAGCACGGGGAGCGGCAGGCAGAGGGAGAAGCAGGCTCCCCACTGAGCAAGGAGCCCGATGTGGGACTCGATCCCAGGACCCTGGAATCATGACCCAAGCCGAAGGCAGCTGCTTAACCAACTGAGCCACCGAGGCATCCCTATGGAGTTTGGATTTAGCTTCACTTAGCCTCCCTAGCACAGAACCCTGGGAGGTATAACTAAGCAGGAGTTAGCATTCAAGATATGATGCATCTGCATCCCCAACCCTAGAGTTCACTGCACAGAACTTTCTGAGATGGGGTGTGTCTGCGTAGTTATGGCCAGCTTTCTATTGGATATCATATCACTGCTAAGTTTCACTTTAAAAAGATAAAGTAACTAATTCCAGCCAACTGAATGCTAATTTTTTCATTTTAAAAATTCTTTAGGGTCAAATATATCTTGGTGCTTGGTGCTTAGTACATAGGAGAACTTAATAAATGCTGAATTAGAATCAATTTCCAAAATAAACTGGCAAGCCCCATTACCAAAGGTCTGGGAACAATTTCTCTTCTGGTAACTATAAACACTCTTTGAAATTGCACAGGTCAACCCTCTTCCTTTACAGATAATGCATCTAAAACCCTGAGAGGTTAACTAACTTGTTCAAGTTCATTAACTATTTACAAGCCGGCTACCCCATTATGTGGGTCTACATAGTGGTTGTATTTGTTTCTTATAGAAATTACCATGAAATGCACTGGCTTAAAACACCAGAAATTTATTTTCCCGTAGTCTGGAGGCCAACAGTTTCACTGGGCCATACATAATCAAGGGGTCAGTAAGGCTGTACTCCCTCCATAAATTCTCTGGGAGAATCCACAGCTTGTCGTGTCCAGATTCTGGTGGCTGCTAGCATTCCCTGGCTTGTAGCTACCTCCCTCCAATCTCTGCTTTTCCAGTCCCATGGCCTCCTCCTCTTCTATTTGTGTCAAATCTCCCTCTTTCTTTCTCTTATGGGGACATTTATGATGGCATTTAAGGGCCACCTGGATAATCCAGGAAAATCTCTCCATCTCAAGATCATTAAGCAGGTCCAAAAAAGGTCCTTTTTCCATGTAAGGTAAGATTTCTAGGTTCCAGGGATTAGGACCCCGATGCCTTTGGGACCATTATCCCACACAGTGGCTATGAGTGTGGAGCCTGGATTTACCTGCCTGACTTTAATCCTGGTCCTGTACTTATGGAAGTTTGAATGCTTTTGTTTCTTCATCCCTAAAATGAGGACAATTACCGTATTTATTGCCTAGGGTTATTGTGAAGATCAAATAAAAGAATACACATAAAAACCCTTAGGAGGGCAGTGCTATTACCTAAAAGCTCTCTGTAAATGTCCTCATTCAGAGACCCACTCCATGAAGCCCCAAATCAGTGTAGCTGTCAAACTTTTACAGAGTTCCTGGCTATACGGATATTTAATTAAATAAATAAATTACTTTATTCACTTACTTATTGTTACCAAGAGGCCACACTCCAAGTATCAGAATCAAGTTTCTTATCTCCCAAACTGAGCTGGTCTTGACAATGTGGCTCTTGATCTAGGGAATTTCTGTACCTCTTTCAAAGAGGTTCACGGTGCGGTTACCCGCCAGGCTTTCTGACCATCTTGTGCACTTTCTGACACTGGTCTGTCCTTGCATCGAGCAAACACAGTTGCTTTACTATGACTCACATTTTCAGATTTCCAATTTTTCAATTAGGTTGTACATGTTCAATGAACAGAGAGGCACTGACCATTTTTTAAAACTTAAAAAAAATTGTTTTAATGTAGTTTCAAAGTGCTACTCTAGTGAATAAAATAGTTCTATGGCCACATAGAATCATAATATTTGTGTTTTTAGAAGGAAAAGAAGTATCTTTCTGGGCACCTGGGTGGCTCAGTAATTAAGTGTCTGCCTTCGGCTCAGGTCGTGATCCCAGGGTCCTGGGATGGAGCCCTGCGTCCAGTGGGCTCCCTGCTCGGCGGGAAGCCTGCTTCTCCCTCTCCCATTCCCCCTGCTTGTGTTCCCTCTCTCGCTGTGTCTCTCTCTGTCAAATAAATAAATAAATTTTTTTTAAATATCTTTCTTCCAACAATGATAAAAGGTGTTAATTATGTTGTCATAGTAGAGTACCACTTATGCTTAAATCACCAACTCTGGCTGTTAATGGGAAATAACTGCTATGAACTGACCAGTAGAGCATATTTCGAAAGTACTAGATTACTCTTCTGAGCTTTGGGCACTTATTAGAAGTAAAAAATGCCTACCTTAAGGCCACAGAACCCTAAAAAGTTTGCCATGGTTTCCTTTTTCAGGAATAGATTCTTATCCTGGCTGGAATTATTTAAAAAAATCCTGATTTTTTTTTTTTTAAAAATCCAGCAACTCTTTCAGTGATCGTTAAATGTAAGGGACACAAGGTTGGATGGGGTTCTTTTTTTCACTTGCCTTTCGTCTCAAATACTGTAAATGATAAAACAAAACAAACAAACCCCAAGTAACCCAACAGCAAAAATGAACTACATGAAGTTTCCTCTATAATTAGGTTGAAAAGTCAGGAAGTGTCACAAGTTTGTTTACAACTCAGATCTAAGTTACCAAGTTCCCAGCTTCTGTTTCAGTTTGCAAAATAAGGATAATAACAGAACTTACCTCATAGGATTGTTGGGGGCTTATATCGGAGTTGTGTTTTGTAAACTCTTTCAACATTTTCAAAAAGTAATGTTTTTGACCACTCTTAGGGAGTGGTAAAAAAAAAACCGAACACTTCCAATAATATCATAGTTTATATACAGAGATAGAGATTGGAATAATCTTTAAGGAAATCAGCAGAGGCGTCATCTTGACAACGTCTTCAGTTTTACCCAGGGATGGCTATCCCTTACTGCACTGAGGTCATTTAAACAGAGAACTCCTGAGTTAACAAAGTCCCTGCAGAAGGGAAACACATTTAAGCCATTCTTCTTTATTTCTTGGCTTTGGGGCATTTATAGGACCAACATATTTGTATTCAGTTTTGCTAAAGGGTTTTTTAAAAAATAAATATTTTTAGAGCTAGAACTGCAAATGACATCCATTACAGAGAAGAGGAAGAAAAAAACCCATACAAGCCACTCTTTTATATTCACACTGCATCTTTAGTTTTAGAAAAAAAATGATTATATGCCATCACAATATTTTTTAAGGTATGTCTTAGGGATAAATAATAAGAAACATGCCAACTTTATGGATGAGGAACATGACATATCAAAAAGTTAAGGCTCTTTTCTCAGAGTAGAAAGAAATGAATGCGATGATTGCAGACAAGCTTTTTTGCAAATAAGCAGTTTAGCCATAAACTTCCCTTTTCATACAGCATAAAACATTATAATGACACATTTTAGTCCAGTGGGTTACCAGCCCTGCCTATAATACATAGATAGCTGATTTCTCCCAAAATATAACTTATGAGACAGTGTTTTATCAACTGGTTGTCTACCTCTCACAATAAACATGAGCTATAAATGTTGATGGATTTGTGGGAACTCTGCAAATCTTGGGAATTTCTGTACAAATACAATAGAAAATATGTTTGGAGGAATACAGACTGATACAAGCAGGTATGTCTTATGGCTTTCAATCTTGAAATAGGAACCACATGATGAACTATTTAATATAACAGTTGAGATTTATATGAAACAAGAAGAAATTTATCTAATACAAAATCTGGCCTCTGTAAGTTATAATTGGCTTATTAGGGGCTTAAACAGTTGCACATGGGATCAAACCACAGCCCAGAAATGCATGTTAATGACACCATTTACTCTGGTGTGCTGGTAAACTCGCCGAACTCTACCAGGCTATTTGGTGTTAGGCTACCAGACTCTGTCATGGTATAACCTAAATCTTTCAGAACACCTGGTTAAATAAATGTATTATTTGGTCAAGTCATTATAATTTAGTATAATTTAACCTTGTTTTCTGCCCTGTAGACATGTAGGGAATGGAAAAGAAACATATAAGGCCATGAGCAATGACCTCTCTATATAATAACTCACAATAATTTACAAGATTACATCTATGTAATTGAGGATACTACTGCCCTACACCAGAAATATTAATTAATTCTTTTAAGAGACTTATGGAGGTCCTACACTATGCAGGCATCACTGTAGACATTTTGAATTCATCAGTGAATAAACCAAACAAAAAATCTTTGCCCATGTGGATCTCACTTTCTAAGGGGGTGGGGGAGATAGGCTACAACCCATAAACATAATAAATAAGCAAATACATAGTACGTGAGAAGTTGATAAGTGCTATGAAGAAAATAAGTAAGTACAAAAATATACTGGAGGTTTGAAGTGTGGGGGGGCACAGAAGCAATCATTTTATTCTACCTGATGTCCTTAAATTATTTGGGTGATACAACATTTTTCCTAAGAGAACGTATCATTAGCATTGAATAACATCATCACTTTGTCCCATCGTATGCTTTCAGTTTAATTCAATTTCATTCTATTTATTTATGTCTTCAGTTACTTAGCACCAACCATGTGCAAAGCACTATTTTTAGGCATTGGGGGCATCACGATAAAGAAAATAAAGTTCCTGATCTTGTGAAGCTTATATTCTGGTGGTGGAGACAGTCAACGTAAAAGGAAACAAATAATGATGAAGAGAAATGCTCTCAAGAAAAACTAAAGCAGGTTTGGGATTAAGAGAGTGACAGAGTTGGGGGTCAGTGGGCTTTAGGTCAATCGGTCAGGGTTGACCCCTCTGAAGAGATGACACCTCAGCAGAAATCTGAATGAAAGAAGAAAGTGAGCCTGAGCCACATTTAAGAATTGGGGAAGAATATTCCAGGTGGGAAGGAACAGGTATTACAAATAGCCTGTATTTGAAATGAGTGTACTACATTCTGGAAACAAAGAAGCCGGTGAGGTTGGAACAGACCAAGCAATAGGAGAGAGGCAGGAACCCGAGGCCTTCTGATACCTCTGCACAAAATAACAATGAGTTTATAACATTATGCCTGTGGAAAATAAGATAATTTTGTGAACCAGCACCTGACATAAAAGTCGCTGTCACCTGCTCTCCTGTCTGCACCCAGAGTATTTGTTAAAAGCTTGGAGTCTCTCCTGCTGGTAGACCAGCTTCTCCATATACCAGATGTGAACTCAGGAAGGATTTTGAATCTTCCTTTGTTGTCAGGTTTCCCATCTGTAAAAGTGTGATTATTGCACCCGTCGCATAGAATTGTTGCAAGGATTGAATGAGCTAATTCACGTAAGTGTTGGTCAAAGGGTATAAATTTCAGTTACTAAATGAATAAGTTCTGGGGATATATTTCTGCAGCATGGTGGCTACAGTGAATCACACTGTATTATGTGCTTGAAATTTGTTAAGAGAGTAGATTTTAAGTGTTTTCACTAAAAGAAAAAAAGGCAACTATGTGAGGTGAGAAATAAAGTGATTGAAACAGTGTCACCCTTCTAATCATTAATTCTAGAGCCCATCTGTCCCCTGCTAGCCACATGTGGCTATCAAACAACTGAGTTGTGGCTAGTCTTAATGGACAAGTACTGTTAAGTGTAAACACATCGGATCTCAAGGATAATCATGCAAAAAAAGAGTATAAAATATTTCATTAACACTTGTTTATATTGGTTACTTTGTTGGAATGATAGTTGAGATATACTGGACTAAAAGATATATTACTAAAATTACTTTTGCCTGTTTCTTTTTACTTTTTTAAGGTTGGCTACTGGAAAAGTCTAAATGACATAGGTGGCTGGCATTACATGTCTCTGGACACTGCTATTCTGGATAATATGCGAGACACTACAGACTCACAAATGTGAACAAGGCTTAGTCCAAACCCACAGGTGGCCACAAGGAGGTTCTGAGCCCAGGGAAAAGGACAAACGAGCAATGAGAGATGAGCAGAGAGGGCCACCTTGATCTTTCTTCAGTCTTCCCAGGAACTATCATATTCCAGTCCATCACCAGTGGCCTTTGTGATTTATTGGTTTGCACACAGAATAAAGAAAAAGATCCTTAGGAACTATCCTGCCATTCCCAGAAAGATGGATTCTCTGTGCACATAAATTCACTCTGACTCCTGAATCGTAGGAGAAGAGTGACCATATGGAGTGCTCCTTCATCCTCAGGCATGGGGGAAAAATTACAGTCTAATTGTATGTGAATTGGCAGAGAACTTCATCCTCTAGGACTGAGAGCCAGGGCCTGGGACATGAAGTTGTAAAACAAGAAGAGCCTTTTTAGTTTTTAATGTTAACTCAGAAAAAAAAAAAAAAGAAAAAAGAAAAAAAATGTTAACTGAGTACGGAGAAGTTTCAAAATGCACAGATATCAGTTGTTATGAACACCTATTATCAGTCACTGAGCATTTGTTTTGTGTCTGGCGCTATGCCATATGCTTTACAAGTTTATCCAATTTAATCTTAAAATAACCCTATCATTTGCATTTCATGGTTGATGAAACTAAGGCTCAGAGGGGTTAAGTCACGTGACCAAGGTCATATTAATAAGTGATGGTACTAGGATTTGGACATAAGTCAGCCTGGCTCCAAAACCTGTGCTCTAACCATTCCACTCTGCTGCTGACATTGTATTCCTCCCCACAAACAACTACAACCACATCAACAATCACAACATCAAAATAGCAGCCCTATCAAAACTAAGACATTGCCCAAAGAATGACAGTGTTTGCTAACATTTTGCCTGAATTATATTCCTACCTTAACACTAGGAATTTTCCCATTGGCTTTTGAACAAGGGATACTGGAAGAAAACCCTATGAAACTGGTAGCCATATTACCATAAAGGCTCTACTTGGGATAGACTCGAGGTCTCTCAGAAGCAACCCCTCACTCTGCAGTGGAAGCCACAGCACCCACGGAGGACACTGGCGGCCCTGTAGTAAATGTGCACCATTCTAGAGGAAGCATGTCATGTTCTCAGCCCGTGCCTGGCTAAATTCTAACCTCCATAGTTCCTTTTATTCTCTTCCGCTTTGATTGTGTCACAAACCAATTTTTATATTTTACATAGTTTGAATAAATGAAATATTATAAGCAAATAAACAGCCAATATTCATTCCTGCCTTATAAAGTTCTGAAATTAGAGTTTTTTTGTGAAAGAACGATGAGCTCCTCCATCGTACACGTGAGTATAAGTCTAATTAGGTGAGACGTAATTGCATTTATTTAACCTTAGCATCATAGTTATCTTTGCCTGAGACAAATTTAAACTTTAACTGCCGTTTATGTGATGGCCATCTGTCAAATATTCCTGGGCAAAGCCCCACAGGCTCACTTGAAACAGGGCAAACTAGGAAATCTGCAAGCTTCATGCAATATTGGCAAGAACTTGCTTGGTAGAAATCAGTCTTAATAAAGAGAAATGAAGTTTAACCTTTTTTTTTTAAACATGATATAAATCTAGATGACTACATCTTTACATATTGGATGGTCTTCTTTGGCCATACACGCATATGAGTTCAGTAAAGTATGGAACTACAGGCAAACTGTTCTTCAGTCTTATTGCATGAAGACAAAAAGGTACTACGGGCAAATTAATCTCTTACTAAAAGAGTTTGTTTTCTTATTATTTGAAAATGTCAAATTATGTTCAGCAAAGTTTATATAATACATTGCAAAGAAAGATGGGGTTCTTATATGTATTTAATTTTTATGTGGAGAATAGGGACATATATAGTGTGTACACACACACACACACACATATACATATATATATATATGGAATTGACACAATAAGAGATTCCTCATTTGGAACTATGCAGTCCTTAAACTTCAGCTTTTAGGCAAGCCAATTAAGTACGGAATATAAATTGGTGATTTTAAATATTCATTATAATTGATATTAATGAACACATAGCAATGAAAGATAATAGTTTTGTCTTATATCATTGTACCTCTTTTGATTATAATTAGAAGCTAACTTTGAATTCATTTAAATATTTGACCAAAACAATTAGTTTCTTATTTCTGTTTAAAATGTTTAAAAATATCTTTTAGCTTCATAATTAATAAAATGAAGTCTTCAAGATTTGTTGTAGACGATTATGGTGAACGTAGGGTTTTGCCACTGAGATCCCTTTTCAGGACTGACTCTGCTTTTTGGGAGTTTTGCCTGTGAGACAGCTCTGTGCCTCTCTCGTGGAACTGCCCTCAGTTGAGGAGAGCTGACTTGACCCAGGTCACACAAGCTGGTAGGGGTTGGGAGTCAAGCAAGGGCTGACATCCACTGGCTAGTCCATGTGGAGGAACAAAGGCCCACTCACCCCTATATCTCAAGGTGGGGCAACTCTACAGGGCCATTTGAGCTCCAGAGCTCCCTATGTGGCCATCCTTTGTCATACCTGCCCTGCAGCTCAATTTCTCCAACTGCCCAATCCTACGGCCTGTGTTCCTCCACAGGTACTATTCCTGAGTACTGTTCACTACGTTTCCTGCATGCATGTCCCCATCTCAGAGGCTATTTCATAGAGAATCTGTATAAGACAAAGAGAAAATCTCTTTAGATATGCTCTGAGAGGAAAGATTAATATATAGCATTTTAATAAACTTCACCAGGAATTTTTTATAACAGTTCTAATTCAACAAAATTTATTAAACATCTATGATGTTCTAGGCATTGTGCTAAGCACGAAAGATATAAAAGTTAAGCAAAATGGAATTAAGCAAAATTGATTTCAAAGAACTTGCTGGGATGAAACACAAACATTACAAGTGAACGTAATTCAATTGAGACAAGCCCTATATGAAGAGAATGGACACACTGCTTTCCAAGGATGGAGACCCATGAGACAGGAATGACTTCATTCAGGACATGTGAAACAAATTCTTCAAAAAGCTCAAGCCTCTTGAATCATTCTTTCCTCTCTCTCTCTCTCTCTTTCTCTCTCTCACATCTCACAGCCAATCTTTCAACAAAAGCTGTTACCTCCGCCTTTAAATATACAATAGTCCCCCCTTGTCTGCCGTTTTGCTTTCGGCGGTTTCAGTCAGCCACAGTCAACTACAGTCCAGAAGCAGCTGAGCCTCCTTTGACTTATCATCAGAAGGCCACCAGTGGGCTGATGCTATGTCACAATGCTTGTGTCATTCACCTCATCACACAGGCATTTTATCGCCTGTCATCATCAGGAGAAGAAGGGCGAGTCCAGCACAGTAAGATCTTTTGAGAGAGAGATCACAGGCACTAACATTTATTACAGTATATTGCTATTGTAGTTCTATTTTATCATCACTGTTATTAATCTCTTACTGTGCCTAATTTAGAAATTAAACTTTATCATAGGTATCTACAGAAAAAACATTGCATACGTAGGGGTTGGTACTATCTGCAGTTTCAGGCATCCACTGGGGGTCTTGGAACATATCTCCCTGCAGATAAGGGGGATTGCTGTATCCAGGAGCCAGGCTGCACCCCCTTCGCTGCTTCTAATCTATGCAGGTCTAACATCTCTCATAGACACAGCCTCATAACTGGGCTTTGTGCTTCTACCCTTGATCTATTCTCAACACAAGTCGTGATTCTGCTAATACAGAAGTCAGATCATGAATTGCTCTGCTGAAAACATTCCAGAGTTCTCTTCTCAAACTAAGAACCAAAGCTGTTACACCTACGGTATCCCGGGCCATCTGCCTACGAAGGCCAGCGCGTGCCTGCCTCGGAGTCTTGGTATCTGTGGTACTTGCTGCTCCCTCTGCCTGAGTCCCCCTGCCCCTCCTTCAGGTTTCTCCAGCTGTCAATATCTTCCAGAAGAATTCCCTGACCACCCACCCCCAGCACAACATACCCTCTTTTTCTGCTTTACTTCTCTTCATTGCGCTTACCATCTGCTCTGGTCGTGATTATTATTTATTTCAAGTTTGTCCTTGCCCACCTGAACATAAACTCCATGAAGGCAGGGATCTTTACCTGGTTTGTTTTTGGCTCCATACCCAATACCTACAACTGTCCCGAGAACAGAGTAAATGCTTACTAAATATTGTTAAATAAATGAATGTTTACAAATAACGAAGAGACGTAAGAGAAGGGTGAAACCTTTCAGTGTGAACAATAGCTGGAAAGCACGGACATCTAGTGTGATGAAAATGGAAACGCTCTCTGTGGTTGGAGCTGGAAACAGGCTGAATATGTAAACCATGAAACACGGTTGTCATGGGCTGAGCTGTTCACACGTTGAAGTCCTCACCATCAGGACCTCCGAATGTGACTTTATTTGGAGACAGGGCCTTTAAAGAGGTGACGAAGTTAAAATGAAGCCTTTAGGGTGGCTTTAATCCAATGTGACTGGTGTGTCTTTATAGGAAGAGAAATTTGGGTTTGCACAGTTACAGAGGGAAGAACGTGCAAAGACGTGGAGAAATCAACCATCTACAGGCCCAGGAGAGAGGCTCTCGAAGGAGCCAACACTGTTGGTACCTTGACCTCAGACTTGCCATTTCCAGAACTGAGCAAAGAGATTTCTGCTGGTTAAGCCACCCGGTCTGTGGTACTTTGTATGCCAGTTCTAATGGACTCGTATGATGGCATATGGCACTGTAAGGGATCTTTACTTTATCTCACAGGCCACTGTAACTTTTTAGCAGGGCGGGAAGCGATCTGTGCAGAGATCGGGTTTTAGGAAAACTGCATTTGCGGTGATATGGAGGGTGGACTAAAAGGGAAACAACTGGAGCTCTGGGGACTAACTGGGACATGTTTGTCATGGCTGTGACCTAGATCAAGTAGGAGGGAAGGGAAGAGGTGAGTAGAGAACTGGGAGAGGCCTCAGAGCCAAGACTGTTGGGACTCAGTGACGCGTGATAGGTGGGTGATACTGACATCCATCACTAACAATTTAATAAAATGCAGGCATACAAAAGAGTTCAAATAACATGATTCACATGGATTTCAGCAGTCTCAGACTTGAGAAAATATCTCAATATGGAACCTTAAGACAGATTAAAGCAGCATTCATCCTGCTCAAGATGTGAATAGCACTCATTGAGAAAAGGGGCCTGCCAAAAGAGCTGCAGGCTACATCTCTTTCTTAGGCATAATATGCATTAGCATATTTAAAAATTTGAGAATTTTGCAATGAATAAACCTATTTAACTTTGTCCAAAAAAAAATAATTTCCCACATTTATTTGATTATGGAACCCTTTTTTGTGAGGCACTTCTTAACCTCTCCCTAAACATGAATACTCCAGAATTTAGCACAGTTTGGAAAACAGAGGTGTATTTTGATGCACTCGAATGGCTCCAAAAAATAAATAGAAAAGCTTTGTATGGGTAATTTCTATTTCCAATAGTTAAACTAATCAACATTGTTCTAACACATTGGCAGAATAAACTCATTAAAGGAATATATAGTTGGTTTTCCTGTAGCCTAATTCTTACCAGATTAAAAAAAAGAAAATTCAGGATCTTTTTAAAAATATCACTAATTCTTTCACATCCCCAAAGAGAAACTGTCCATGTCTTGAAACAAAAAAATAATATTCTGGTGACTTAAGAGGAGCAAGTAGCTCAAATGCAGAAATCTGGAAGTTTTGACCAGGGTTCTTTGAATCTAGAGCCAGTGACGGTCTACATTTCCCCACATTCCACTAGGTTCTGAAGCCCAGGGTGTCCATCCACAATGACTCACATGCGATGCGCACATAGGCCTTCCTGCTCTTTGTGGTGCCTGCTGAGCTCCAGGCCACACACTGGCACCAGTAATCTTCAGGCCCAAAGAGTTCTTCGACTTGCTGGCGCGAAATCTCAATGCTCACTTCCCGGACAATGAGACCTACCAAGAGAAAGGGAGATTTAAGTCAGGAGAAAGCTTGTATTAGCAGACTACAAAACATCATACCATGTATTTCCCCACAGTGATCTATCTTGATGCCATCGATCAACATCCCAGATATTGTCTCTCTCCACCTGTGATCTTCCTCTGGCTCCCATTATTTGTCTCCCAACTTTTTCATTTTCTTATTTGCTATTTCAGATCTTCTGCTTTCATCAGAAGATGAAAGTGGAGTAGATCTATCACGGCACAAAATTACACTTTTTCCCAAAGCGTCTGACAAATATTCACCCTCCGCTGAGTTAGCTTCCTTGGTATATTCAAACATGAACATGAATTTCACATCTTCTAAGGATTGTACCCCCACTATACAGGTCATGGGTAAGATATCCGTGTGCTATACATAACCTTACAATGAAAAATCTTCCTAACTCCTCATATGAAATGTCAGAGAATAGCCTAAAACTAAAATCATAAGTATATAAATTGTAAATATATATTGGCTTATGTATATAAATATATATCACATTTTATTATAATATCATCTGGTACCATACAGCTATATACAGTTTTACAACACTTTACATAGTTTTACAATAACTGAATCCTCCTAACTCTTCACAAGGAATGACAATGACCTAAAACTATAATCATGAGTACATAAATCATAAATATATATATGTCATATATCAGGTTTTATTATAATATGACCTAGTACTTTATAAATATGTGATGATTATCTAAAACTAAGTTATTTTTATAGTTGTTTTTTAGTTATTAAAGCACACTGTTTTCTTTAAAAAAAAATACAGTCTTAGTTAACAAATCCCTGCTATTCTATCCAAAGAATGTATGACTTTAAAGTTTTCATGCATAATATTTTTATGCATAATATTTTGAAAGCCCGAATGTTTCTCTATAATTGTAATGTTAAAGTAGCTTCCAGCTAAAATGCTCAAATATTTGGATTTTATTTTACAGCATTATGTAATCCTGAATAACACAAATTGAACTAAGAATCTGGGATTATCATTTTGAGAGTATTTATCTTGATATATCAAAACCTATTTCAGAGAGTCACTCGGCAATATGCCTCTTTGCACTGAGCAAGAAGGATCATCTGAACGATGTATGTGGGCAACAGCGAATTTTCCTGCACACTCTATCAGAATGAAGTGCTTATTGAGAGAACTAACAGGAAGACCCTTAGGGTTAAGTATAAGCACACTAAGAAAGATGAAATATATTGCTTTGTACTTTTTATTCATGTATTCGTTAATTCATTTATTGAACAAATATTTATTTCGTATCAGTTAGGGAAAAGATATTGCCCTAGGGACTTGTGAACCTCTGATGAGTAGGATAGTCATTACCCTCAATGAACTTATATCATTGTGAGGGGGTACATATTAACTAGAGATTATACAATTTATTTTTTTATTACAATTGTGTTCAATGCTACAAAGCAGAAGTATAGAGAAAATGAGAGTGAATAACGAGTAAACCCAACTTAGTATGAAGGATTCAACATGAGTTAAGTTGGTTAAATTATATAGGGAGAGGGACAGAATATATGGGAAGAAGCAGGAAAGAGAACGAAGAGATTGGGAACCCAGAAGACAGCTGAGCACCAAACACAGAGATAGTGGCATGGGATGAAGCCAGAGACAAGAAAATGATCAGTCAATACACAGTCCTGTAGACCAGGGTTCTCAAAGTGTGGCCTCAGAGCAGTTTCATCAGCATCATGTGGGAACTCGGTGGAAGTGAAAACTCTTGAGTCCCAATCCAGACTCAAATTGAATAAGAAACTTTGAGAGTTGGGCCCAGCCATTTGTGGTTTAACGCACACTCAAAGAATTTAGATGCTTGCTGTGGTTTGAGAACCTGTTGCACACCGTGTTTAGGATTTGGAATTTCTTTCTGAAGGTCATGGACATCATTAAAGTGTTTTAAGCAAGTAGATGACATCATCAGATGAAAATTAATATATATGTACATATATGTGAATATATGTATGTATGTGAATATGTGTGTGTGTATACACATATATGTGTGTGATATGTATAAGATATAGAGCTTAGTTCCTAGAAGGTATGATTTCTTAAACTTTTTGACTATGACTTCTTGGTATAGGTGACATGAAGGTGTCATCTAAAGACACTAAAAAAGAGCATTCCAGAACTTACCCTAAAACCTAGGACATACTCAAATGGGTAAAAGCCCTCAGGGAAATTAATGAACACCCAATAGAAGTAGATGCTGTCCCACTGGGGAAATAAGCAATGTTTTCTATCGAGAACTGATGGGACTTGAGTCATAGAAACATAGATCCACTCAAGGGTCCCTGAACTGAAATGAAGCCCAGGAAAGTGGATTTTATAAGCCCAAGGCAGGGCAAGATCCTGATGGGGCAACTCTATGGTCAAAAGTTTATTAAATATATTTAAAGTGATTTTAAAGTCTTGAAAATTAGCAAGGCTTTTGTGCTTATACAGTGACCATTTAAAAAGAATTTTCAAGGGCTGCCTGGGTGGCTCAGTTGGTTAAGTGTCTGCCTTCGGCTTAGGTCATGATCCTGGATTCCTGGGATCCAGCCCCGCATCAGGCTCTCTGCTCAGCGGGGAGTCTGCTTCTCCCTCTCCCTCTGCCCTTCCCCCAAGTCATGCTCTCTCTCTCTCTCAAATAAATAAATAAAATCTTAAAAAAAAATAAAAATAACTTTAAGTCACTGGCATATCTAAATCCCTCACCCCTCTATGAAAAGATTAGTATATTATTTTAGTCAATGTCCAAATAATAAGACAATCTCCACAGCAGAAGTCCCAACTTATTAACAAAAAACACTACTTCCTTTCCACTTTCCTAATCCCTGCTCTGCTCTCCCTCCCCTGTCCTACTGCAATGATTCTCATTTTCTGATAGCTAGACGTTCCTGGGAAGATGGAGCACAGCTTTCCCCCTCGACTCCCACCTTTCTTTTTATTCCACTCTCCAGTATTTCATACTTTTGCCTGTTTTACTTGTTTATACCTCCTCTCTTCATGCAGAAATTCAGTTACTGGAAACCAAACTCTTCCTTTAAAAGTTGTTGCAATAAATTTACAGTCACCAAAGGGCTGATAAACCTGCAGTGTGTATTTCCTCAGAACTATAATGGCTTTTTCCAAAATGCAGGGCAGCAACAAATGGGCTCAGGATATTAAAACCACACACAAATATTTTGTATCCCAAGATGATAACTTCAGGTTTCATTCCTCATCCCCCACCTGCCCCTCCCCGCCTTTTTACTTAAAGCAATTACAGGAAACCTAATTAAATGCTACGGTAACTTCTCTAGGGCCACTGTATCCTTCAGCCCAAATAGGCTCATGGATGTTTCTACTGACCACAAATCTGAGGCTTTTTAAGAAGCCACAGACAGACCCTCCTGCTACAGGGTTTATTCATAGTATGAATGTTCTGAATTGTGCGGCTCAGGCTCTCTGGGTGCAGGAGTCAAGCCCACACCGATTTTTGTCTTCAGCTTCATAGACGCCCCATTCAGGAGGAGATGGATTGATTAGTTGGGTACAGTTGTCGTGCCACAGGCCCTAAGTTTACATTCCAACTTTTGGTCAACAACACTAGAACAAGAAAGAACTGAAGCAGGAAATCTCTCAACACTTAAAGCTTAGAATGCTCTACAATCAGCTGCGTTAGTCAAGCTCTAAGATACTTTGTTATATACCATCTATTCATTACCCTAGGTAAGTTCATTACCTATGACACTCTGCTCATCAAACCAGAGGCTAGTGGTTTGGGTAAAAGTAGGTAACATCCTTTCTCTTTGAAAGTAAAATTTTAAATCTGCTTGAAGTCCTGCGATGGAAAAAGCAAGCTGCCTTGAAATTTGTAATGCCATCAGCATTACTTCCAAGGCGGGCTGCTTTGAAGAGCATTTGGGAACTTGAAATTGGTTTCAGGTTACTTAAGGGTGGGGGGAAATGCTTCGTTCTACAGATTTACTCAAATACAAATGTGTATTTTCCATCACGTCTGATAAGATCAAAGATTTTCCATCAGCATTCTTCCTTTAATGGAGGCATCTCCAGGATGCATGCTGTTTGAAGTTTGCAGTGATCTGCTTTTATAATAGGATTCATTGTGGTTTGGGAGCCAGAGTGCAGGCAAGTAATTAGCATGCTATATCAAGAAGTCTTATAATGAATATGAATATGCACTTGCTAATAGGGAGATTCAAATGATTTTAGAAATCCAGATGCAAATGCAACCCTCTGATTGGATCTTTGTAAGGCTATACGTGCGTATGGCAATAATATCCAGTAAAATGACATTTATTCCTTATCTTCAGCAAAATTTTAACCTTATAATAGTGTTCAGGCACCACAAATAGTGTTTTCCTAGAGGTTATTATAAAATGATCACAAATATATGATGAATACTGTTGAGTAATTATTTAAAGCAATATCTACATTCCCTGAGAAATATAATCTGTAGTACTGTCAACAAACATTAAGGGTCCACTAATGTCAAAAATTATGTTAAGTTCCAGAAATGTAAAGATGGACAAAATATCGCCTCCAGCATTGTGTTCATTTATCTCGTTTATTAGGTGATACTCCAAAATCGTGCATCATCTCAGAAGATTTTTTAACATGTGGTCATCAAATCCTCGCCTTCTGATACCCCATGTACGTTTCACTAAATAGCATCCTAAGCCCACATTAGACGTAGGTGTTATGTATGCCTGAGTTGTACTTCTTCTTAATGACCGTATCTTTCATAAGGCAAAGGGAAGGTTTGAGACATCATGTTGTGTAGACCTACCAGTTCGGCTCCCTCCAACACTCACCCTATTGGGACAAGATCTGCAGAGGTCACTCGACCAAATCTCAGTATAGTACATTCACAGGACAGAGGTTGGTGGGCAATGTATGAAGCTGCAGGTAGGGATGATCTGGGATATATCACAACACTTTATTGAATTAGCTGGTCTCTTTTTCATGCTTTCTTCCAGAGCTTAATCCTACTAGTTTTCATTAATATGATCTAAAATATGCTACGTATCAGTTCTAGATGTCTTAATATAAATTAAATCACGCAAAATAGCAGCATTATTTAAAAAGATGTCATGCCAAAAAAATAAAAAATAAAAAAATCCCTGGCAATTCTTTCAGCTCCTCACTAAAATAATCAAAATGTGGTAACCTGAAAGGCAGAACTTTACAATCAAGACATGGTTTTATGTTACATGAAGTCATCTGACAATCTTTAAACTACATCAGGAAAAGAAGACACTGTAATCACATAATTTACCAACTTTTCTCTGAAATGCTTTCCTTGAATTTTTAATATAATATTTAATATATAAACAAGCCATCTAATTAAGTAAAATTACTTTGTATAATTGAAAATTACAATTTACTGGTATATTAGATTTATTATAAGTATAATTTTGTTAATTACATTTTTTTTTATCTTTGTGGTCAAGATGAATTTACCCAAAAGTCAACGAATAACACGGCTGGGACTGACTGGTTCAAGGGAGTTGCTTGGAAACATTTCATACCTGGGTCATTGACCTGACTTCCTTTTTTACATGATAATTTCTAGTTACTTGGTTCCATTTGGCATTCTATGTCCAATGAGGATCTGTGTTTTGTTTTGCTATGTTTTTGTTTTGTCTAGAACTGAGAAGAAAATATTTATTGAATTGTGTATCTGGAGTGGGGAGACTTAGAGTGCTTTTAGAAAGCTATATGACAACCACAGATAAATGCAGTTTTTCCCCCTTAAAACTTGAAATGTTAATTGCAAAATGATATTAAAATAGTTATGAATGACGCTCTGTCAACAGTAATACTGCCTTCCCTTTCCTTTGCAGAAGTGTCAGGTTTTAGATGTTACAGGAGAACCAGTCCTCCTATTTTTGATTTGACTTTCCAACCACCGCCAAACTTAGAGCTGCAAGTATTAATGATAATCGGAGTAGAAGGTATGCAAAATGCTCTTTCTTACATAGAGAGTGGTAATGAGTTAATGGATTAATTCTACCAGTTGTGGCCCATCATTTAATTCCCATTCTAAACTTTGGTGATGAAAAACTTGTTGAATGTCTGTTCCACGAGGTCTTTCTGAGATCAAAATGGGAGCTAAAATCTTTTTGTATTTAACTTCTGCCTTGTGTGTCAATGTTCTTTAGAATATAAAGAAGTGATTTTGTAAAAATGTGATGGTAATTTAATTTGGAAGGTCACAAAGCACATTCCATTGACATAGCAAATACATTTCTCATCTAAATATTTTTCATAAAACATCAAACTTAATATATACATATTTGAAGACATAGTCTATCTAACATTTTTCTTTAAAGTATAATTCTTTTTTCTTTTGTTTATTATGTTATGTTAATCACCATACAGTACATCATTAGTTTTTGATGTTGTGTTCCATGATTCATTGCTTGCATATAACAGCCAGGGCTCCATGCAATACGTGCCCTCTTTAATACCCATCACCGGGCTAACCCATCCCCCCACTCTCCTCCCCTCTAGAACCCTCAGTTTGTTTCTCAGAGTCCATAGTCTCTCATGGTTTGTAATTCTTAATAATTATCTAAATCATAACTACATGCATTATTTTCTGTTTTTATTTCATGCAATATATTGGTAATTTCAATAGAAGTATTTTTAACAAAATTAAAAAAAGAAAATCCTGTCCATAAGGGTGGGGGGAATACTCTATTCTTGGAGTTCGACTTAACCATGAACTTGTGAATTACAGACCTTATTATTGCTCTACCCTTATTATTACTCTACCCTTATGATTACCAGTCACTCATTTAATAGGTATTTAGAGAGACTCAGCCCATGTGTCATGCACTGTTCTGTGGGCTGGGGACACAGTGGTAAAGAACTGTCCTTCACAATTCATTGCGGAGATAGTTCCTGAGCACTTATTTTATGCACTGTCATTTCCAAGGTAGCCATAGAGATGGATTGCTTATGGATCCTTTCTTTAGAAGTTTACTGTCTAACACTAAAAACAAATAGGAATTTACTGAGTAAAGTGACTCTGTCATATGCATTGTGTATGCATCAGTACAGTAACTGGCACACATATTTGTTCAGTTAATGTATGTTAAATGAATGAATGGTTTATACATATAGCTATCATACCAACTAGTATTAAATTTCAGATATAAGTAAATTGAATTGTGACTCAGAAGAGTAAAAGTAACTAGAATTTATTGAGCATCTACTATGTCTCAGTTCATCTGCATAATAATCCTTGGGAATGGGTATTTATATACCTATAACCTATAATGTAGGTAAACACCAGAGGTCAGAATTTAAACAATTTTTCATGCAGCCAATGATTAGCAAAATCAGGATTTAGAGCCATATTATCTGAATCCAATATTCCTGTTCCTTTCACTATACCAATATTCCTCAAACTGTGTCTCAAGAAACTGTTCCTGGGGCACCTGGGTGGCTCAGTCAGTTAAGAGTCTGCCTTTGGCTCAGGTCCTGATCCCAGGGTCTAGGAATTGAGCCCTGAGTCTGGCTCCCTGCTCTGTGAGGAGGCTGCTTCTCCCTCTATTTCTGCTCCTCACACCCTTCTCATGCTCCATGCTCTCTCTCTCTCTCTCTGTCAAATAAATAAATATATATATTTTTAAAGGTGTTCTTTGGTCAAGTAAGTTTGGGGATTTCTGTTTAATACATCTTCCTCTTAGAAACTCAGAATGCTAATCAGTGTATTGAAGGCTTTGGTAAGAAGTTCCGCCATAAAAAAGTGTGTTTAATTTGGATGGCCACTATTTCCCCCAAATTTATTAAACCATATAACCCTACAGTCAACATAAAGACAGAGCCCCATCTGATCAAGTCTTTCAACGTGATTTTGTTTAGCATTTTCCATCTGTTGGTTCATTGAATAAAAGTAATCTACTGTTTGGAAAATTCTGAAAACCCCATGAAGAAAGCTATCGTGAAATAGCTTCAATGGAGAGATCAGGGTAAACCTGGGGAAATGGAATATTTGAGTTTGATGCCAAAGCATGGTTTGGGTTTAAAGACTTAGAGAGGAATCAAAGACACTTCAGGAGGATAGAATAGCACAAAGCCAAAGGGCAGAGATGAAAAAGCATGGAGCACTACAGGGGAGAATAGTTTACATGAATGGAGTAAAGAAAAAGACCACGGAATTAGATAGAAGAGAGACTCATAGAGAGCCTTGAACGGCAGCTGGAGAAGTTTGTTCTTGTGGAGTGGGGGAACCTGTAAAAATGGTAAATTGGTAAAATGAAGTTTTTTCAATGACAGATGCTTTAGGAAAATTAATCTTTCTCAACTAGTAAATAAGACTAATCTGATTTACTTTTAATGGAACTTTAATAATTTTAATTTTAATCATTATTACAAAAGCTGTTCTCAGATCTGTGATCTTACATCAAGTCATTAACCTTAAGAGCAATATTCTTGGTGAACCTCTGAAAACACTGTCTGATGGTGGAAACCAGAACATATATCCAAAATAATAATTACTCATACTGCTGGGCTTTCATTTTGTACCTATCTCATATGATTTAGAAACAAACATTAAGAGCAATCACCTCTGGAGAGACTGCCACTTCTAACAGTTCTTACGCAGTATACTGGGGACTGCTACTTGCTTGTCTTTAAAGCAATATATTTCGTATTCTTAAGGAAACTTTTAAACCAAACTAGAAAGGCTCATTAAAAAAAAATTCAACTTATCCAGGGCAATTATTGTTACAACTGGGAGATTAGACAAGTATCCACCTAATACACAACAACCTAGTGATTTCCTTAGATAAGAAAATAAATTCTTGTCCCGTATTTACTGACTTTTGGAAAGTCCTAAATTCACCAAGTCTTGGTTTCTCAAGTTACAAAATAAAGATAAGAACTTTTTTGTCTGTTGGCTTGTGAGGAAAGAAATGGAATAATAGTTCCAAAAGTACTTGAAGTCTATTAAATTAAAAAATATATATACTGTATAATAATAACAGTTATTTTGAGAATACAACTATACGCTATTCACAAAATTACCATTAGAGTTACTAACATAGATTCAGGAGAGGGGAGGAGCACCATGATTGGAGATTATATTAGGCACACACCCAGATGAGAAAGACAAGGCTAGTTTTGGAACTTTTCAGCAGAGTTGGGGCAAGTCAGGTCCGGGTGGGGACATCAATGATTCAGGGCAGTGCAGATCTGGCTATGATATGGAGTTTGAATAGCAGGAATGAGTTTTAGTGATTGACCTTTAAGTTTCTTGTCCTTCAGCCAATTAACCCAGGATTTTACCAATCCTCTAGGATTCTCATTATATTAAAGTGTAGATAAAGTGAAGTTACCCTGACAAGATGAATGGAAGAGTCTACTTTTTTTGGCAACCAAAATGCCTGCGTAGCTCATCTATTAGGAATTCCTTATATCCATATTCCATTATACAGGTGAGACAGGGACATTAAGCAACTGAATAGAAATTTCTAAGTAGGCTAGCTCTAACTAGTTTGGGGCTAAAAATGCAAATTTCCACATTTTAATGAAGATTTAAAATTGATGAGCACAATCATGTCTTCTAGGGTCTTTCTTCACTTACCAACCAGAATGTGAGCTCTATCAGGGTAGAGATTTGTGCCTGTTACGTGCTGCTGCTGTGGCATTACAATGAATATTTATTGAATTAATGAAAGAATATTTTCCCTAGGACACTCTTAATACTTATTTAAAAGATATGTGCTCATATCCAAATGCATTTTAGAGGAAAGGAACTTTTAGTCATCATGGAAGTTGTACCTCTTTCCCTAGCCAGAAAGTCACCACCAAGCATAACTTTGAATTAAACTTCGAACCTGCTTGGCATTCACACTAAGAATGCGGTGGGGGGGGGGGGTGCTGAGTTATCATAATGTTTTTAAGATTCTTCAAAACCTAAAATAGCTGAATAAACACAGCTCAAGTACCGATGAAAGTATTTTTTCTTTGTCTTTTAAAGGAACTCTAATGTGCAAGAATGACTCATTAATTTGCAACAAGAAGGAAAATTTAACTTGTGAAATTCCAAGTAGAAATGAAAAATACTAGCATTTCATATTTTCAAGTCAGGAGTGTGTATTTAAACTGCTGCTGAGATAACAATTTTCAATTTTAACTTTATATAGAGACTGAAAAATAACTATTGTGTTCTGATATTTTCAAAGTATTTCAATATATTCTGAGATCCTTGCTCAAATCATTCTATTATCATTCCAAAGGGAGAGATGATTTAATAAAAACAATGAAACCAAGTATAATGCAGGTAAATATTTTTCCTTTTTTCATACAGAGTATGTCTCTTTGCTCTTCTGTTGATTCCGAGTTACATATATTCAGAAAGGACAGGAGAACTGGAGGAGTATTATACATTACAATTGATAAAGCTACTTCAGTAGGAAAAACAAGGCGTTGAATTTTTAGGAAATCACAACGACACAAATATAAACCTAAAACTACAGGTAGAATTCCAGAAGGCAATACTGATAGAGATTTGATAATAAAACCTTATTTTTAATGATCCTTGGCAATTAATTTAATGGAGCATATAATCTTTAGGGAAAGATCTGGTTTGAATTCTGTTTTTTTCGGTGACTAGATGTATGACCTTGAGAAAATTCCTTTACCTCACTAAATGTCATTTTCCTCAACAGGACAATGGGAACTAAAATTCCTAATCCAATGGGTTCTTTTAAGGATTAAATGAGATGATATATGTAAAGTTCTTTGCAGAGTAAACCCTTACTATGAGCTAACTAACAAGACCAGAAGCTAGAATAGTTTATGCTATGCTGTGTCCTAAATAACTCCCCTTGTTTCAGAGGCTTTACAAAATAAAAGTCTATTTTTCCATCACAACAGTCTCCAGGACAGTTGTCCTACATGAACTCTCTTAGTGATCCAGCCTGCATCTGTGTTGAATCTATAGCCCCTCAACCATGGCTATGGAGTCAGAAGAAGATAGTGCAGAGAACCTACACCTGCTCTTAAATGCCTTGGCTCAGCTGCGGCAACATCACTTTCACTCACAGCTCATTGGCTAGAAGTAATCCCCTGGGCCTGCTGAACCATAAGGACCCCAGGACTTGTAGCGCTTCCCTATGCCCAGAAAGGACGGGACAACTGGAGGAGTAGTATACATTACAATTGATAAAGCTACTTCAGTAGGAAAAACAAGGCATTGAATTTTTAGGAAATCACAATGACACAAATATTAAGAATTATCAAGTCAAATGAAATTTAAATAAATTTGTTTTCTGTGGTATGAAAGTCTTCACCGACAGAGGGAGCAAAATGTAGACAAATTAGACTATGAGACCAAAAGGAAGAAAACCTGATTTTGGGTCCTGGCATGGCTACTGTCATGAGTAACTTTGGGTAGGGCATTGCATTTCTCATTTTCTTAAACTTTAAATCAGTAAAAATAGCCCTTTCCCATTGTACTTCACAGGACTGCTGTGAGGTCAAAAGAAATCTTTAAGAGAAAGTACTCTTAGGGACAGACTGAGGGGCAAGGACTGCCAGCTCCCTACCTCTTTTTGGGAAGACAATCCGACCACATTTTCTAGCTTTCTTTGTCTTAGAAGTGGCCACAAAAGCAATTCTGGTCAATAGAATGGGAGTGGAAGATCCTTGTACCTCTTCTTGACCAAGCTGGTGAAGAAGCTTGAGTCTCCTTGCTGTCTTTCCCTCTCTGCTGGCTGGGTGCAGAAGAGTATGAGGCCAGAGAGGATGACAGAACCACAGGGTGAAAGGAGTCTGGCTCCATAGCTGGCCAATGGGAACAGAGCTGCCCTCCAGCCAAGGACACCTTCCTGGAACTGGTATGTAAATAGATGTATCAGTGTATCGCTTTTGGGTTATTCTATCTTTGGTGGGGTCTGTTACTGAGGCTTAGCATAATGCACACTTAAATGATATAGACTATGAATAATATGCTTGGCACATAGTGGGTTTTTCTAAATGACTATTGGATATATGGATGACAAAAATTCTTATTAATCCCACAAAGCTTTGTTGTTGTTGTTGTTGTTTTACTATGATTCAGTGCTTAGCTTCAAATTATTAAAAACATTTTTTATTTGGCAATATCTTGTTAGATACACAGAGAATTTCTATTAATTCTGAGAGTTTTCAAATATCTGAATGTGTGATTTTAACATTATCCTCAAAATGCTATAACACAGAGCAATTTGCTTATTATATAACAAAAATCTCATTTTCAGAATGGTATGCTTGCAGTCTTTTTCCAAGTATCACTTCCAACATAAACGTTGAATAAACAAATTGATGTGAAACACTAGGTTATAATGTTTAATTACCAGTATCATTTCTTTACAGGCAATCTTATTTTGGTGTTTTCATAAGAGCTAGGAAAACTTAATCTTTAACAACAGAACAGTGGCACCTGATTCTGAATACGGTGTGTAACTTGTAACGTATTCATGTCCATTCCTACTAGCATCAGAAAGAAAAAGAAAGAAGAAAAAAGGATTGTTTCCTACCATGAGCTCCAATTCACTGAGAGAGATATTTATGTAACTATATAATACCACCAACTGAACAAAGAGCTTCAATCATGTTTCTTTTCATATCTCCAGGCAAAGTTTTGTTCTCCTTCCCTTCTTTTACAAGTGTGTTTCCTTCAAAGGATAGATATCCTACTGGATAAACAATCTCTATGAGAAAACAGGAAAGCTAGCTATTTAATATGTACACTTCAGTGTCATGAGGTGTGGAATCACAGTAAATAATATTTTGCGATGATACTAACACTAATAAAGATGATGACATTTTCATGATTAGCCATGTTTTTAGTAAAGGGAAATTAATGGGTAGGACTATTCTGTCTGAAAGATACATACAACATGCTGACAAACAAAACTGGGTTTCTGCATAAAATGTATATGTTATATAGACAGTATACATATGCACCTAAATTCACTGTTGCGTGTTTATATGCATATCATTCATCTAATGTTTTCTTTTTACCTACAAGTTGGAATGCATTTACTTCATACTCTATTATAAGCCCATTTAGTCACACTTCTGTCAGATCCCACTTGCATATTCAGTGTTGAATAAATCAGTGGTTAATAAACGTCCTTGAAAATGTGTTTGGAGATAAATAATGAACTGCTGTATCTGATCATAAATGTACATTTTTACTCTCAGAATCCTGAGCAAAAAGATAGCCTGACCTATTACTACAAATATATGGAAAAGAGAAATGATTATAGAGCAATCATGTCAAAGGAGCCTGGCTTATTCTTACTGAGTGGATACACTACAGACCAAAAAAAAAAAAAAAAAATTAAAAATTTCAAAAAATTCCACTGCAAAGGAAATACCAAATGAGGATAGGGAGTCAACCTTTTCATCATAAGTGCTTTTTGTCACATCTCCATGGGCTTGGGGCGCAGGCCCAGCCCCACAGCGTGCAGAGCTGCAGGACGCTCACGATGCCAGCCTGACCGTGCCGCCCCCTCGAAGGAACTGCTCCAGCTGACCACGGGCACGCTTTCAATTTATGGGAGGGCGGTCTGACAGGCAGACTGGGAGGACAGCAGAGATGGAAACACAGATCAAGTATAGATAAAAAATATGTCCACCTTGAAAAACACAAGACTTTTAGGTAACAATGTACGGGAAGCATCTATTGAAAAATGAGAAGAATACAATCACTTCGTTCTCATTTATGATTTTCACAGTCCCCTTTAGATTTCACCCCAAGCTCTTTCCATAATCCAATATCTGTACACATCCTACATCTATAGTGACTTAAATAATATAGATTTATGTCCCTTGCCCATATCTTATAAATGTCAACCCGTCCCTCCTCAAAGCTTCTTGCTACTCAGGAGGTTTCAAATTTGTTTTTAAAATATATTACGTGGGTGATCCTTTAGCAATACTTTGAAGTACCTTCCCTATTAAAAGTGAAGAGGGATCCGGTGTCCTAAGAAGAGAAAAGATGATAGCTTATGGGTATTATTTCACACGTTCCTGACTATGAAATAATTCTACTTTAAAAAAAATAGAACACATATGCAAAAGAAAAAAAATAAAAAATAAAATTTAGAAGGAAAAAGGGACCACATAAAATCTTGCCAAAGGTTCATGTTTTACATAAAGCTGCAGTTGGGACTTTACAAAGGAAATCTCTGCACTTTTTATTTCTGGTTCAGAGGATTTACATGCTCTTTCTAATGATCTGGGCCTTCAGCACTGGGTAATGTCTCCCAGTCCCCAGCTTAGCACTCATGCAAAATTGAAGCACTTTGGAGGCAGTTTAGTAGCTGCAGATGAATCTCAATGTGCAGGAAAAGGCATAATGGCTGTTTAGCACTTGCTAGGAGAAGCTGAGGAAATCAGGGGGAAAAATCTATTGAACTTAAGCCATCTGGGAAGCCAACTGAGAGCAACTGCATTAACAACGTGTTTACATTCCCATTGTGTTGCTAGGCCAAGCAAAAGTGGCGTGTGTGTGTGCGTGTGTGTGCGCACGCACGTGTGCATGCATGCACGTGTGCAGATGCACAGAGGGAATTATCAAGTGCAACTCTTTTGATTGTATTGGCTGTTTTCATTTGGTTTTGGCAAATGTGCGGGGCAAAAATTTTCATGAGAAACGTGGCTATGAGAATGTTCAGATCTCCATGAGACAAGGAGACTGTTGGAAGGTAGGGCTCGGAAGGATGCTACCGGCCCGAGGAAAATGAGCGATAAGCAGGAGCCTTGCTGTGCAGTGCTTTTCCTGTATCTGGCCCACAGTACTACACAACAGATTGGGGGAGGCTGCAGAGAGCCAGTAAAGAACAACTAGGGAATGCTTTCATTGCCTGTTACATTTATAGTTAACTTAGAAATACTGGCCAAATGAGGGAAAACAGCCAGGTAAATGCTGTCAATTTTGGCTCCCATCACCCTTACTGGATGTCTCCGTCATCACGACACATTTTTTTCTTCTTGGTATTTAATCAGCTATTTTTAGAGCACTGTGAGGTTCCCAGCAAAAGTGAGTGGAAGGTACAGATTTCCCCTATACATTCTGCTTCCACACAAGGAGAGCCTCCCTTACTATTAACATCCCCCGCCAGAGTAGTACATTTTGTTTTGTAACTGATGAGCCTCCACTGACACATTATTATCACCCTAAATCCATAGTTTACATTCAGGTTCGCTCTTGATATTGTACATTCTATGGATTTGGACAAATGTAATGACATATCCACCTTTATAGTGTCATGCAGAGTAGTTTCACTAACCTAAAAATTCACCCCTCTCTCCCTCTCCCTCTTGGCAACCACTGATCTTTTTAACATCTCCATACTTTTGCCTTTTCCAGGATGTCATATAGTTGGAATCATACAGTAGGTAGCCTTTCAGATTGGCTTCTTTCACTTAGTAATATGCATTTAAGTTTCCTCATCTTTTCAAGACGTGAGAGCTCATTTCTTTAAAGCACTGAGTAATATTCCATTGTCTGGATGTATCACAGTTTACTTAACCATTCGCCCACTGAAGGACATCTTGGTTGTTTCCAAATGTGGGCAATTATGAATGAAACTGCTGTAAACATCTGTGCTTTTGTGTGAGAATAGTTTTCAACTTTTCTGGGTAAATATCAAGGAGTGTGATGGCTGTGCCATGCGGTATTTAAAAAAAAAAAACTAAAAAACTAAACATACTCTTATTGCAATTCTTGGTGAGATGTCTGTTAAGGTTTTGTGCTTTTGAACTGCTGCCCCCCCCCCCCCCCCGCCAAACCTATACCCACATCTGAATCCCTAGCAAAGGGGAATGTTACCTTACTTGGCTAAGAGTCTTTGCAGATGCAATTAAATTAAGGATCTTGAGATCCTGAATTCCCCCCGCCAAACCTATACCCACATCTGAATCCCTAGCAAAGGGGAATGTTACCTTACTTGGCTAAGAGTCTTTGCAGATGCAATTAAATTAAGGATCTTGAGATCCTGAATTACCCCAGGAGGGCCCCAATTCCTGAGACACACAGAGAAAACAGACACAGAATGGAAGATGATGTGAGGAAAGAGGCAGAGATTGGAGTGATGCAGCCACAAGCCTGGGAGTGCAGGGCAGCCAGCAGAAGTGGGAAGAGACAAAGAACAGACCTTCCTCTGGAGTGCCCAGAGGGGGCGCTGCTCTGCTGCATTTCAGACTTCCAGCCTCCTCGAAACTCTGAGAGAATAAATTTCTGTTGTTTTCAGTCCCAAAGTTTGTGATAATTTATTGTGGCAGCCCTAGGAAACTAATATAGTGACTAAGGGCATTTACTGTCTACATTCAAGGAGGGGACTCAAGAATTTGACAGGGCAAAAAGGTAAGGAAAGGCTGTCTGCCAGGCAGTGTTTTCCTGGTTTCACAAGTGCCCCATGGAATGGGTGTGGGGAGGCAGCCTTTTAGTCACTACCGTCATTTCATACAGAGGGCATCGTTGTCTAGGGTCATCAAGACTGTAGCTATAAAAAGAGGCATGTCATTCATT
Organism: Callorhinus ursinus; assembly: GCF_003265705.2. NCBI lineage: Eukaryota > Metazoa > Chordata > Mammalia > Carnivora > Otariidae > Callorhinus > Callorhinus ursinus. The sequence continues at coordinate 78,061,344 of NW_027397066.1, forward strand.
CCCTTGCCATTCCTGGAATTGCCTTGCACAGAACATTCCCCTGGGTTTTTCCAGCTAAATTTTAATTCACTCAAGTCCTAGAGTTCCCCACCCTCTTCCCTCAGGAGGCTGCTATCCCTCAGTCTGAGAAGTTTAATAGGCAGAGACAGGCGAAAGGAAATTGCAGAAAGCAGGGGCTCTCTACCGTGTAACTCTATACTACGCGACTATCCAGGGGTTTCATGAATTTATTCTCATGATGAGAGGAGAATCGGAGCAAATGGTAAAGCATACTCTTTATTCTCTCTCTTTTCCCTCGTCTCTTTTGCCCCATTCAGACTGTGATCTCTTTAAGTACATCGGTCTTAGTTGTGTCTCTACTTACAGCACCGAGAAGTATCTGGGGCATGGTTTTTGAATAGAATGTCTGTCTCTGTCCCGCCTCTCTGCTGTGCTTCCCAGCAGTGTCTCCTCTTGCCCCACTTCAACCTGGTTGTATGTTAGCATTGCTACAGAGCTTAAAATGAGTGAACAGAGAGACAAAGAAACCTATGCCCTGCTCTCAATTAAACCATTCTCTCTGGGGTGGGGCCAGGACATAGGTGTTTTCAAAAATCCCCCCTGGAGACTGTCAGATGCAGCCCTAGTTGACAGCTAGCCTCCTCATTGTTCCTTGTTGCTCTTGCCTTCATGGTCTTGGAGATTTCTCCCCAAACAGATTTTTAAAATCAGGTTAAACCCTTGATGCAATTAGGAATGAGTCCAAAGACCTTCCTAACATGAATTGTTTTTCATTACTAGATATTATATTTCCTCCATGCTGTGCTTGCTTTTTTGCCAGACCCTGATATTTTGCTAATTGTAGCTTTCATGTTATACATGCTGATTTTATATCTCCAAACAGTGCTTTTCAGAGGAACTGGGAAGAGTGGGTATTTCAACAGGCATCCCCAAGACGGCTCTGAGAATGCCTAGCTAAGGGATGACTCGAGATAGATGATATTTGGGAGAGAAGACCAAAGGGTTCATGGTGAGGAAAGCCCTCTCCCCTCATGTCTTAGCATTAGCTCCTTCGTCAATTGTGGCATTTTTTTAACCAAAAAAATTTCTGCTGTGTTTTTGAAGATGTTAAAAAAAAATGCTGGGGTGAGGAGAGAAAAAAACAGTATCAAAATTTTGAGCCAGTTATTGTGAGAGTATTGGATATTGAGATTTATTGACGCAGAGACTCGACTAGAACAGATTACAACATGTGGCATCCCATAAAAAGGGCAATACCCCGGGTCATTATCTCATAATTATCAGCCAGGTTTACTTATATTAGCACAATGGGTACCAACACCAAAAAAGTGTCTTTTAATTTTGAGAGAAAGCCACGCATTTTGTAAGCTAACCTTCTCTTGTAAGCTGAAATTGTTTCTTAAACTTCCTTAAACAGTTTGCTTAATTCATTTCATGCAACAATCCAGAACTCTGTTAAGTATGTTCCTTCCTATAAAGATAAGAAATAAGAGACTCTCCTTAAACTCCTCACATATTATAGCCAAAGGTTAGATTAAAAATACACTTTGGCTTTTAACACTTGTGCTATTCTCACTTTGAAGTGGGCATATTAAAACTCTAGGCCACAGCATATGCATGGTTGCTGGGCACATGGCAAGATTGCTATAGCAACACAATCACTGGTTTCATTCCTGAAATGCCCTGTTTGGGTAGCAAGTCATTGAGATGAAGAGTGGTCCTTGGACTTGCTTCTTATTGTAGCCTCTGTGTGGGCTTGGAGATGGGTAGCATTTGATTTAGCTCTTTCCAAATTGGGGAAAATACACAAACACACTCACATACATGTGCATATGTATATACTTGTGTATCTGTTTGTATATACATATATATATATATACACAAATAGATATTCTTGATTAAATTGTATTAATCAATGCTTTCATCTTAGCTGTGGAAAGACAAAGGAGTAATGCATTACAAGTAACCTTGCCCTAAGTGTTAATTGACAGAAAAGAATTCCTTTGTGTTCATTACATTAGAAACTCTTGCTGTATGTAATTTTAGAAAATTTCTGTTTTCCTCTAATGAAATGACAGCTCACTAAAACTGTACTGAAAGGTGTAATGTTTTCTTGCCTCACTTTGCAATCATGTTCTGGGCCATATCTGTTCAACAAACACATGCTATTAAAATTTTCTATACAGTATATAATTCAAACAGGACAAACGTTCCCCATGGAGCAGAATTAAATAAAAATTACATGGTTCCACAAATATGGCACAGCCAGGGTCTGTGAAGTATGTGCCAGGTCTACAATATTGATATATACAAATGTTGGGATTGCCAAAAATGAACAAACAACATTAAAAACTTCACAAAAACAATAGATTAGAAACAAAAGGAATCCAAATGGGTAGCCTAAAAATTTTCCAGTACTCACTTCTGTTTGTAAGTTAGGGAAAGAATGGAAACAAAAACCAGGTTTCTACACAGTGAGAGAGCCCAAACCAGTCAGCCAGCCGAGACTCATCTTCATGCTAGAATGGAGTGAAAGCAACAACTAAAATCTACATTCTGGAACTCTGACCCAAGCATGTATTTGTCATTGCAGCTGAGATTATGTTGGCCATGTTAACTCAGGTGTTTATAGACTTAAAGTCAATATGAAATAAGGATGAATCAATTGTGAGCACTAACAAATAAAGAATAAGAAAAAGTATTTCAGGATGACTGATATCCTGTTATCTCTCGCCAAGGTATCAGACTGACTTAGTGGAAAAACCTTCATATCCTACATGGATCCTTACCAATTTTCTATTTTTATTTTGGGGCCAGCCTTAAACTGAAAAACAAAAGTTGTTAGTTTCTGGTATTGAAATAAGTGCCTCTGGGAAGGAAATCAAATAAATAATTGGTTTGTATCCCAGAATCATTTGTCTTCATTGGCAGGCAAATATATTACAGATAGAAGGCTCTATTCTTACAGAGGCAGTACTCCCACTGACTTAATAAAAAAAATTATGGAATGAAGTTCAAATAGAGCTTCCAAATTTTATGCACCATTTCCTAAAATTTAAACAAAGGCCATGGAATTTATATAATTCCTTTTGAAAATGTTCATTCTGTTAATAAGAACAGAGTTTAAAGTAATTATTTTACATAGAGAAGAATGATTAGTATGTGTGTGTGTAATATGTAAAATAGCTCTTCTTATGGAAGATTATTATCTTACCTATTCCTCAGATCACCTATTCATGAACTATCTCAAATAAAAACATTGTTATCATGTTTCACTAAGTTTCAGTTACTCAAATTTAGTAGGATGAGTAGCTATAACCCCACGAAACAAACTTTTACTATCTCCTGTGCTTAGAGCCTTGTGTTGTAAAATTCACAACAGACACAACTTTACAAAATAGAGGCCATACAATACCATTCCAATCTAGTTGAAGAGACAAATATAAATATATATACACACATATACATAGTTACATATGTATATTATGTACATATGTATTTTATATACATATATTACTTATATGTGTATATCACATATATATTTATATATTGTATATCTTATATATATGAATATAACTCCATAAATAACATGACATTATAAGAAATTGCCATTTTTTACCTCAAAAATGGTTGAATATTGATACTCTCTAATGGTTTAACTTACCACACATACACAATTCACACTTACGAATATAATAAAAGTGGAAGTACAAATAAGGGAAATGTAGACATGTTACATATCACTTGAGTTTTATAGAAGGATTCATCCCCAATATTGCATTTGAGATACTTCTTTAAGCATGAGTAGGATTTTGACAGAAGTAGGATAGGAAAAGTATGGGGTAAAGGATCATTAATTCATACACACATAACTTACTGAGCACCTGCTAAGAACAAACACCAAGTCAAGGATGGAACTAGAATAGTGAAAAAGGCAGACATAATCCTTGATTTCATGGAGCTTACTCTTGAGTTTATAATGTTTAGAAGGAAGAGGAGAGGTAACTTGAGAAAGGAAACATAACTGTCCCTCTCAAGGATCTAACATTAGTAAAGCCAGGAAGTAAGCAGACTTGTTTTCTAAAGTTCCGTATGATCTAAGTAGGACCAGTAAGTCCAGATAACAGAAAGTTGATTATACTCGATTTAATGAAGAGCATGCCAGTTATGCATTGAGTTTAAATGCCTGCCACAGTCTCACAACTTAAAGTTTCTATGATTCCAAGACACCAAAATGTAAAGAAAAGAGTGTTCACACTCATTTAATACAACTTAAACAAATCCCATCTAGTTTCCCTTTGAAAATGTATGAGCAGCATCTCCTAAATCATGTCTTGGTAATGACATTAATGTCTCATGGTATTTTAATAGAGGTTCTATGAAAAGGAGTTCAGTTGCCAAATATGATGAGGTTAAAAAAAAGTTTTCCAATGCAGAGCTTTCCTGGGACTTTTACAGGAAAATATACTTTATACTTTTCTCCAAAAGGGGAATATAATTATTACAGTGTTTCCTAAAGTATTTGACCACAAAGCTTTTGCTTCTTTTTTTTGTTTTGTTTTCCCAAATAGCACTTACAAGACACTGGTGGTTCACTGAACACAGTTTAAGAGGAAAAACCAAATTTGCCCAGTGTCTGGGACATGTGGTGGAAGAGAAACTATGAGAAGAAGGTTAGTAACTACCTGGAGAATGGTTTGCTGTGGAAAAAGGCTGAAACCAAGAAGGTGTTGGAGGCTACCTAAATCATCTGAAAGGCATATGATAAAGGTCTATATATAGTAGGGGGGTTATAGCAAGAATTAAGGACAGAAGGATGTTTGCAGGACAATTCTGAGAAGAACTGGCAGTAGCTGATAATCACTTTGACTGTTGGGAGTAAGGGTTGAAGCTGACATTTCTGTTTTTGGTGACAGGATGGAGAGAAGAGGTATCTGAAATAAGAACAGAAGAGGAGAAAAGAAAAATTCACTTATGCCTCTCTTGCACCAAATGGAAACCTGAATGAGCACAGCATATTTGCAAAAGTTCCTTTTGGAGTAAAGGCAAATTCACTTAAATTTGTGCCCTGTTCTAGCTTCTTTTAATCAGTTTTTTTCTTCTTTCTTTCTTTCTTTCTTTCTTTCTTTCTTTCTTTCTTTCTTTC